>NC_136716.1:27612200-27642200 GCF_936440315.1 Barbus barbus
TCCAGTAAAAAGTCATTAAACTTTCCACATCTTGGAAGTTTGTTTAAATCAGAGATATTATTAGAACATCTGTCTTATCTGCCTCGCTCTCATCCAGTCAGAACAAGGATGAATTATGAAACTATTGTGAAATACAGATAAATAAACTTGATATCACAAGCAAAATCATTGCAAATGTCCCAGCCCTGATGGATGCAATATAAGTTAGTTGCAGGAAACTCCACCACACACTCTCTCTCTCTCACACACACACACACACACACACACACACACACAGTTCTCAGGGTTTTAATTCTGTGTAATTTGTGTGTTCCAGATTAAGAATGTGCTGAACTCTGCCCGGCTGCTGGGCGATGCTTCGGTCTCGTTCACTAATAACTGTGTGGTCGGAATCGAGGCCAATATAGAGAGAATCAACAAACTGATGAACGAGTCTCTGATGCTGGTCACGGCGCTGAACCCTCACATAGGTAACGACAGCAGAGGGTGCCAGAAACACTTTATTCCTCTTCCTCCAGAGGAGGGTTTGAGCAAATCAGGGGCCAGTTGTTCAAAATACTGAATCTGGATCAGAATGATCTGGGTTTGGAAATCCCAGTTCTGCAATCCAGGATCAGGAAACCCTTCTTACTTTGTGCTGGTTTTTCAAAGCAAAACTGGATTGGATCACCCTGATCCAGATACACACTTTTCTAGATTACCAAATCTGGATTACTAGTGCTCTACGGAGACCCTAAAGGGACATGATGATGGGAAAAAACGAGAAAAATGCATTTACACAAATAACTACTTCATCTCTGATGATTGTGCCAGTGTAGTTTACAATCAGTGATTAAAAAAAACAATCAGTGATTTTTTTCTTTGCTTGATATTGACCGCTGTTTGAGGATATATTACATGTTACAGAAGTTTTAAAGTTTTTTTTTACATTGTTGTTCCAGAAATCCACCCTTTTGCTGGGATCAGAATAATAATTTTTTTTTGGATCAAAAGTATCCCAATCTTACTAAAACTGAACAGCACAAATTGAGGATTTAATCCAGATCAAAACCAATCCGAATTCAGAATCCTTTGAACAACCCATTTTCAAGATTTGATCCAATCCGATGGCCTAAATCAGATGCAGAACCCGCATGTGTGTTAAACTCCTCACCTTTCAGTGACCGCTCACTTTTATGAGATCAAAATAGGTCCTCTATGAGATTTGCTTATATTCTATAAAAAAGTGCTTTTATGAGGCTGGGGGGGTCTAGAAACGGTAATATTTGATGTATTTGAGGTCTGAGACGTGGTAATGGTGAAGAGAGAGAGAGCAAACATTTTGCATTTTAAGTCCACATTGCCGTCTAATCAGCCGATATTGTCTTAAATAGCCTGCAAAGCACTTCATCTTTTATAACATGGGATTTTGACCAAATATGTGTCCCTGCAGCACAAAAGCAGTCATGAGTAACACAGGTATATCTGTAGCAATAGCCAACAATACATTGTATGGATCAAAATTATACATTTCTCTTTTATGACAAAAATCATTAGGATATTAAGATCATGTTCCATGAAGATATTTTGTACATTTCCTACCGTAAATATATCAAAACTTCATTTTTGATTAGTAATATGCATTGCTAAGAACTTCATTTGAACAACTTTAAAGGCTATTTTCATTATATTTTAATATTTTCAAATAGTTGTATCTAATATCTAATAGTTGTACCAAATATTGTCTTATCATAACAAACCATACATCAATGGAAAGATTATTTATTCAGATGATGTATAATTTTTTTTTTTTAATTTTACCCTTATGGCTTGTTTTGTGGTCCAGGGTCACAAATATTCAATCTTGATTTTTGTGTTGAAACAAATGTTAAGTTTTTTTTTTTTTTTTTTTTTGTGAAAAATTAGTTTTGGACATAAAAGTAACTACAAATGAGCATGTACAGCATGCTATATCCCCCCTTACCTGTTTGCATCTCTGATCACTGAATTTATTTGTTCAGTCAGCTTGTTATTGAAGTGTTTGCCGTTCCTGTGTGTCTGATCTGGTCTTCTCTTTCAGGTTATGATAAAGCTGCCGCTATTGCAAAGACGGCACACAAAGAGGGCTCGACTCTGAAAGCCACGGCCGTCAAGCTGGGCTTCCTGACAGAGGAGCAGTTTGAGCAGTGGGTGCGACCGCAGGACATGCTGGGACCCAAATAGAGCAGAACCACGGGACGCCCGGCTAAAGGTCACGGGAATGATGCCTTTGTACAATAAAACACCCGTTTCAGTCCTGTGCGTCTGAGAATGTGTGGTTTCTCTCCGTCTCTGCACACTTTCAGACAGCGGCTGAGCTCTGAGATCTGTTGTGACTGTTCATCGTGTAACACCAGATCATCAGTAACATCTGCTGATGTGTGCGCTTACATTTATTCATTTGACAGACGCTGTGTTTTAATATTTGATCAGTGTTTGTGATCCCTGTCGACGCATTGGAAAATCTCACACAAATATATCCATCCCCAAGTCAACAGTACAATAATGGGGAAAATGTTTACTTTTGGTTGTGTGAGTGTAGTTTTCTTTTCTAAATGGCCTCTAAATCATCCTGGTATTATAATGTGTTACATTAAGGCAAAGGTTTATTTACAGTATATAGCATATTTCATACACAGTGATAATTCAAAGTGATTCACAGAATTAAAAAAAGAATTAAAAAGCAAAAATAAAATATTCAAATACAGGTTCATAAACAAACAAACAAAAATTAAGGAAATAAAACATGTATACAAATATAAAAATATATATCTATCTACACCTATATATATATACTGCTCACAGAAACACATTTACTTGCTTGGTGAATCTCACTAAACCAGTTAAGAAAAGTCTAATTAGATTTCACTTCAAAATCATTTTTGCATATATGCTATATACTATATACACTATAGTGACAATGTATTTGTCCTTTTCCCCCAATAATCTCTGTAATATAAAGATTTATATTTGATGCATTTCCTTTCATTTCCAAATTTAAGTTTATTACTATTATATAGATGAATATTTTAAAATGAGTTATACTTGCATTTTAATTTTAGTTTAACTTTTTATATTTTTGTTGTCATTATTAGTATTTGATGTCTTTATAGTTTTATTAATTTCATTTTTAGTTTTAGTTATTTTAGTACATCAAGTTAAACTAAATGAAAATGAGAAGTGTTGCTTTGGCAACTAAAATCTAAAATAAAGTTTCATTTTAGTTGGCACTTATTTTACTTTAGTTTTATACATTAAAGCAAATTACAAACAATGAACTAAACATTCAGCAGCAGTGACTCAAAGAAAAAGAGAAATAATAATAAATAATTACGAAGAATAGAAAGAAGACACATGCAACATTGTCAAATAATACACTCTAGGTTCCTTACTGATCCGTTCATATTCAGTGCATGCAGACACATAGAAACAGGTGTCCACCTTTGAATACAAATGTCCAGTTTTAGGAGGGTGTGGCTTCATCCAATTAATTGTTCTGGTTTTTCCTGCACTTAATAAGAGTATATGCAATATATATCTCTGGTTTTTACTACATAAATGCTGGGGTATCCCTTCAAGCAAGAAAAACAGGAGAGTAAAAGGCAAGTCTAGATGCAGAATCTTCATAATCTCAACCTTTACAAAATGCAAATAATTTCAGACATTCCCAAAATACAATTAGCATTTATTATTGTATTTGATTTTGAACGTCTCAGAAACAGGCTGGTGTGATGTGAGCAGGTTTCCTCTGTGAAGCACTGATGAAGATGATGATGATGCTCACAGAAGTGGATCTTCCTGAACTCATCTCTGGCATTTCACCTGCTCTGCTGCTTCCTGACTGGCATGTTAATGTCTGTGTGAGTTCATTCCCAGCATGCCGTGGTGCGGCGGGGGTCAGAGCGGCATATGGTCACGACAGGAGAGAAGCTCCTTCAGGAGACGCAGGAGAGAGGCGAGTGACATGTGGCGGCTCAGCAGGCTCCAGATCAGTGTGTAATGAGACACAGCTGCTCATCTGACCACACTCAGCTGACCGGGGCTAGTTGTCACATGGGGAAGTAGTCACACCGTCTGTATCTCAGTAAATCCAGTTACACAAACACTTGCTTTTTTCCTCCAGCAGTGGTTTTGTATATTGGTTTTAAAGCTGTCTTATGTTACACTCTCAGAGAAAAAGCTACAAAAGCTCTCACTGGAGCAGTACCTTTTTAAAAGTGTATTTTAAGATACAAATATACACACTTTAGGTTCAAAGGTGTACCTTTGAAATGATACCATTTGTACCTTTTTTTCTGAGAGTCTAGAATATTTTGTGAGCATTTCTATCCTCCAAACTTACAGTCCAATATCATCATATTTTATTTATTTCTGTCACTTATGACTTATTCATATATTTTTGAGAATTTGAGACGTTGTTGTTATTGCTAACTAAAACTACAAGTATTTCAAATAATTTTCAGTAAGTGAAATAAATCTAAAATAAAATATAAATATTACATGAAAAACATTGAAAAACAAGTCATGTATTATTTTCAAAAAGTTGAAATGACTAAAACTGAATAAAAAAAATTAAAGCTTTTTTTTTTAAACTAAAAATGAAAAGCACATTATGACTAAAACTTAAACTGAAAATATATAAAAATAAAAGATTGTTCAAAATAGTACTAAATACTATAATTTTCTGAAGTTGAAAATTATTGAAAAAAATAATTGGAGTAAGTTTTACAAACAAAAAAAAAAAAACTTTTTCTTCTTCAAAAATGTAATGTTTGACAAAGAGTGACAACTTGCCCCGGTGTGTTTCCTCTACTTATATTTAATGATATCTATCATATATCATCTGCTATTGATTTGTCACTAATAGAATTATGTTTGGTAAGCGACTGCAGGTGCTGATGAGCAGAGATTGAATACACAGACGCCACAGGCAGATATTGACTGACTTCTGCTAATGAGATTCAATCATCTCTTACAGAAAACTAATGAACGTTACCTGAGACGAGCACATGTCAGAGCAGCTAAACATCATCCTGCGGTTTGTGAGTGAAGCTCAACGCTGACCTGTAGTTTCCATATGGAGAGAACTGGAGATAAATGAACATTTATACCCACAGACAGGCCGTTAAAGTTTATTTCTAGAACAGAATCGATCTCTCGCAGCCCTTTAGTGTCCATCTCACATTAGTCAGACGATGCTGTGAGACGTTAAGTATGTTTTAAGGTTTGGTGAGTAGGCTGTTAAGTAAATAAAACTTTACTTACATAACATTTTAAAAATGAGGCTGGATTTCTGAGATGATGTGGACTATAACCTTTGAGACTAAAAGAGTTAATGGAACAGTTCATCCAAAACTGATGAGTGTGTTTCTTCATCAGGTTTGTAGAAATGTGTCTCTGCATCAGTGTCTCAGCAATGGATGCTCTGCAGTGAATGGGTGCCGTTTTACAGCAGGTTTTCTTTCATTTTTGGGTCACTATTCATTTAAACCCAACACTGATGGACTGTGAGTGAGGAAACCTTTAACATTTCCATCATTTGATGAAACATTAGTGTAATAGCGTGTTTGTCCTGAGTGCTGTAAACATGCAAACTCTGTAACCTTCTCCTCTCAAACCCTGCGGGTGTTCATTATCTGCTGCAGGTTTCTCACCCTTTTATTGCATTAAACAGCCTGATTAGACTGCCTTCTCCTAATATATGACATTAGAGGATTGCTGTTATATTAGCGTGTGTTATATACTAAACTATTTAGTCCAGGTCTGTTCTGAGTTATAAATGCTTGTATTTTCTAGCAGTGGTTTTCTATAATATATCAAACATTTAGTTAAGACCTTCTAGAATAATATTGGTGAATTCTGTCTTAAACTAAAACCCAATATGATCAAATGTTTGCTGTTGATTAACAGTTGAACAGAATAAAATCAGACTATAGTCACTATATAATAAAGCGTGATTTCATGTGAAAGGCTGGATTTGTATTTTTCATAAATGTCAAATCGGGGCAAGTTGTCACATGTGTTATAAATGTTAATTACATTTCCTTTTAGCCAAAAACAATGCTATCTGTACCATTTAGCCTACATTTTACAGCTTTATGACTTATTTAGTACTTTATGATTGTTAAACCCCACAATTTGACTTTCAAAACTAGCATTTTTCATTGGTAGGCTACATAAAGGCAGTTCAAAGTGCTTTAGCAAGGAAAAAATAAAACATATAGCTAAAAGTCAACTTAAATAATTTAATAATGAATAAGGAAAGAAAATAAAACCACAATAAAATTCGTAATACGAAATAATGCAGTGCAATATAGTCATGTACATGCATACACTTGAGAATTATTTTACATAGTAGTAGGCCTAAATAAAAGGATTTTTGGAGTACGTTTTACAAGAAAATACTATTTCAGTTTTTGTAAAATTCACTGTTATTTGCTGTTTATTTGTAATTGTTTGTGAAATTGTATTGCAATTTGTGTACATGTAGATTAAAAAATACTAAATTACACAGTCTAGCGCAGAATAATAACTGTAAATGATCGTATTGTGTTGCACTGGGAAGCCTAATGTAATGAAATGTGTGACGCGGACGCGGCGCGCGCTCTCGTGGACAGCGGGAGCGCGCGTGTGATTGGCCGCGGAACCTGCGCGTTCACGCTCTAGTTGTGAGATTTGCGCGTCGCCGCTCGCTGGAGGAGAGGAAAGCGATAGTTGTCACACCGATGGGCAAATAACTCACCGTTTCCAATGAATAACTGCCCCTTCAGCGCGACCGCCAGCTGACGCACTGCCCTGCGCGAACCCACGCGGACGGAGGAGCGACGCGGCGCGATAGTGCGAGGTAAACGCGTGTTTATTCCTTCCTCTCATCCGTCAAAGTGCGTCGGGTCCTCAGGCATCTCCTCCAGGCCGCGCGTTGTGTGTGTGTGTGTGCGCGCGCGTGTGTCTCTCTCTCTCTCTCTGTCTGTCTGTCTGTGTGTGTGTGTGTGTGTGTGTGTGTGTGTGTGCGTGCGTGTGTGCGCGTGTGCGTCTCTCTCTCTCTCTCTCTGTCTGTCTGTCTGTGTGTGTGTGTGTGTCTCTCTCTCTCTCTCTGTCTGTCTATCTGTCATTGTTTATATTTATCATTTGCTCTATCTGTCTGTCTGTCTGTCTGTCTGTCTGTCTGTCTGTCTGTCTGTCTGTCTGTCTGTCTGTCTATCTATCTATCTATCTATCTATCTATCTATCTATCTATCTATCTATCTGTCTGTCTGTCTGTCTGTCTGTCTGTCTGTCTGTCTGTCTGTCTGTCTGTCTGTCTGTCATTGTTTATATTTATCATTTGCTCTATCTATCTATCTATCTGTCTGTCTGTCTGTCTGTCTGTCTGTCTGTCTGTCTGTCTGTCTGTCAGTGATTATATTTATCATGCGATCTATCTGTCTGTCTGTCTGTCTGTCTGTCTATCTATCTATCTATCTATCTATCTATCTGTCTGTCTGTCTGTCTGTCTGTCTGTCTGTCTGTCTATCTGTCTATCTGTCTCTCTATCTATCTATCTATCTATCTATCTATCTATCTATCTATCTATCTATCTATCTGTCTGTCTGTCTGTCTGTCTGTCTGTCTGTCTATCTGTCTATCTGTCTCTCTATCTATCTATCTATCTATCTATCTATCTATCTGTCTGTCTGTCTGTCTATCTGTCTATCTATCTATCTATCTATCTATCTATCTGTCTATCTGTCTGTCTGTCTGTCTGTCTGTCTGTCTATCTATCTATCTATCTGTCTGTCTATCTGTCTCTCTCTCTCTATCTATCTATCTATCTATCTATCTATCTATCTATCTATCTATCTATCTATCTATCTATCTATCTATCTATCTATCTATCTATCTGTCTGTCTGTCTGTCTGTCTGTCTGTCTGTCTGTCTGTCTCTCTCTCTGTCTGTCTGTCTGTCTGTCTGTCATTCATTGTCAGTTTGTCGTTCTGTCATTCATTTTTTCTGTTTATTGTTCTGTGTGTCTCTCTATCCATCCATTGTTCTCTGGTTCTAGCTGTCTGTCTGTAATCTGTCTCTCTCTCTCTCTGTCTGTGGGTCAGGAGTATCCGTTGCTCTGCTACAGTATGGCTCAGCCGAGCTCGTGCGCTCAGAGCAGTAACGGTGTGGCCGACGAGTCTCCCAACATGCTGGTCTACAGGAAAGTAAGTGGATCCATCATCTCCTAAAACACCTGCAGACATGAACAGTCCTGCTCACTCAGCATTAGATCGCTCCGATGATTCCATATCGATGCGCACTGATTTAATTTCTGCAGCTGTCGGTCTATTTGATGCTCAGTCAGGACGTGTGTGTTGATGTTTCATGAACCGTTTGACACCATGAGTTTTCACCAGTGTTCAGTGACGATAAAGCAGGACTAAAGCTGCTCAATCTACTTCAGTTTGAAGCTGTTTGTGTTTTATAATAACTTCATGCATCATGCAATGAAATGTAAGAATGACTCTTCATTAGTAACAGGCTTCATCTCAGTGTGCTTTGAACTCGGTGTGGTTTTGAAACTGGAGTTTGTAGGTGTGATTTCAGATGTGTAGATGTTGCATTGATGTCTCACTCAGAGCTGCTCTCATCCTCGCAGATGGACATGAAACCGTGTTTGAGCTGAGAGACTCTGACAGCTGCCATGTTTCACGATGGTGTGTTACTATACTGCTAGTTGTGTTCCACTCAGTGCTTGAATTGAGGGGGGGCTAACACCCCGGACCTCCCATAAGCATTGGGACCCACCCATAATGCCCCAAAAAATATACTTGGGGGGGGTCAAGAATAAAAATTAGAATAAAAATAGCTCGTTACAGCGTATTTTATTTTTATGCGTTTTTACAGCGTTGCTCATTATAACCAATCACACACGATTCTGTTGAGTTTAGGAATGCAGTGGCCAATCAGAGGCTTTCAGATTAGTCATCACTGAATTTTGTTTAGACTGAAACTCCCGAATTCCCTCATCATAAGCAACAAAAGTGCAGATGTACGTATGATAAAAGTAAGAGATTCATTTATAATACAGATTATGAGAGGAGTTATGAGAGCTTAAACACTAGCTAGACTGACTGAGCTCATTTATAGTGCGTTCTTTCCCGGCATGATTCAGTCTAATAAAATGCATTTAGAATGCTGCCAAAATTCAAGATATGGGGCTGAAAATGTATATATTTATATAATTTCATATAGTTAATCAATATCACATGAAGAGTGCCATTTTTTTCCGCAAAAATCACAAATGTGATTGATTTTAGCCTATACAACAGTTCAATAAACAAGAAGTTATCATTAATAGACTTATGTTTTAGACACCATATTGCCTGTTTTTGCTGTATTTCGACAACAAAAATAATTCCAAACACAGCCCCAGCACTGTTTTGTGTCTCTGAGCAACATGACAGTGATTCGTTCCTGAATGAATCAACTGTTTAAATGATTCGATTCAATCACAATGACTCACTTATTAACAGTGACTTGCTGCCACCTACTGGCCGTTTTAATTTCACATTCAAAGTACTATTATTATTTAAATAATTTCAGATATCAGTATTCAACGATTTATGTTTAATTAAACAAAACATTATTTGTGCATTTGTAACTGCAGGTTAAATGCATTCATGTCTTGCACTAAACCGTGTGTAAATAAATACATCTAAACGCCTCTTCAGATGCTTTCCTCTGTATTGCAAAGATGAATTTTGTTGATAATGATTTTATTTGTTTGGTAACAGCCCCAAATGTCTTATTATTCTAATTGACTTTATTGATTAAATATAAGAATTTGACGCAAAAGATAATGCACACTTCTAGAAAAAAAGGCTTTATAAAGGCAAAATGCCCATAAAAGGTAAAAATCAGTTTGAACTTGTTGGAAAAGATTAATTTCTGTCACTGCGAAAAAGTGAGGTGGATGAGCTCAGATCAATGAGGATTTTTTTGGCAAGTAGTTATACCCTGTGTGACTGAAGACAGTCAGTTTTAGTCCAATTTGATAACATTAATAATAATAACCTTTATTTTATATAGCACCTTTATTGCAGCTTCTCAAGGCACTTTACACAGTAAAATAGAAGAATAAAAAATACAAAGCACAAATGAGTAAAACAATCAAATAAAAGGGAACCTCAAAAAAGGTAAGCACAAACTGTAACATGTTACAATATAGTCTCATTACTTAATGCATTAAATAACAAACTAACAATGAGCAATTTTGGTTCAGTATTTCTGAATCTTTTTTATGTTAGTTTATGTTAGCTCTGGTCTGTTAAATAGTTCTAACAAATGCAACTTTTGATTAAGATTAATAAATGCGTTAGAAGTATTTTTCATTGTTAGTTCATGCCGATTAATGTAGTTTTGTAAAGTGTTACCGCAAAAGCAAATAAAATACCTTGCAATACTGTGTCTGAAACATCAACCTGATATTAGTCAACATGAAATAAATGTGTTGCGGTGAACATTCCTGATAGTTGTGCAAGAATTATTATTCCAAGCATTTGTGCATTACATCAAGTTTAAAGAAATGTATTATTAATTTATTTTCATAATCTTTCATCAAAACATAATAACTTTCTCAATGAAGTGCTCTTTGTGTTTCCCTGGCATATAAAGGCCACATTTACAAGTCAATTTCCAGAGTCTCGCTCTGCTTTGTGTATTGTTAAATATCATTTTTCACTCACAAATATTTCTGTTACAGAAGTAGATCATGCAAATTTGAGAATTATGGAAATAAATTGGGTTGTGAATAGTGTTTCATGTTGACTTGAACTTTGTTTTATTATTTTAATGCATAAAAACAAAAATGTAATTACATTTATTCTTTAAATAGTCTTTTATAGTCAAATGCTCATGAAGTGACTCTCAGAGCAGTTCTGGAGATGTTCATGTATTTATATTCTCATTTAGTGAGACGACAGACTGTGTAGTAAACGAAACGAACACAGGATTTATATTCACAGATACTAGTCCATATCACAATTTGATTTAAGTGTAATGACCTACTTTTGATTGATTGATTCAAATTTGACATTCTGTGACATTCTGTGTTATACATTAAATTCTGTTTTTATGACTGGATTCTATCTATGACATCACAGACATCATAGGGCCCTAAGTTTAACCGTGTGTTCATTGCACCGGTCGAAGCTTTAGGTCTCTAACTGGTAGAGCAGGCTGATATTTGGGCTCTTGTGAAGTGTGCTAATGGCTCATCACTGACGCATGTGTGGGCGAGCGCCTCGTCTGCGTTGCCATGTTTGTAGGTGGTTTTGTAAGTACGCTGGTGTGTGTATTTCTGGTTTGCTTTGCCATGCAGAAAAGTGAAACTTTGAGCATCAGGCTAGCGCTGGTTCTGAACTCATTTCCACTGCAGGCGTGTTGATGCTGTCATTCAGATCTGTCAGAGATGACAGTGATCACAAACATCACAACAGTGGCCTCAAATGTATTTGCACGCTTAAAATTGTGTGAATGTCCTTGCATGAGAAAAAAGATCAAAATCAAGCCGTTTATTGTAAAGAAAGATGCACAGAAACACTGTTGGGTTTGTTTGGGGTTTAGATGCTGAATCAATAGATGATGAAGATGAAGACAGTATTGTGTGTTTGTGGTTAGTTAGTGAGTCATGTTGATAGTTCATGTGATTCTGTCTGAACCTGAGCAGAACTGACTTCATACATCCATTAAAAATTACCAAATTACATTCATTTAAATGGTTCTGACAAAATTGTGAGATACAAAAGTGCAGTTCAAAATTGCGAGGCATAAACTTTGAATTGTGAGAATGCTGTTAAATAGTCCTTTTACAGCGCTTTTGGCTTTTACAGCCTTCTCATGACTGTTTTTATTTTCTGTTAACTTTAGACACATGAGTTCTGCCTGATATATGCCTGATCTACATGGAAAGATGCAGATTTCCCCAGAGAAAATTAATCAGAAAAACATGCGTGTTTTATGGACCATCTTCATCTAATATGACTCAATCATTACTCAAACTCAACTACACATTCATGCTCAAGTCAGTAATGTCTTAAGGTTTATCTATAGTACTACAAATGTGTACATGGTACTGACTGCAAATCACTAGTTGTTTTGGCAGAATTCGAGTCAGTTATGAACAGAATAAGGACTGCATCGTGTAAATATGTGGGTTTCTAGTCGATTAGTGAGGTTGCATGGCTTATGGAGATTTTTCCTTTTCCAAGCTTGAATATTTGATGTTTTAAGGGGTATGAATTTAGAGACTGAGCTTCACAGAAAGGGGTTTTAGCCGTTTCCTCATGCTGACCATCTGATGCTAAACCTTCCTGAGACACTCCGTCTCTATATTCATCCTCTTAAGCACTTCTGGATTCTCAACTGCTTTTGCTTCAGGACAGATTTCACTTTTCATATCATATAACTGGCCCAAATTTATACTGTACAAAAGTGAACAAAAATGTTTTAGATGTTAAAATGATTTGTTTGAGGATGGTGGCATGAAACTAAAACCATAAAACAATTTTTGTTACTTGAAATAAAATGAACTTTAACTGAAATAATAATAATAATTATATATGTATGTGTGTGTATATATATATTATATTTAAAAGCTTAAACTTATGTCATTTTAGCTAGTTGCCAAGACAACATTTTCCATTTTTATTTAGTTTATCTTGATGTACTTGAATAACTACAACCAAAACTGAAATAAATATAATGAAAATTATAATATAAAAAACTAAATGTAATAAAAATGTCAAAAACACACAAGAAAAATACTAAAACTTTAACTAAAATGAAAACAGAAAAAATTAAAATAAAACCTAAGCCAAAATATTACTAAAAAGCTATCTCAATGATAGTGAAATAACACTGGCTCATAATGGCATCTGTGTAACAAGTGACAGATGAATAACTTCAGCTAAAGTTCAACTATATTCATGATTTGTTGTTGCATTTTATTTTTGTGACCTACCAGTTTACTGTAATCAAAGAAAATATGATCAGTAAATCATGGCAACTTAAGTTTTTACATTACTTTAACTCATTAAATAAGTTTTTAAAATAAGTTATATGAAATTCAACTTGATGTTTTAATATAATTTAAGTTGATATTACTTGTATATAATGACTTGTATATAATGACTTGCATAGCGACTGAATTTAAGTTTTTAATTTGCGATAGGTGGAATGTTTTTACAGTGTTGAGAACCGCTGATATGGATGATGACTTTTAAAGAGTTTAAAGGCACAGTGATGAAAGTGTCTAGTGGAAATGACCCTAAATTAGACAAGTCTCAGCACTGATGAGTCCATTAGAGACAGATCTCTCTTTCTGTTGTGCTTTTCTCCAAACCGTGTGAGGCGACTGGGCTAAACTCTCTGATCCGACCCGTTTTCTCGTGCATTTGTTGTTTCTAGAGATGTAGTTTATCTCTGCTCTATATTCAGAGATCTGCGCTCTCAATCTGTGTTTCAGTAGAGACTCGCGTTTGCATTTAAAATCATCGTGCATTGGCGTTCGCAACCTCTTTAGATTTGCTCTGGACTAAATGATACTAATGATATTAGGCAACGGTTTCATTTAGAAATGTCAGTAATTGGCATTTTAAAAAAGACTCCTTAAAAATGTTAGATTTTCTATCAAATGTCAAACTGAAAGAGCTTATATAATTGCTGTATTTTTGTAAAAAATAATTTTATTTCATGTCTTCATGTCTTTAACTCATATGTCATGAAGTTTTATTGTTATTATGATTATTTTCTGAATTTGACATGAAAACAGCGTTTGCTGCTGATATGGCATTAAGAAATAAGTTAATAAATTAATGAAATAATTCAAATCTGCCATCATCCACGGTCTTAAAACTTGCATGTGTTTGTACCTGTCAAACAAAATGCTGAACCTGCTCTTTTCCATGTGTCAGAAAAGCTCGATGAGCGATGTGAGTTCAGTCATTAATGTATTCATATGTATGTGTTGCGTTGGGATTTGAGCCAAAACCCCAGAAACGCCGGATCTGTTCATGAAGACCGTGAGAGAGCGATGGCTTTCCTCTGGGATTCACTTAGTTGCCATTTAATAAACACATTCCCCCGAGTGACTTACAGAAGCTATTTACAGCCGCTCTGAAGCTCTGCGATCATTTCTGCTGACCTTATTCTACAACAGCTCACTTCTGTGTGACGGCACAGACTCAAGAAATGTTTGTTGAGCAGTAAATCGGTATATTATTATGATTTCTGAAGATCATGTGACACTGAAGACTGGAGTAATGATGCTGAAAATACAGCTGCAGATCACAGAAATACATGACATTGTACCAATCAAACCAGTATGATTTAGATTCTTCTGTCTGTTTTAGATGAACTGTGTGTTTAAGTCACTAGTCCTGCAGGTTTATCGCTCGGGTCTCGTGTTGTGAGAGGATTGTCGCTGCAGTTAATGATTTATCGGTCGATGGGAGATTACTGACAGAGCTTCATTAACTATTCATAATGTCCCAAGAGGCAAATGTGAAAGCACTTGCATCCGATTAGTTGAATCAGGACACACGGCGCTTCCACAAGACAGAATATAACAGTATGTTTCAACGAATCAACATTTCACACCATAATCCTAAGAAAGAAAATATGATTTTGCATAAAAGGTCCGTCAGTAGTGCATCTAGATGTTTTACTGTTTGTATTTCTCGTTGTAATTTTACACTAGAAGTCTCTTCTGCTCACCAAGGCTGCTGCATTTCTTTGATCAAAAATATGGTAAAAACAGTGAAAATATTATTACAATTTAAAATAAAATAACAATCTATTGTAAGGTGTAATTTATTCCTGTGATCAAAGCTGAATTTTCAGCATCACTACTCAAGTTTGATCAAATAAATGCATCCTTGGTGAGCAGAAGAGACTAAAAACATTTAAAAAATCATAATTATTCCAAACTTTTGACCAAGGTTATTATAGTTAACTGAAACTAAAAACCCACAAAAAATAAAATAAAACTTGAACTAAAATAAAACTGAAATATAAAAATACTAAGTTATTCAAAATATGAATGAAAACTACAATATTATCTCAGTGATACTATCAATACCAGTCAAAAGCATTAATAAGTATCGATTTTTATTTTATTTATTTATTTATTCCTTTATATGTTTACTATTGAAATGTTGTTGTATGCATTTGTCAATTTTATTTAATTTCTGTATTTTCTTAAATGGGTGTGTATAGAGTATTTACAGAGTGTTAATTTTTAGTTTTAGTTACTTTTTCTTATTTGTAAGTCGCTTTGGATAAAAGCGTCTGCTAAATGACTAAAAGTAAAGTAAAAGAAATGAAGGTGAAATAGTAAACATTAGTGCTGTCAAACGATTAATCGCATTCAAAATAAAAGTTTTTGTTTACATAATATATGTGTGTGTGGTGTGTATATTTATTATGTCTATATAAATACAAACACATGCATGTATATACAGTGCCTTGCGAAAGTTTTCATACCCCTTCGTTGTTTTCACGTTTTATGTTGCTGCCTTATGTTAAACTGCTTTAAATTAGTTTTTTCCACATCAATCTACACTCCATACACTATCATGGTAAAGCAAAAAAAAAAAAGGTTTTTAACATCTTTGCAAATTTATTAAAAATAAAAAATGTAATTATTCTATTGCATAAGTCCTCATACCCTTATCTGGGACAGTTTGAATTTAGCTCAGGAGCATTCATATTGCTTGTAGATGTTACTAGACTTTGAGTGAAGGTAACCTGTGGCAAATTCAATTGAATGGGTATGATTTGGAAAGGCTTTTAATAAGAGGTTCAACAGCTGATAATGCATATCAGAGCAAAAACCAAGCCCTGGGGTCAAAAGAACTGCCAGTAGAGCTCAGAAACAGGTTTGCATCAAGCCACACATCTGGGGAAGAGTTCGGGAAAAACATTCTGCTGCATGGAAGGTTCACAGAAGCATGTAGTCTCTGTTACCCTTAATGGAAGAAGTTTGAAACAACCAGGATTCTTCTTAGAGCTGGCCTCCTGGCCAAACTGAGCAACTGATGGAGAAGGGCTTTGGTTAGACTGGTGACGAAGAACCTGATGGTCACTCCATGATCATATGTGGAGATAGCAGAAACCTACAGAAGGACAAACATCACTGCAATACTCCACCGATCTGGGCTTTATGGCGGTGTGGCCAAACTCAATCCTCTCCTCAGTGAAGACACATGAAAACACACTTGGAGTTTACAAAAAAGCACCTAAAGGACCCTCCGACTGTGAGAAACAAGATTCTCTGGTCTGATGAACCTCAATTCTAAGCATCATGTTTGAAGGAAACCAGCTCTGCTCATCACCTGCAGAGTAGCATCCCAAAAGTAAAGTGTGCTGGAATCAGTCTCATGCTGTTTTTCAGCGGCAGGGACTGAGGGACTCATCAGAGTAGAAGAAAAGCTCAATGCACCAAAATATGCACCTGACAGAGCTTGAGATGTGAAGAGATGTGGAGAAGAATGGCAGATAATTGCCAAATGTTAATGAGCAAAGCTTGTCACATCAAACAAAAAAAAGACAGGCAGTAAAGGTACTTAAGCTAAATATTTAGTTAAGGGTATGAATACTTATGCAATGTACTTATTTGAGTTTTTTTTATTTGTAATTAATTTACAAAGTTGTGATGATTCTGTTTTTGCTTTGTCAATAAGGTGTATGGAGTGTAGATTGAAAAGTCATTTAAAGCAGTTTAACATAAGGCAGCAACATAAAAACAATGAAGGGGTATGAATACATTCGCAAGGCACTGTATTTAAGAAAAATGTGGTATATTTATATATGCATAAATATTTAGCCTACATTTCCTACATTTCACTGCTGGTTATACTCTGTATAATTGTGTATGTGACAAATAAAAATCTTGAATCTTGATATGAAATATATTTATATATAATAAAATATAATTATATATATGTACATGTAAATATTTTCAAAATACATATTGTATGTGTGTGTATTTATATATACATAATAAATAAACACAGTACACATACATATATTATGTAAACTAAAACTTTTATTTTGGAAGCGATTAATCACGATTAATTGTTTGACATCACCGACTAATTTTGTTCAAAAATATGGATTTTTACTAAAGTGTGTCTCTCAGCTGCGCCGTCATGCGCTCACATCGGCTCTTAGCATCGACATATTGTCAGCGTGTCCAATGGTAACATTTGGTAATATTTTTATTCAAAACTGATTTAAAATAAACGAATCAATAAAATCAGGAAAATCTCCCCGCTGTAGTTCAGAGTCTGCCGAGCAGCGCTGGAAAATGCTGATTGATTTTCAGAGATTGAATTCATTATAATTAAATAGATAGCAGGCTGACCCAGACCTCTTCTTAGATTCGTATCAGGTGTTAATGGATTGGAAAAACGGCCGTAGATCAGTTTAGAGCGTTAATCTGCACTGCATGAGTTTAAATGCATCTTCTGCTTTATATCAGAGATTCAGCCGAGCACCGTCCCTTCATCTGACTCAAAACTGGACAGAAAACCCCAAACAGCAGCTCCTGTGAGGAAGCGGTTCAGATTAGTGGCTTCTAATCTATGAAAGATATTCAGAGTTTAGTGCACTTAATTACAAATAAAGCAGATCTGTTAAATAATTTAATATTATTAGTACTTTAAAATGTATCTTTCTGATGGTGTTCTGATGACTACAACCAGATGCATTTTATTTTTCAGGATTCACAGATGAATAGAAAGTTGAAAAGAACAGCATTTATTTGAAACAGAAAACTTTTGTCACATTATAAATGTCTTTACTGCCACTTTTGATCAATTTAATGCATTCTTGATGAATAAAAGTATTAATTTCTGCCATACTGACCCCAAACTTTTGAACGGTCAATTTCCTTAATCTTAGTTTTGTTTAGTAAATCTGAAATATTGGATGCATCCTAAACCATATGCCATCCTCTTTAAAGTCTGCAAGAGTAGAATCAGATGTGACCTTCTATATGAATTATTACTTTATGCCCAAAGTAAGAGGACTCTCCACCAATACATCATCTTTCTGACATCAGTTGTTTCCTTCAGTGCTTTTATTTCTGTGTTTTCTCCTGTTCGAGGGATCAGAGTGATCTGTAGTCTGTGGATGTTTTGCAGGAATGGGAATCACAATCGATTTGTGCGAGTAACATTTCTCCCGATCTCTTTGAGGAGCGCTTAATCAATACCCTCTGCAGGGGGAATAATACATCAAACGAAGGATATTTTTATTGCCACTCCAGCACAAAGACAGCCATGCATATTCAATCAGAGGAGCGCAAGCAGCCAATTATACGCCGTATTAGTGACTAATATTCTTTGATGAAGCAGGTACATGTTGTCTTTGAGCCGATGAAAGAGCAATCGCTGGCCGGAGACGAACGAGCTCCTGCATGGAACCGCTGAGAAACCAGTTCTGATAGATGCTGTTAGTATTCACAAATACTCAAAGGAGCTCCGGAAGCACATAATCTTCTGGACTAAAAGCCCTGAGGGAGGAAGTTTAGAGCTTAGTTTTTGATTTTGAATACCTCCTGACAAATAAGAACAAGAAATTACTATTAACATATATATATATATATTTATTTATTAATTTTTTTATTTATATATTTTTATTGAAGAAAGACCAAAGAACCGGGTGACATATTACAGACAAAGAGTTGACAATTTATCTTAATTGTACCCCCCCCCCCCCCCCCTTTCCACAACCCACCCCCACTGAACACTAAGTGGTCTTTTAATTTCACTATTAATTTTAGTTTGGGGGAAGAGTTACGCCTTTTTCAAAATATGAGATTATAGGAATCCCTACTGAATAAAAACGTTTGGTGGACCCTCTAAGAGAATATTTAATTTTCTCCAGTTTTAAAAACAGCATCACATCAGTAAGCCAGAGTGAAACTGAAGGTGGTTTACGTGATTTCCGTGAGTCGGTGTTGGAACGAGCTCACTGTCTCGCTGGCAGCGGCTTGACTGAGTCTTGAATTAAGCTGGTCATGGCCTCTTTTAAACTGTCCCGCTGTTTTGCCCGTTCGGAGACTAGCTGACTCATCGACAAGTTATCCGTGTTGTCTTTTACAGGTATTTTGTTGTGTTTTTGTCATTTTTAGTAGTGTTTTAATATGTCTATATATTTGTATTTTATTTTAGTTTTAGTTATTTTAGTCATAAGTCATGCTGAAGTCCCATATTCCCATTGTTGTATATTAACACAGATTAATTAATTTTATATGCATCATTATGGTTAGGGTTCATGAAACCCTATTAAATAAATTTGTTCTGATAAAATATTTTGTAAGTAGGCACTTAGTAGCAAGTTAACTAGATTTACACAAGATGTACAGTATATTGTATTGTCTGTGACTTTATTAACTTTTGTAATCAACGATTAACGACACTGAATGCAAATATTACAAATACAGACTGAAATGACACGTACGGTCACTATTACAACCAGTCACATAGTGTCAAATGAGGTTACAGGAACACACACACACACACGAGTGAGTAAAAGAGTGTGTGTGTGAGAGAGATTACTGTGGTGGGACTGTGGGTTTGTCTTGTGTTCTGACATTTGCATTTCTCTTCATTCTCAGCGGATTACCCAGCATGCATCACACTTTGCCATCAGGAAAACAGAGAAAGAGAGAAAATGTGAAAAATGTCAAATATCTGTTTACATTTACATTAATGCATTAGGGAGATGCTTTTATCCAAAGTGACTTACGGTGCATTTGATCAGTTAATGCATTCTCTGGGAATCAAACCCATGAGCTTGTTGTTGCAAGCGCCGTGATCTATTGATTGAATGCAGGTAGCTATTAGTTATTGTTTAAGGCTGTTGTTGTAAGTGATGCACCTTTCTAAAATCTGACAGGTCTCATTTATTTCTTATTGCTTCTTATTTATTAATTTTGTTGTTGTTCTTTGTAGTTTTACGCTATAGTTTAATTATGTATTCACTTTTTTTTCTTTTAAAGATTTTATGTTTGGCATTTACTTTTTCTTTTTTTCCCCCTTTCTCTCTGTGAATATAGCCAAGGTAGCTGACATGGCGTTAATTATAATAAATCCATCAATCAATCAGTCAGTCAAGAGCATTAAACCCCCAGTAGAGTACAGTCATTCTGTATTTTTTACTATTTGTTCAGATATTATTTAAAAAAAAAAAAGAGCTCATTTTTGAAATTAAGTAAAAAAAAATAGAACAAGTGAAAAATGGAAAAAAGTAAACAAATTAATTAGACTATATAAAACAAAGAATATAAAATGTTTTTAAATTTATCTTTGATAATTTATTTATTTATTTAGTCATTTAGCAGATGCTTTTATCCAAAGCGACTTACAAATGAGGACATGAGAAGCAATCAAAACCAACAAAAGAGCAACAACGTGCAAGTGCTATTACAAGTCTTGGTTAGCCTAACGCAGCACAGATAATAATTATTAGTATTATTGTTATTTTTTTAATAAAAAGACATAGATAAAATAGAATTAGAATAGAGAGTGCTAGAGTTAGAGGGTCAAGTAAAGATGGAGCAGATGAGTTTTTAGCCGTTTCTTGAAGATGGGTAAGGATTCGTCTGCTCGGATTGAGTTGGGCAGGTCATTCCACCAGATGGGAACAGTTCATGAAAAAGTCCGTGAAAGTGTTTTTGTGTGTCTTTGGGATGGCACAATAATGCGTCGTTCACTTGAAGAATGCAAGCTTCTAGAGGCACATAAATCTGAAGTAATTAATTTAGGTAAAGGGGTGCAGAGCCAGAGGTGGTTCTGTAGGCAAACATTAATGCCTTGAATTTAATGCAAGCAGCTATTGGTAGCCAGTGCAAATTGATGAACAGAGGCATGACGTGCGTTATTTTCGGCTCATTAAAGATTATTCTTGCAGCGGCATTTTGGATTAATTGTAGAGGTTTAATAGAATTGGCTGGAAGACCTGCCAAGAGAGCAATGCAATAGTCAAGTCTGGACAGAACAAGAGCCTGAACAAGGAGTTGCGTTGCATGTTCCGAGAGAAAGGGCCTGATCTTCTTAATATTGTATAATGCAAATCTGCAGGACCGGGCAGTTTCAGCAATGTGGTCTGAGAAATTCAGCTTATCATCAATCACAACTCCAAGGTTTCTGGCTGTTTTTGAAGGAGTTATGGTGGAGGAGCATAACTGGAAGGTGAGATTATGATGAAGCGATGGGTTAGCTGAAACCACAAGCAGTTCTGTCTTAGCTAGGTTGAGTTGAAGGTGATGGTCCTTCATCCAGCAAGAAATGTCTGTTAGACACGCTGAGATGCGAGTAGCTATCGTCGGATCATCAGGATGGAATGAGAGGTAGAGTTGAGTGTCATCAGCATAGCAGTGATATGAAAAGCCATGTTTCTGAATGACAGAACCTCGTGATATCATGTAGACAGAGAAGAGAAGTGGTCCAAGAACTGAGCCCTGAGGCACCCCAGTAGCTAGATGTTGCGACTTGGATACCTCACCTCTCCAAGATACTTTGAAGGACCTATCAGATTACACAAAAATAAAAAATAAAAATTACCAGCACAACATTACCTCAGTGTATAAATACTAAATAATATTCATTCATTCATTCCAGTAATGGAAATTAATTGAAATATTCAGTCCAGTAATTCTTTTGGAATTAATACATTTATTTATACATTCCAATTATGGATTTTTTAAAATTAAATTACATTTTATTTTATTTTATTTTATTAAATAAAATGTAATTGAATTGTGTTTTAATTTATTTAGTTAAATATTATTTGATTTTATTAAATACAATTTTATTTGATTTGATTTTAATTTATTTAATTAAATTTTATTGAATTTTGCCCAATCAAATTCTCTCTAGAATAACAACAAATATTGTCTCTTTAAAAAAAAAAATTTTGCTCCTCAAGCAAAACCATGGGCTCTTGATCAAGTGTCCTAATAAGTGGATCTAATAACAGACACTGTGAGTCCTTAAATGAGCATCATCCAAAATCTCTCTCATTCACAGTGGAAATGAGCTGTTATTTTTATTTCAGAGCTCTGGCCTTATTATTTTGTTAAAAATAGGCCAAACAGAGACTGGAGAGAGTCTTCCAGTGCACTTATAAACCAGAAGATCTGACCGTCAGATGAAAACAACAGCAGCACAGCGTTTGTGTTCAGATCTGTGTGTTTGTGTGCTGTTCGTCTGCAGGTTGGTAAATCGCTCCTGTCACACCGAATCTCCTTTGATGGCCAATTGGCTAATGAAATGACATTATGCTAATGGAAGGTTTTGAATGGTAATAATTACACCTGTGAACTGCAAAGGTCCCTCACTGTTTCTCCATAATATCCACATCTTCAGCTCAGGGCTGTTAGTGCAGCTTACTCAGCCATCAGAGCAGTTAATGCTGTAACGACTACAAACGAGTGTGTGTGTGTGAGTGTGAGTGTGCGGCACATGCATGAGTGAGTGTGTGTGTGTGTGTGTGTGAGAGTGAGTGAGTGTGTGTGTGTGAGAGAGTGAGTGAGTGAGTGTGTGTGTGAGACACAAATTTGTATAATGACATGGGTATGACTGGTATTACAAGGAGAAGGTGATTTATGAGGACATTTCCCCATGTCCCCATATTTCAAAACGCGTATAAATCATACAGAATGAGTTTTTTTGAGAAAGTAAAAATGCACAGTCGCCTGTAAGGGGTAAGTTTAGGTGTAGGGTTGGTGTAGGGCGATAGAAAATACAGTTTGTACAGTATAAAAACCATTACACCTATGGGATGAACCCACAATTCACAAAAACTAACGTGTTTGTGTGTGTATATATTCTATATATGTTTTAAAAAATATATAATAAATTATATATACATGTACAAATATACTGTATTTATATATATTTGCAGACATAAAGAATAACTAATACAAATGACAATAGAAAATTAAAAAATTAAAAGTAATCAAAATGAACTAAAATAACACTGAGATATAGGTAGTGTGTGTGCGTGCGTGCGCATGTATTATATATAATGTCTATGTAATATGTATAAAATAATAAATATTAAAGTTTGTGTCTTCCTGTGAGATGCTTATAAAAGCCGAGTTCCAGACAAGGTCACCTGCATTCTGCTGTATACTGAACTACTCTGCAGAGGACCTGAGAGAGAACAGCATGAGCTCAGCTGGCGACTGCAGTCCAGAAAGCAGAGAGAAAAGCAAGCTGTCAGTAAGAGATCATCATGGCCTGTGGATTCAGTGGTGTTTGTCAGTGAAGAGCGAGCAGAGGAGAAGCGTCTCTGAAGAGATCTGGGAAGAGTCCGAGATCTTTGTGCTGTTTCTTATCAAACTAACTCATGCAGCTTCACTAATATTACTGATGTTCACAACCTCATGTGTTGTTGTTTTTCTCACATTTGTGTATTTTGTGACTCTATGGTTTAGTGTTGTTATAGGCGGCAGCATATATCAGTTACAGTATCCCAATATGGTTATTATTTTTTGAGGGAAATTCAACTAGAAATGGTTTAAATATTAAATAATCATGTGCAACTGTCTATTTTTGTGTAATCAAATCAAATTTTCCCTTTTTCCATGTGGTTTTTGTCCTTGGAAGTTTTGCATCTTGGGGCTAATTTTGTATTTGATTATCTAAATGGATAATTAATCTAAAAATGAGAATTGTTTTCATATACTGAATGGTATAATATTGATTAAATTACACAAAGTAGAAGACTTTGCATATGGTGCACACGTTATATTAAGTAATGTTGTTATACTTTTTGGATTTTACTTACTTTTAGGTCATTTTTAGTAATTGTTTATTTTTTTATTTATTGCTTAACCCTTTAATTTTAATGCTTTGGAAAAGTGATGCCAGCATATATAGTAAAAAATAAAATAAAAATTAACAATAAAAAATGTATAAGATATAAATAATAAAAAATAGTAATTAATTAATATAATAAATAAAAATATATAATTTTAAATTAAAAAATATATCATTTTATTTACCTTTTGTAAATAAGAAGGAAACTAATGCAGGTTTGTGGGTAAATGAATATGAATTATTCATATTTTGCTAAACTGCTCTTGCGTGTGCGTACACACACTCTCGCTCTCTTTTACACACATACTCTCTTTCTCTCTCTCTCTTACACACACACACACACGCTCTCTCTCTCACTCTCTCTTTCTCTCTTACACACACACACACGCTGTCTCTCACACACACACACACACACACACGCTCTCTCTCTCACTCTCTCTTTCTCTCTTACACACACACACACACACGCTGTCTCTCTCACACACACACACACACACTCTCTCTCTTTCTCTCTTACAGACACACACACACACACACACACACACGCTCTCTCTTTCTCTCTTACACACACACACACGCGCTGTCTCTCTCACACACACACACTCTCTCTCTTTCTCTCTTACACACACACACATACACACACACGCTGTCTCTCTCACACACACGCACACACACTCTTTCTCTCTCTCTGTCTCACACACACACACTCTCCACACTAAAGGTGTTCCTCTGCTCTAATGATTCAGTCCTGATGCATCAAATGCGTATTTTATTTTTGAAATAACTGTCCTGGTTTCCAGAGGTACGTTCCTCCACATGAGTCAAAGTCTGCAGTGTTACACAACACAGAGAATCACGCGTGTGCTTCAGTGATCTGATGAATCACGCAGGAGTCTCTCCTCATATATACCTGCCTCCTCATGATGCTTTAAGCTGTTTATTTATGATGCCGTTTCTGTTTTTGTTGAAAATGGGCAATTTTGTAGCAGCAGAAGTCATTTAGCAGCTGAACACTGGGATAAATGCTGTATTACTATATTAGACATATTAATAGAAAGCAAGAGAATTTAATTGGATGTTACTAACATTATAGGAAGGCTTTTCTCTCTTGTAAAAGTTAAGTCTGTTTATTTTGCTGTCTGAACTATGCATGATTATACAGTCATTTGTGTTTTTCTCAGCTGTCTGTAATGCATCAGCGCGTTGATTCCACAGTAACAGACCTGTGTGTCTGCATATCATCTGAAGCTTGTTTAATGGGACGTCCTGCACCAGTATCTCATGTTGGTTGTGTTTAGTGTTGGATTTCTCTGCCCATCAGCCTCATTCTTAATTAAACAGCTAAGATTAGAGTGAATTAGCACAAGCTGCCTCCGGCGAGACACACGGAAAGGCCACTTTCACATGGGAAATTATGCTTTTCATGAACTTTGATAAGAGAAAAATGTCAGCGAGAGAAAATGAGTGTTGTGTGGAGGTTAATAAAGGGAGAGGGGGGGGGGATTTACGGGGCTTGGGGCAAAAATTACAGAAAAAAGACACAAATTGCATCTAAAATGAAAAAAATGTTAGTTAAAAAAATTAATTGATATTTGATTAATTCAATTATTAATTTAATTAATAATTAGTTGGTTTTGATTGCTTCCGTTGTCCTCATTTGTAAGTCGCTTTGGATAAAAGTGTCTGCTAAATGACTAAATGTAAATGTAATTCAATTACTCATTCAGTAATTAGATTAAAATGTGATTATGTATTACTGGTAAGACGTTTGGAATTGAGACAATGCTTAAGGAATTGTTTCTGTTGAACTATTTGACAAAATAGCATGAAACAGTATATTACAAAAATAAAGTTAAATAAATAAAATAAAGATTCATTATTCATCTTTAATAAAAGTATATTAAAGATTCTATGCCGATTCTATGAAAATCCAGTGTTTAGTTGATCCTGATAAGCGTTTGTTGTCACCGTTGTAAACACGATGGCTTTCTTCTTCGATGAGGGAGTTTGGCGTCACGGCATCTTTGTTTCCAGGCGGAACGTTAAAGAACGCGACACACACGTCTCCCGGAAATCCACGAGGGTTTGAGGGCAACAGAGGAAGATCACACACATCTGTGACATTTACTGTAAATCTAGTACATGCCATTGTGGGAGTCACTGTACAGTCAACATGAATGCATGTTCCTCCTATTATTGTGAACGACTCACCAGTCACGTTATTTTAAAGAAAAACCTGTTTGTCTTTATAATCTTTCATCAGAGCTTTCAGTTTCAGCTGATTTAACACTCCAGTCAGTTCCTGATGAATAAAGTCCTGTATGATTTTTTTCTCATTGGAAAAAAAAAAGCATTTAATATATGCATTAGCATTACTTAAATGTACTTTTAGGCATTCAGCAGACGCTTTTACAGAAAGCAACACTTGCATTTCAAGGTATTTAATTATTTATTTATTCATTTTTGTTATTATTTTTTTTATTTTAATTTATTTTATTAATTTCCAGAGAATGCATGAACTGATATTAAAATAAAACAAAGAAATAAATAAAAATACTTAATAGATTTAAGAAAATAAATTAATAAAATGTTTTATTCAATTAAGACATTTATTTTATTATTATTATTATTATTTATATCAGTTTTTGCATTCCCTGGGAATTGAATCCATTTGTTTTATTTAGTTATTTTTTTACACGTTTTGTGCTGTTAAAACCCAAATGTGTTGTCAGTGTGAATGCATGTCAGACTCTGGATTATTCAGCACAGCGCTTGACTAAGATCCTCTCTGTCAGACTGTCTAATCATTTTAATATCCCGGACTTCTCAGCTTTCATCAGTATTGTGAGTTTCTGAAGCGTTTTAGTCACTAGTATGATGTGAATCTGATGTGTGAGTCTGTCTGTGATGTCTGTGTGAAGCTGGATCCTGTGCTTGTGTTTGGGTCTGGTCTGGAGGTTCTGCTGAAGTGCTGATGGAGATGAGAGGAGTCTGGACTCGGTCTCAGGGTCGAGAGCGGTTCAATGAGTCAGTAAACCAGTTTTCTTCTCTCAGAATCACAGCCGTGAGCCTCATCATGATGTTTGACCCGTCTGAGATCGCTCATCTCTCTACGCCTGTGTGTTATGAGATTACAGAAGTTTAGGTTCAATTCAAGTTTATCTGTAGTGCTTTTCACGATACAAAATTATAGTTTCTACATTATATTTAGTAGTAGCTTATCAGTGGTGAGTATGTCAAGTTGATGTCCACATGTGTCCCTG
Organism: Barbus barbus; assembly: GCF_936440315.1. Taxonomy (NCBI): domain Eukaryota; kingdom Metazoa; phylum Chordata; class Actinopteri; order Cypriniformes; family Cyprinidae; genus Barbus; species Barbus barbus. The sequence goes on from NC_136716.1 coordinate 27,639,343, forward strand.
CAGCACAAAAGCAGTCATGAGTAACACAGGTATATCTGTATCAATAACCAACAATACATTGTATGGATCAAAATTATACATTTCTCTTTTATGCCAAAAATCATTAGGATATTAATTAAAGATCATGATCCATGAAGATATTTAGTAAATGTCCTACTGCAAATATATCAAAACTTCATTTTTGATTAGTAATATGCATTGCTAAGAACTTCATTTGAACAACTTTAAAGGAGATTTTCTCAATATTTAGATTTTTTTGCTCCCTCAGATTCCAGATTTTCTAATAGTTGTATCTCAGACAAATATTGTCCTATCATAACAAACCATACATCAATGGAAAGATTATTTATTCAGCCTTATTGTTGACCCTTATGACTGGTTTTGTGGTCCAGGGTCACATATGGCAGAAATGTACAGTAAAATCATGCAGTTAGTTAATGACATGTAATCAAACAGACGGTGAACACTATGTTGTGATTAAACTTATAGCAAAGTTTGGTAGTTTTGTATGTTGTTTGAGGGTTGGGATCATGTCTTGGTCATCTCAAATCTTCGTAAGGGAATCTGATGTTTGTTGGCTTGATTTTGTTTGTGAGTTTGTGTGAGAGTGTCGGTCGGCCAAACCAATCAAACTGCTCGATCTGGCCAATCAGAGCCTCACACTTGCTCCTGGTTTAACTCCGCCCCCCGCTGGAGTGTCTCAGCATCCCAAATGTCATTTTGTTTTGGAAGATTAAGAGGGATTTTCAGCCGGAGTGTCAGAGTTTAAACAAGCGGAAACAAATCCATAGAAAGCCCCGTCATACCATATCACGCCACACACACACACGCACACACGCACACACTCACACACACACACACACACACACACACACACACTCACTCACACACACACACACACACACACACACACACACACACACTCACACACACACACACACACACACTCACACACACACAGAGCAGTGTTAATCTGCATCCACACATCAGAGCTTCTTCATCAAACATGAGCATTTACACACATGATGAATCCTGGGAAACATTCTGGGGCCACTTTCACCTAAAAATAAAGTTTATAATGAGAATAGTTCATAAATCTGTTGTCAACAAGATAATTTATGTTTGCCTGTGGGTTTATGCCAAAATAAAAGCTTTGGGGTTTAACATTTAAAAGCAAAGAACCCCCCCCCCCCCCCCCCCCCATAAATATTAGTATTGTAATTGTACAGTTGTTATAAAAAAAATATCATAATATTAATAGTAATAATAATAATGATGATGATAGTTGTAGTAGTAGTAATAATAATAATAATAGTAATAATAATTATTATTATTCTGAAGTACTTTACAGTGATAGTGATATTACATTTGTAGTAGTTTAATTTTGTATTATTGGATAAAGAATTATCATTAATAATATTAATGATGATGATGATAATTGTAGTAGTAATAATAATTAATATTATTCTGAAGTACTTTACATTGATAGTGATATTTCTTTATTAATTTGTTTATTTTTATAATTGAACAAAATATTAATAATAATAATAATAATTGTAGTAGTAATAATAACAATAATGATTATAGTAGTAATAATAATAATAATATTTCTTTATTAATTTGTTTAATTTATATAATTGGACTAAATAATAATAATAATATCAGTTAGATGTGTTTCTCTAATTAGTTTTGCCTGTTTTTAATGAAACATATGCACATGCATTATGATAATGCTGTAATTCTTATCTGTATTGCAGTACAGTATAAATACTTTACTATTTAAATAATATATTATTGTAATATTTTTAATTTTTTTGTGCAAAAGTGGGTTTAAATATAGTCATGAAATTAATGTTTGCAAAAAAATCTAATTAAATCTTCTTTAAAGTAAAATATGTGTTTTTTGGTTTAGGGGTAAATATGAGCAGGTTTCTGTGTGGTTATGGATATTAATGGATCATTACTGGTCTGGTGTTTGTTTGCGCTGCTGTATGGTGGCTTTAGAGGGAGCTGTCAAGAGTGAGAAGTAAATGTGAGTACAACAGTGTGTTTAATCACACACAAATTAAGCATAATCACAGAGAATAGAGGCTAATTATGAAGCATGCAATTAGTGTGATTGTTCCAGACGTCAGGCTGATCTCTCTCTCTCTCTCTGCAGATGGAGGATATCATCGCTCGCATGCAGGACGAGAAGAGCGGGATTCCCATCCGCACCGTCAAGAGCTTCCTCTCCAAGATCCCCAGCGTCTTCTCAGGTGATTTACTTATTAATTATAATATGCTCCAGACATTTACTTTTTTTTTTTGAAATTCTATATATATATATATATATATATATATATATATATATACATATTTTTTATTTTTTTTTTGGAAGAAATATGACATTTTATTACACACTCACACACTCTCTCTCTCACACACACTTATTTAATATGACCCATGTTTTTTTCAGACTATTTCTTTCTTTATTTATTTATTATGATATGCTCTGGACATTGAATTTTTTTTCAGACAGTATATATATATATATATATATACAAATATATATATATAATTTTGGGAAGAAATATTACACACACACTCTCTTTTTTATATATATATATATACATATACTGTATTTGTTTGTTATAATACGACCTGGACTTATTTATTTATAATATGACCTGGGCATTTACTCTCTTTTTTTCAGACATTTTATTTATTTTTATTAATTAATATTTTATTGTATATTTTTGTGCTCTAGAATCTTGGGGTTGGCAGTTATATTATGTAAACAAATAAATGAATAAATATTGATTTCTTCATATAAATATGTGTGTGTGTATATGTAAATATAATTCAGTGAATACTTT
>NC_136716.1:27647200-27654700 GCF_936440315.1 Barbus barbus
ACTTCAACTTATTTTATTTTAGTTAGCTGCCAATTTTCATTTGTTTTTTTGTTTGTTTTTTTATAGTATTTCAGTGTTTTTATTTTGTTATATTTCATTATATTTCAGTATATTTTATATATTTCATTTCAATTTTGCATTCCCATTTGCATTTGCATCATGGGAATCAAGCCTATGACCTTGGGTTCGACTAACCCCAATATTTCATCCAATATTTTTATTTTATTTTGTTTTATTTTATTTTATAAAATTGGCATTACATGGAAATCAAACCCATGAACTTGAGTTTGATTGACCCTAGTATTTCATCACATTTTGATTTTATTTTATTTTTATTTTGCATTCCCTGGGAATCAAACCCGTGACCTTGGGTTCGACTAACCCCAATATTTCATCCAATATTTTTATTTTATTTCACTTGAAATGAAATGAAATGAAATTGGCATGACCTGGGAATCAAACCCATGACCTTGAGTTTGATTGACCAAGTTTAAATATTTCATCCAATTAAAAAATATATATATATGTGTATATATATATATATATATATATATATATATATATATATTTAAAATATATAAATTTTTGCAATTGGTATTCATTGAGAATCGAACCCAGTTTTTTTGTTTTTTTTATTGTAAGTGTTATAAACCAGTAGACTTTTTTTTTCTTGATAAACTTGTTGGGTTTGTCTGCAGATCCAGACTCTTATTCTGACTGTCTCTCGTCAACTTCCAGATATTATGTGTGTAAAAATAGCAAATAGTGCAAATCTCAACATTCATCTTCAGATTTTTCAAGTTTCAAAGATTCAAAATCTGTCCCTCAGATTCAGATCTACTCACTCTTGAATTCTGCAACACTTTTGCCTTCTTATATCACAGTAACACCAGGACGATGAGTTCAGTTTCCAGGGAATATAACCTGAATGCAGTCAGTGAGCGCTTTCTTCTGTTTTTCAGGGTCTGATATTGTCCAGTGGATGCAGAAAAACCTGAACATTGAAGACCAAGGTACAGTGACATTTGAGATCATATTAACCTGTGAAACACTGTCTAGTGTCTGTCCTGAAATCACACTCACGAGAGTCTACAGACAGAGAGGAGAGCCGCGTATCTCTCCTGTCAAACCAGCTCGTGTCGCCGCAAACCCATTACCGGTAAACTCGTTAGGCAGGAGAGAGCTGGCAGATCGTTTGTCGTTATTCAATTACGCGGCGGTAATAAACGGCTTGAGGAGGAAATCAAATGCTGGCGTTTACTTGCACTGAGCTTCATTGATTTCAGCTTGATTTGTTTTGAGCCCAGCGTGAGCGTTTACATTCAAACAGATGCGTTCTAACAGGGAACGTTCTCAGAACGCTGTGTCAAGGTTTTCTCAAATGTTCATCCAATCATGTTAATAGAACATTTGTTCCGTGTTATCTAGGACACATTATCAAGATGTTAGCACAAAAATGTTATTAATACATTGTTCATGGAATGATTGACATTCAGCTTTTTTTTTTAACATTAAAGCTAGTGTTTGGATGTTCAAAGAAAAGTAATATTCTGAAAATCTGATTTGTCAAAAGTAACAAAGCAAAGTAGTTTGCAAAATGATCAAATGAAACATTCCTGTGATGTTTTCTCTAACATTCAAATAGACAAAAAAATACAACTTTTTTTAAACGACAAAAAACTGGATGTTTTGAACATTCAGAAATAACGTTTTCATAACTTAATACATTTACAAAACTTTCTAAGAAAGGTTATAGCTAACTGAAATGAAAAATAAAGCTACAAAACTATTTTTGTTGCTTCAAATAAAATAAACTTTAACTGAAATAAAATAAAATAAATAATAAAATGTAAGTATAAAATATAAAAACTTAAACTTGAATTATTTAAACTAGTTGCCAAGGTAACATTTCTCATTTTCACTAATGAAAGTATACAGACATTAAAAAAACGAAAACTAATAAAAATGACAAAACAAACACCAAAATTACTGAATACATATATATATATATATAAGTGCTGTCAAACAATTAATCGCGATTAATCACATCCAAAATAAAAGTTTTTGTTTACATAATATATTACTGTATACTGTGTATATTTATTATGTATATATAAATACACAAACATGCATGTATATATTTAAGAAAAATATTAAATATATATATATTAAATATATTTATATTATACATGTAAATATTTTCAAAATATAAACTGTATGGGTGTGTATTTATATATACATAATAAATAAACACAGTACACATACATATAATATGTAAACAAAAACTTTTATTTTGGATGCGATTAATCACGATTAATCGTTTGACAGCACTTACGTATATATATTTTTCATGAGCTGAACTCAAAGATCTAAGACTTTCTCTATGTACACAAAAGGCCTATTTCTCTCAAATATTGTTCACAAATCTGTCTAAATCTGTGTTAGTGAGTACTTCTTTGCCGAGATAATCCATCCACCTCACAGGTGTGGCATATCAAGATGCTGATTAGACAGCATGATTATTGCAGAGGTGTGCCTTAGGCTGGCCACAATAAAAGGCCACTCTAAAATGTACAGTGTTACTGTATTGGGGGGGGGGGGGTCCGAAAACCAGTCAGTATCTGACTTGACTATCAGATTTGTGAACAATATTTGAGAGATATAGGCCTTTTTGCAGTGTATTATGGGAACAGTGTATGTTGGTCTGGCAGCAGGTGTTTCTGTCTCTCTCGAGACCCGAGGACATACTTTGTCTTTCTGTCTCTCTGTGACCTTGTGGAAAATAGATTCAGTGATACGGCTCAACTGCTCCTCCTGAGGGTCCTTCACATCTTTAAGAAAGCGCTGAATTACACTGAACTTTCAGAAGAGACTCCAGTAGAAAAAAAACATACAAGAAACTTGATCAGTGCTTCTCAACCACCCAGAGGCTTTAAATTATTTAAAGTGAGACAAAATAAACATTAAAATAAGCTAAAACAACTAAAATATTTATAATAAATATATATATATATATATTTTTTTTTTTTTCATTCTTCTAGTTATGCCAAGCTTTCATCAGGTAGAAATTGTGAGTAAAAAAATTTAATAATTCTTTTCCAAAAGGAAAAGTAAATTCATTAGTTAAAAATAACAGAATACAGCTCTTAAAACTTTTGAAATACAGAAATTGAATTATTCAAATGATATTTTAGTTACCCTTTTAAATAATAATAAATACAAAATTTAAAAGCAATACTAGAGCTTACAGGCTTTGAATAATGTCAAAAATGGGCTTGGAGTCAAACAGGTTGAGAAGCGCTGATCCAGAGTCTGATGGAAAGGGAATCTGTTCATATGTTAAGGAATAATTCATCTAAACATTTTAATGCTGTCATCGTTCACAGCCTGTGATTTCAAACCCATCTGACGTTGTTCTGTGGACGACGAGGAGATGCTGAGCATCTTTGTGAAGTCGTATTTAATGATGTAAACTGTGTGTTTGTATTTTGGGTGAACTGTCCGCTTAATTCCATTGCATTACTGAGCTGAGCTGCATTATTTACTCAGAGTTCATTTATTGCGCTTAAATATGAAATGACTCCAGACAGAGACGAGATGAGACGATTGCAACTCCTGCAATCAAAGACAAGCATCTCATCTGGAACATGTCAAGAGCTCCAGTTGTCTGTCTGTGTGTGTGTTTGTGTGTGTGTGTGTAAATGAAATTTTTGACATTGGGGGAAAAATTATTAAAAATAGGGAATGATGTTTATATGAAATTGTAAGAATGCAAACGGGTTTCTTTAAGGGGTAGGTTTAGGGTTAGGGTTAGAAAATATTGTTTGGTGAGTATAAAAGTAATAGAAGTCTATGGAAACTCCCCACAATTCACAGAAACAAATGTGTGTTTCTGTGTGTGTGTGCGTCTCTGTGTGTGTGTGTGTGTGTGTGTGTGTGTGTGTGTGTGTGTGCTTCTCTGTGTGTGTGTGTGTTGCAGTGGAGGCTCTTCATCTGGGGACGCTGATGGCGGCTCACGGTTATTTCTTCCCCATATCAGACCACGTTCTCACACTGAAGGACGATGGAACCTTCTACCGCTTTCAGGTGAGAGACGCTCTGAGATTCTGATTGGCTGAGAAACTCCTGACCATCTGAAGACTTCACATTTGTGCATCATTCCCTAAGTGTCAACATGATGAAACATGATGATTCACATTCTGATTCATATTCAGATTCATAATGTCATTTATATTCAAATTTAGGGGTGTGCGGTATGACAAATATTCAGTTTCACGGTACGAGTTAATTTATTTCACCACTTATTTTATACTGTCATACCAACCAGCCCTATTCTAATTCACTTTCATGTTATAATCTGATGCATATTCACGTCTTTTGTATTGTGATTTTTTTATTCAGATTCATAACGTCATTCAAATTCTGATTCGTATTCAGATTCATGACGTTGTTCAAATTCAGATTCATGACATCGTTCAAATTCTGATTCGTATTCAGATTCATGACGTCGTTCAAATTCTGATTCGTATTCAGATTCATGACATCGTTCAAATTCTGATTCGTATTCAGATTCATGACATCGTTCAAATTCTGATTCGTATTCAGATTCATGACATCGTTCAAATTCTGATTCGTATTCAGATTCATGATGTCGTTCATATTCTGATTCGTATTCAGATTCATGACATCGTTCAAATTCTGATTCGTATTCAGATTCATGACATCGTTCAAATTCTGATTCGTATTCAGATTCATGACGTCGTTCAAATTCTGATTCGTATTCAGATTCATGATGTCGTTCATATTCTGATTCGTATTCAGATTTATGACGTCGTTCATATTCTGATTCGTATTCAGATTCATGACATCGTTCAAATTCTGATTCGTATTCAGATTCATGACGTCGTTCAAATTCTGATTCGTATTCAGATTCATGATGTCGTTCATATTCTGATTCGTATTCAGATTCATGACGTCGTTCATATTCTGATTCGTATTCAGATATGACGCCATTCCTATTCTGATCCAGATCCATGATGTTATTTATATTGTGATTCAAATGTATGTAATAGTCTGATGCATATTCACAATGTCATTCATATTAATTTCATAATTTCATTTATATTAAGAAACATATTCACGATTTAAGTATTTATTTTCATGATTTCATTCCTATTCTAATAAAGTCATTCATATTCTGATACATATACATGCCATTCATTTTCTGATATACATTCATGTTCATTCATATTCAGATGCATTTCTTCATTTCATTATTCATATTTATGATTTCATTCATATTCTTATACATATTCATGGTTTTATTAATTTTTTAATACAAATTCATGATTTCATTTTTCATATTCATGATTCATATTTCCTACGTATTCATATTCATGATTTCATTATTGATATTTATTGATTCATTCATATTTTACACATTCATATACACTATATTACTCATATTCTAATGTTACATATCTCTATTCATTCTGTCAGTCATATTCCAATACAAATTCATGTTCAAAAAGTAATTCATGTTCTAATGCATATTCATATTCATGATATTCACATTCTTATTTCTGATTTTAGTATTCATATTGAGGATTTCACTGTTCATATTCTGATACATATTCATATTCATGGTGTCATTAATATTCAGACACATATTCATGATTTTATTCTTTGTATTCATGATGTTATTGATATTCACTGTGTGATCAGTCGTAATGAGTAGGTTTGAGGTCAAATCATAACTCTACACATACAGTGAGATTCTTGAGGATTCTGAAATGAAGCATTCATCATGTGTCTGTAATATTCATTTGGCCACATCATTTTCCTGTGTAGTGAATGTGATTCATATGTGTGTCTGTGTGAGATCTGAAATCAACATTGAGTCCTCATTGTCTGCTGTGTTTCTGTTTTCTGTTTATCACAGACTCCGTACTTCTGGCCGTCAAACTGCTGGGAACCAGAAAACACTGACTATGGTAAGAGTATGTGTGTGTGTGTGTGTGTGTGTGTATTTGTGTTTTATCCTCCTCTGATGTTCTTGAGCACTGGCGTCCTGAAACATGAGAAAGTGTCGGACCAGATCAGGCCAATCGATCAACAAACTGTACATGATGTTCATCAGAGTCCTCAGTGACACACTTCAGCTCTAATTAGACCTGTCCATTGATTATAATCTCCATCCAATTAAATATATGATATGATAATTCAATAATCAAATGAAAATCCCCCAAATTAAACATGTCTTTCCTGCACTGACTGCACAAGTCTTGTATTACAAATTAATGATAATTTAATGAATATATTTGATATTAAATTTGATTTTTGAATATTAAATTATACTTGAATACAATTTATTTAATGTTAAAATAATTCAATAAAATAAATCAGATAATTAAAACAATTACATCACTTCAGAAGTTTGAGTAACTCAATGTTCAGCTTTTATAGTTTTTTATAGTTTTTTTTTTTTTGTTTGTTTTTTTTTTTGGTTGTTTTACAAACTACAAAGTAGAAAATTTGTAAATATTTCCATGACTTTTTAAGATTTTATAAATGTTTCTAACTTTTTCTGATCTAGAAATCACAATTTGAAAATTGTATTTTTAAGTATATTTTACTCACAAACAGCCATTTTTACCCAATAAAATATTTTAGAGCACAACATAACTTCATATTCATTATGAAAATTTCAATGACTTTTTTAGATTTTATTCATTTCCATAACTTTTTCAGATCTAGAAATCACAATTTTAAAATTACATTTTAAATTTTTTTTTTACTCTCAAATAGCAATCTCTCAGCAATTTTTACCCATTAAAATATTTAAGAGCTTAACATAACTTTATATTCATTAAAAAACCCTCCATGTCTTTTAAGATTTTATTCATTTCCGTAACTTTTCCAGGTCTAGAGATTAAACTTTTACGATTCCCTCATATATCCATATTTTCCACGACTGAGAATCCTGATTCATAAATAAATGACTGTTGTTAAGTGAAAGCATTAAAACAAGAAATACAAGATTACATCTTTTTTTAGTTATTTTTTCTTATTTTAATGCTTGTCCCCTGGACGAGAACCACTGCATGTTTATGTGTCTGAATGTGTGTGTCTGTGAATACTGTAAAGCTCATTCGAATCTGAATCTCATATCAGACCCCTGAAGCATCTTCAGGTTAATACTGCAGACGCATGCAGACAATTACTGCTGATAGTGTCTCTCTCTCTCTGTCTGTCTGCAGCGGTCTACCTCTGTAAACGAACCATGCAGAATAAAGCTCGTCTGGAGTTGGCCGATTATGAAGCTGTGAGCATCTCTCTTTTCTGTTTGATCTGGATTAATGAAGATCTCACTCTCCAGAACATCTCATTCTGTCAATAAACAGGATTTATCAGCTGAAGTGTGTTTGATGAAGTCAGATGTGAGGATTTGCTGACTCTGTGTGTGTGTGTTTTCCGCAGGAGAGTTTGGCGAGACTACAG
>NC_136716.1:27657200-27739700 GCF_936440315.1 Barbus barbus
GTACCTTTGTAATACACTGATAACTATATATATATATTTATCGAAGGTGCACAATGTCATTCACACAAACACTAAACACCATCATGCTAACACATGAATCTGAAATATGCAATAAACATTAATTTAACAACATTAGCTGTAACCTACAACCCTAATAAACATAACTGATAAGAAAAAAAGAAGCAGCAGTTATTTCAAAGAAAAACCATCCAATTTTAAATGCCTTGGATTGAATTTTGGGAACGTCAATTTACGATTTTCACTGTAAATTTTACATTCTTTTCAACTTTCAAAAATGGTATTTTACTGTAAAATTACATTAAATGTCTATTACAGTTTTTCACCGGACACTTGCATATTATTGCTCTTTTGTTGATTCTGGTTGTGTAAGTATGTAAGTATAACAGGGGAACTTACCGTTAACCATTTAACAGGTTTTACAGTAACATTCACAAAGTTTTACCGTTAAAATCACAATAATGTTTTACAGTGTAGTGCATGTTTACATAGAAAATCAATGGAAAGTTGCACATTGGAATGGAAAAATGCGTTCTGTGTGAACGGGCCCTTTTATTATTCTATATAAAGTGACGGGTCACAGTTACATAACGTTTATTGCAGGTAAATGTGAAACAGATGATGCCACAGTAATCATAAAGCTCTGTCTCATAAACGCTTGTACTGACGATACAGAAGAGATGGAGTGTGTAGAGTTAGTATCACAGTGCTGGTGTGTGTGTGTGTGTGTGTGTGTGCAGTCGGTGTACGGTCTACAGAACGACATCCGCAGTCTCAGTCCCACTCACACGGCCACACCGGAGGTCAAAGAGCCCACAGAGGACGAGCTACGCAACCAGGTGACTTAACGAGGACAGATGCTGTGTTTGAGAAAGACATGCACAACTGCTGTGTTCTGGGTCGTGCGCATGCATGCAGTATGCGTGTAGTTGTTTTAAATTAATACTAAATATTAGCAAAAATAAAAAGGCATGAGATACAGTTTTCAACAAAAAACTAATAATAAAGTCTTAACAAATCAGAATAAGATCAAAAATCAAAACAAGACAGACAATCTTTTAATGAATAATAATAATAATAATAAATTCAGCAATAAATTTCATAATACAAGAAAATAAAATCATTTTAATGCTTTTTTAGAGCTTCTGTCATGACATTCTCACAAAAAAACAAATCAGAACAAAACAAAGACATGCAATAAATAAATAAACAATAATACATAATGTTTAAAAATAAAGTAATAAAAAGCTAAATATTTTTTTAGTAAATGATATATTCTAAGGAAATAAAATCATGTGTATGTGTGTGTTTTTATATTTTATTGTTTTGTTTTTAATACAAACACTGAAAAGAACTAATGATAAAGTCTTAAATCAGGACCAGATCAGAAATCAAAACAAGACAGACAATGGATAAATTAATAAATATATATAAAAATAAAAAAGCAAAACTTCTACAGAAAATTATATATTACAGGCAAGGAGATAAAAAAATAGCTTAATAATGCTTTTGCTTCAAGGGCTTTTGACATGACTTCCTCAATAAAATCAAGATGAGACATAAAATAAGATACAATAAATGAAAAAACAATTACAAATAATACATAAAATAAACTAATAAAAAAGCTAAATAATTGCTATAGTAAATTATATATTATAAGGCAATAAAATAATTTTAATAATATTTTTATATTTAAAAATGTCTGACTTTCATTTTTATAGGGCTTTTTTATAAGGGCTTCTGGGAAGTATATTAAATCATATATAAACAGAGGACAGATTTAATGAAGCTAATATTTAATTTTTATATTGTTGTCAGTCCTGTCTTGTTTCCCCTCCTCTCGTGCCCATATTTGGTTAGTTCCTGTCCCCGTTTAGGTTCATTAGTTTATTAGTCCCCAGCCGTGTGTCATTAATTATCTAGTTTTCCCCAGCGTTTATAAGTCCTCTACTTCCGTGCCTCTGTGTCTGTTCTTAATCGTCATTCGTTGTTTTCAGCGGTCCCTGTGTTTGGATTAATAAAGTCTATGTTATTTGAAGAGTTCCTCGCCTCCTGTTTGCTTGCTCCAGAGAATTGTGACAATTGTATTGTTTTTTTAAATACAAAAGACAGTATTCTTTGGTCGATATTTTCTAAGGTGAAAGTAATTTCTTCTGTAAGCCAGTGCTGTCATGTTCTCCATGAGAAACTGCATGTAAATGTGTTTTGTGTGCATGTAATACAAGTGCAGTCTGGATTGTACAGCTTCAGTAGGGAATAATATATCATATGTAAGGGTTTGCTAAAAGTCATATTGGAAATAATCATAATAACAACATCTTCCTCTTCCAGTCTGGAGAAAGCAGAGCGATGCAGACGAGTGACTTATTTATGAAAATTATGTAAAATTAGCCTAAATTATGTCAAATTTACTAAAATTAGCCTGTCTTCACATTAAATCTTAATGACACAGCTCAGAGCTGTGCAGTTTGTGCAATCACACACACATATTATATTATATAGTAGTTCATGTTTCTCTATTCCACACCAATCTTCAAATCATCATTTTCAGTGCTGATATGTCATTTATAGAACCGTTCCTGTGATTAAGAACCATGTCATCAGATCTGTGCTCATCTGTTCTCTTCCAGATACAGCACTGGCACGCGCAGTTAGACAGACACCGCTTAAAAATGTCCAAAGTTGCAGAGAGGTGAGCTCACTTAACTGAATTTACTCAATATACACTAGTGCTCAAACGTTTGGAGTCTGTACGATTTTAATGTTTTTGAAAGAAGTCTCTTCTGCTCACCGAGGCTGCGTTTATTTGATAAAAAAAATTTTTATGATTTAAAACAGCTGTTTTATATGGTAATATGTGTTAAACTGTAATTTATTTCTGTGATCAAAGCTGTAGCTGTAGTGTCACATGATCTTCAGAAATCATAATAATATACTGATTTACTGCTCAACAAACATTTCACAGGATCCACAGATGAATAGAAAGTCACACTTTATTTTAAGGTCCAATTCTCACTATTAACTAACTATTAATTATGAGTTTTGCCTCAATAAACTCCTAATTTGCTGCTTATTAATAGTTAGTGCGGTAGTTGTTAAATGTAGGTGTTGGGTAGGATTAGAGATGCAGAATATGTTTTATAAGCACTAATAAACTGCCAATATGTTAATAATAGACATGCTAATAAGCAGCTAGTTAATAGTGAGAACTGATCTCTATTCTTGTGTTACTGAAAGTCCAGAAGAACAGCATTTATTTGAAACAGAAATCTGTTGTAATATTGTCTTTACTGCCACTTTTAATAAATTGAATGTGTCCTTGATGAATAAAATATTAAGTTCTGTCAAGAAAAAAAAGATATACATAATAATAATACATTATTTCTATCATTATTTAAATAACAATAATAATTATTATTATTCTGCTATTTATTATTATTATTAGTAGTGGTATTAATATTATTATTGTAAATCTGCCTGTAGTTTGTTGAGTTTCTCGGAGCAGTATATGGAGTACGATCCGTTCTTCACAACGCAGGAGCCGTCGAACCCCTGGATCTCTGATGATGTCACTTCCTGGGAGCTGGAGGCCAGGTGTGTGTCTCTCGTTCTTTAGTGATTTTACACCGCAGATGATTTTAGTCCAGCATAAACTAGTATTTGTTCTGCAGGAGCTGCACTTTCATTCAGCGTCCTGTCTTCATCTGTTTCTCGTTCCTGTTCTTTGAAGGGGTTTAAATTATTATTACTCTTTAAAAACGAGCTCAGTGTCGTGAGGCGAAGCTGTCAGCCTTCAGAAGAATCAGAAAGAGGATTGTTTAGAAGATCAGCGTGTGAGTCTGACAGAGGAATAACCCATCTCTTCTCTCTCTGTGTTGCAGTAAAGAAGCCGGACAGCAGCGAGTAAAGCGCTGGGGATTCTGCTTCGACGAGGTTCTGAAGGATCCGGTCGGGAGAGAGCAGTTCCTCAAGTTCCTGGAGTCCGAGTTCAGCTCCGAGAACCTGAGGTAAAAACACCAGCCTTCAGCTTCAGACCACTCTGATGAGAAAACAGGAGGATGATGATGATCAGAGATGAAGAACACGAGTCTGAGCAGAGAAACTCAGCAGCACCATCTGCTGTCCATTAACATGCGTGATGTTCATAATATCTTCATGCTTCATCTACCTACCCCTAGAGCTGGATATATTTATTTTTTGCAATGATATAAACAATCATGCAGATGAAATTTGCAGGTGCACAAACTTTTTAGTACAAAGGGTCAAAAATCAAACTTGATTGAGGGCCGTGGGTCAAAGGAAAAATGTTGCTTTACATCCAACTATATTGCATTAAAATTAAATACATGTTTAACAATTAAAATAAACTAAATGAAAATGTTGCATTATATCTATTATATTGTATTAAAATGTATAACATTTTTCCGTTTTTAAATGATTAATTAAAATATAAATGTTGCATCATATTTGACTATATTAAAAATTATTACATTTTAAACATTTATTTCAAATTATATTATAATACAATTATTACATTTTTACATTTTCAAATAAAGTATAGTTTTTTTTGCAACTATATTGCATTAAAATGAAATACGTCTAACAATTTAAATAATTAAATTAAATTAATTAAAAAGTAAAGTTTGTATTATATCCAACTACATTTTAGCATTTTTAAATAATCAATCAAAAAGTGTTTCATTACATCTAATTATATTATATGTATTACGTTTTTAATATTTTTAAATAATGAAACAAAAAATATTGCATTATTTCCAACTATATTAAATTAAGATATATTATTTTTGTACATTTTTTTTTATATATATTAACAAGTAAATTTGCCATTATTTCTAGTTATATTATATTAAAAATATATATTAAACAATTTTAAATAATGAACACATTTTTTTGCATTATTTCCAACTATATTAAATTTAAAAAAATAAATTTACATTTT
Organism: Barbus barbus; assembly: GCF_936440315.1. Lineage (NCBI taxonomy): Eukaryota > Metazoa > Chordata > Actinopteri > Cypriniformes > Cyprinidae > Barbus > Barbus barbus. Next base: position 27,662,179 of record NC_136716.1, read on the forward strand.
AAAATAATTAATTAACAAGTAATTTTTGCATGATACCCAACTATATTATATTTCAATTTTATAATTTATTATGTTAAACATTGTTAAATAATTAAGTCAATTTTGCATTAATTCCAGCTATATTAAATTCATATGAATCCATTTTTAAATATTTTTTAATAATTAAAAATGTAAATATATTTTTTGTTGAATTGTATTTTTAATAAAATTCTCTTGTATTGTTAAATAAAAAAATAAAACAAAAATATAAATAAGAAATTAAGATATTGTTCAGTGGTATGTTTTTTGCCTCTGGTCCTGGTTTGGGGTCTGCTGGTCTCTGGTGGTCTCTGGTTTGTTCTGATGGTCTCTGGCGGTCTGTGCAGGTTCTGGCTGGCGGTGCAGGAGCTGAAGAAGCGTCCGATCCGTGAGGTTCCCAGCAGGGTGCAGGAGATCTGGGAAGAGTTTCTGGCTCCTGGAGCTCCGAGTGCCATCAACGTCGACTCCAAGAGTTACGCCAAAACCACGCAGAACGTCAAGGATCCCGGCCGATACGCTTTCGAAGACGCTCAGGTCTGAGTTTTACTGTTTTTACCTGACTTGTGTTGCGGCCTGGAATTAACACTATCGGAAGCAGGGGTGTAAAATACTTGAGTAATTTTCCTTGATTACTGTACTTAAGTATTACTTGTACTTTTACTTCAATACGTTTCTGAAGAAAAAAACGACTTTTTACTCCTTACAATTGAATTTGATCTCATGCACATTAAATATACCACTGTCATCTTTACTGTATAGTTGTTTAGTTTCTGAAGCGTTTTCTTTGGACAGCTGCATTATTTACAGAGATTTTTATTTTTTAAACTCGTAGTTTGTGTTCATCTGAATAAAGAAAGTCATATTCATATGGGTACAGATGGGGTGTCCCTTTAAAGACTTTTAATTGGTGCTGTCTAGATAGAGCCATTGTGTTTGTGTTTAACCAAAAACATTTCATTCAGTTTATTTTAAGCAGTTTCACTTTGGATTGAGAAGAAACAATTTTTTGGGGGGGGGGGTAGGTTACTTGTACTTACTATACTCAAGTAAACTGATTTGTGTTGAAATAAATACTACAGATGTACAAATGTAATTTCTATATTAAATCATTTAGTTCAGGCAAGAATAAAAAAATAAATAAATTCAATATTAGTACTCAATTTAAGCTTGTAGAAGTACATTTTACTTGGAATTGTTTATTTTTTTTACAAAGATTAAGTAAATATCAAAGTCATGATCTCGTTGTTCCCATCATGCACTTGGGCATGGATAATTAATAAGGTAAAAAATAAATAGTTGTTTTTGTGATGTATTTATAGGGTTGCTTTTGTTGTTCGGTTAAGTAACTTGCTGTTTTATGACATCTGGAGTTCATTTTCTACTCAAAATGACCCATTCATACGCAAACACTATTCACTGATCATGTGCCGAGTATTCAGGTCTCTGTGTTCATTCAGTTCATAACTATATTGAGTCAACATATTACCTTAAAAAGAATAACGAGCTGTCTTACTTACGTGATTGTAACTTAACCACATAGGTGTTTTTTCAGTGCTATGTTGTTTGAGTAAAGTTTCCAAACTGTGACTGAGTAAAATGTACTCGAGTAATTTCTACTTAAGTTCACCCTGCAATACTCATCAAACTCTAACTGGTCACGCTAAATTTACTTATTTCCTTTGATAATTTTACATAACTTAAATAGATTTTATACTTCAAAAATATGCGTGCAAAAATTTTAATTATAATTTTTTTTTTTCAGTGTACAGTTTAACGTTGTAGTTTTTTACTTTTACTCAAGTGTGTTTTTGGCCAGATTCTTGTACTTTTAATTGACTACAACTTTCACTGAGTATCTAGATGTACTTTTACTTGAGAATGATTTTTGAGTAGTTTTCACACCCCTGATTGGAAGAGTGCACTCAGTCATCAATGAATTGGCTTTAGCTGGAAAGAAATGCTCTGTTATTGTCCTCTTGCATTATTGACAAACTATTTTGCTGTTTAACCCTTGTGCATCAATAAAAAAAAGTTACACATAAGTCCATAAGGGACAAAAAAAATTCAGTTTGGGAGCACAGATTTAAGTTTGGTCTCAATTTAAAGAAGACCCATGGCAGATTATTGCTGAAGTTTAAAAAGTTAAACCAAAAAAAAGTTATAGAAGTTTAAGTTTATGAAAATTATTTATGAACAACATTTTATATAAAATATATATATAAACCTACTAGAAAATCAAAGCCATAAATCTAAACAAGTTGTGTTCCAAATTTGAGGTTGATATCTCAAAAAATGAGCTTTTAGTAAGATTTTGTTTTGGGCGCAGTACCAAATTTTCCCCATTAGATGGCAGCAAAACTCTGCTGGTGACACAGTGCTTGGGTTTGTGATTTGTAGTGGAGTTTTTCTCTCAAATATTACAAGAACACACACACACAATTTATTTATGACACACATACAAACCACACTCTGACACCCATACCAACACACACACACAATTATAGCTGCATTATTTATCCAACTGGCTCTATAATACGCAGAAGCAGAAAACAGGAATAAAGAGAGTATTTGCTTTATAGACCAAACCTGAAAAAATGGCACCATCTGGTAAAAAATTGTAAAAAAATTAATTTTGAAGCCTTGCCAACAGAATGAAAGCCTATTAACAAAAATTGCATCATTTTAGATAAACGGCACTGCGATTAAAAATAGCCGTTTTAATGGGTTTCAATGGGGACATTTTTGCCCAAAAGGTCCTGAGAGGAACTATTTTTTGTACCTAGTGCAAAATAGATTTATTAAAGGAAATGGTGCTGAAATAGTAAAATTCCAATAAAAATACACATCTGTGCCAAAATTTATGCAGCTGGCAATAACAGGCAAAAATGGTCAAAAAAACTAAAATGTCCAAAAGGTTGCACAAGGGTTAATTAATACTGTTAAAGCTGCTTTGACACAATCTGTATTGCATAAAGCGCTGTAGAAATAAAGACTAGACTTCTGAAATGGTTCTTGTGTTTGTTCTTGATCAGGAGCACATCTATAAGCTGATGAAGAGTGACTCCTACAGCCGCTTCATCAGATCCAGTGCCTACCAGGAGATGCTGCAGGCCAAGAAGAAGGTAAAGCCTCTGAAACGACTGGAAACGGCCATCTGATGCTTCTCAGGGCCATATTTCTGTCCTCAGTCTGCTTACGTTGGTTTTATTTGCTGTCTGTTTTTTGCATTATTTCTATTAAAACACCTGGTTTCCGTCACGTTCTTTCTGGCGAGTCTCTTTTGTTTTGCACGTGTTTCTCTCTGTTTCTTTCGCTCTGTTGTGTGTGTTTTGTTTTGAAGTGATCAAACAGGAAGTACTGGCGCTGGATTTTCTGTCATGTGGTGAGTTTTGGCAGACGGATCTGTTTTGGGAGATATAGACAGGGATCTGTGACATGCTGGAAATTACTACAGAAAACCATTTCAGTCTCTCAGACACATTTACAAAATGTAGTGCATGATAAAGATTGTGGTTAGTAATCTAATCGGTTACATTACACATTTTTGGATTACTTTTAGATTACTTTTGACCCAAGTAATTTAAGTAATTTAATTTTTTTAATTGATTTATTTTATTATGTAGTTTTTATAGTATAGTATTTTATTAATAATTTTGATTATTATTATTATATATTTTTATTTTATAAAAATAAAATACAAATATTTAGTTTTTATACATTTATATATTTTTCTATTTTTTTATTGTTTACTTTTGACCCAAGTAATTTAAGTAATGTCTTTTTTTAATAGATTTTTTTCTATGTAGTACTTATTTAGTATTTATAGTATTTTCTTATTATTTAAACGTTTTTTATACATTTATCAATTTTTTTAATCAAATTTTTATTTTTATTTTTGGAAAGCTCTGTAAATTACAACTGTGTATAAAATAAACGTGGCTTAAATGTTGTTCCATAAAGATATAAAAATACAAAGAGAAATAAAAATATTCCATTCTTTATCAAGAACATGAAGGGCATTAAATTACATTAAATTAAAAGAAATGAATAATTTCGAAATGACAATAATCCAAATAAAACACTTCCTAAAAACGATGAAATATTTGATTTATTTATGCTGTTCGGTCTGTGTTTAATTATACAGAACATAAGCAATAGTCCTTTTAGAAAGGAAAATGTAAAATAGAAAAGTAAAAGGAGAATCAGTGAATTATTAATATTTTATTGCCAATTTGTGAATATTAAGTGATCAATAACAAAGTAACTGTAATCTGATTTTGAGTATTTTTTAATGTAATATGTATTTAATTATTGTAATCCAGCACAATCTCTCCGTTTGTAAAAATCAATACTGTTTATAATAATTAATCTGTAAACTACTGGAAGTAAATGTGGAACTAGATACTGAACATGATTTAGAATTCAATGTTTCTTTCATGTATTGAACTCTTTCTCTTGTCTTTCACAGAAAAGCAAGAATCTTTTCTAGGGTCTGAATCACAGGTGAGACCAGCCTCAGCATACTTTACATTATCTAAAATATCAGAAGATGAATAATGAACTGAATGATTCTTTCATCTTCTCCACAGTGTCTCATTTATAGTGATACAATAATGTTAACTATGTGATTAAATGATAATAATCTGCCAAGTCAAATTTCTTTATCTCTTTTCATAATACAGATTGTTTTAAAGCAGCTCTACAGAAATCACGATGTTAATATCATATCGTCACATTGATCAGATTAGAGCCAGACAATAATAAGTCACAGTTATGAGGATATGAAGAATCAAGCAGATGAGATTTGCTGTATATGGCTTTATATGAGGGAACTGTATGTATGTGGATAAAGTTGACAAAAGTGTATATATTACAGCAGCCTGACCACAACGTGAATACAAACTCAAGTCTTAGTTTTTAAGAGTGGGGAAAAAATACGTGGGAACAAAAAGGCTGAAAAGAGTGAAAATTAAAGAGAATTATTTTTTTATTTTTTTTAAGAGTAACAATATTTTTGGTAACATTTTACGATAAAGTTCCATTCGTTAACATTAGTTAGTTAGCTATAACATAAACTAGCAATGAAAACTACTTCTAAAGCATGTAATAATCTTAAAACGTTATTAAAATCAAGCTGTATATATTGATATTATTTAATGTACCTGAGCTAACATGGACTAACAATAAACAGCTGTATTTGTATTAACTAACATTAATAAATGCTGTAACAAATGTATTGCTCGTTGTTAATGTCATCTGTTATATTATGCAGATGTTAGTTCATGCATTAAATACAGTTAATAAATGGAACGTATTGTAAAATGTTATCAATGTTATTTGTAGAGAGAAAAAAAAATTTTGAAGAGTAAAAATATGTTTGAGGAGAAAAAAAGGTACACTTTATTTTAAGGTGTTCTTGTCACAGTTTAATTCTACATTTAAGTACTGAGTAATATTAATTAACTACATGTACTTACTTTAGGGTTTGGTTTAGGATTACTAGCATGTAATTATGCATAATTGTTATTATAATAGTAAGTACATGTAACAAGGACACCTTAAAATAATCAACGAAAAAAATTGGGGAACAAAAAATGTTTTGTGAAGAAAGAAAATTGAAGAGAGAATTTTTTTTTTTTTTGAAGAGAATAAAAATATTTTTGAAGAGAAAAAAATTTGAAGCGAGAAGAATTCTTGATGAGAGAATAATAATGTTAGGACTGCGGCTCAGGACTTTTTTTCCTTTCCCCGTTGATATTTGAGAACGAGCAGAGAAACTGACTTGCACTGATTCTGATGTTTGTGTGTGTTTCTCTCTCAGATACATGAATGCTGATCGTTATAAAGAGCAGATCCATCACCGCATGAGCAACACACTTCTCCTGATTCTGGAGCTTCACACGGACTTCAGTTCAGAAAGACATCCTTCATTCAGAACATTTGCACTTCCACCTCATCTGAGCTCTTATAGTTATTTTTATATCTCAGAACATGTTTTGTTTTCTGCCAGCTTTGCTTCTGTAAATGTGTACAGATCCGGAGAATCAGAAACACATCAGCGCTCACACCATCACAGCCGTTTGATTCAGACATCAATGTGTTTGGATGATGTACAGTGTAATGGACGCTAATAATAATAATAATATTTGGCCATCTGTACATTAAACATGACCCAGCATCCATACGGTAATGTTCATTTCTGGACTCATAAGATGATCTGAGATCTGCGCCACACAGTATTTCATTTGAGTTTCATTTCTTCAGAAAACGACTGCGATCCAAAGATTCTCTGCAGAGAAACGGCTCATCCGGTCTGGGTTCTTGCATTTATGATATAGATTGTGTACATAAATCCAGAGTTACATAAATAAAGAGACTGGAGATTAAAAGTGACTCGGTGAATCATTACGAATCGTTTGTGTCGTTCTGAACAGCAGAGTCTCAGCGGGTTTCATTTCATTCTCAGAAGAAGTTTATTTTGATGTTCATTTTTCTGCCACGTCATTTATTAAAAGCTTGACATTGCTAAATTATATCTTGACTTCTTATAATATAAAACATATGTACCATATTTTATAAATTTGTAATTTTTTCAGAAATTGATTCTTTAAATCAAAACACTTCTCTCTGCTCAGACTATAATCAATAAATGACAAGATCAGCTCATGTTTAACTATTTATGGCATAAACGAGAAATGTTACTACATCATTCCCATAATTCCATTTGTGTTTTCTGAGTTTTCGTCATCTATTTTTCTAACATTTTGAAACAGATCAAAACATGAGTAGATGTTCAAACTCTAATAATGTAAGCTAAATTCTGTTCATACTAGAAATCTGAGATGTTTAGCACTTAAAAAGCTCTTCTAGATCTCATTTCCTTCATTTAAATGCCTTCAGCGTAACAGGTCACATGCATATATATATATATATATATATGAGAAACAGTATTGTTTAAGCATTTGATATTCAAATAATTAAATCTGCAATATAGATTTTTTTCTTTTTACAACTGTCATAAATTATGCCATTTACTTGGAGTGTCCCAAATGTCTCCTTTTGTTTCACAGAACAAATGACAAAAAAAAGGCTACCCCTATAAAAAAGGTCACTTCTATTTTTTTGCTTTCGTGTGTCAATAGAAAATCAGTTTTAGATTTCCACATTTTAATTCACTTTTGAAGATACTGTAAGGAGTTCTACAGAAGAAGGTCTGAGATCACAAGACGACGAACATCATGAATGTGATCTTAAGCATGAGATCTGGTCACAGAAAATAAACATGTAAGTGTAAATGTGCAAGAATGGATCTGAAAGCGTTGTCGACTTCTCCTTTAAATAACGCGACGCTTCCTTCAGTGCCGCGACGCGTTAAGCTCTGGAAGAATTTAATGAAGAAATTCAGCATTTCTCCGCCAAATGCTTCTAATCCGACAGAGTGGTTGAATTCAAGTTTACTGATCTTGTGAAATACACATTTTAGCACGTTTTACTATTAAATGGTCGTTTACAGAATCTGGATTTTGATAGGAAAGTAACTCGATTATAAATTCCTTATTGTGCCATCAGCCCAGAAGATGCATTACATTACATTTACATTTATGCATTTAGCAGACGCTTTTATCCAAAGCGACTTACATTGCATTCAAGTTACAGTTTTTACATTTTATCAGCTCTTGCTTTCCCTGGGAATCGAACCCATGACCTTGGCGTTGCTAGCGCCATGCTCTACTATTTGAGCTACAGGAAAGATGCGTTATATGGCTCGGTGTATTGTCTAATATAAAACTGCAACAACCAATTAATAATACTGGTAAAGTTAAATGTGCTATAAACAGCCCGTACACCCTTTATTAAAGCACTTTGCCGGATTTAACGCATGCTGCGGAGCGTCGCGTTATTTAAAGGGGAAGTTCACGCGTCAAAGCAACAAACAGCTCGTGTCCAGCAGGTGTCGCTCTAATAAAGCGAGAATATTACACCATCACCTTCATTTCTACAATTCAATAGAGTAGAACATGATTTGTTCGACTTTCCACTTTCAGAGCAGGAAACCAGGTCCTCCAACACAGCCACGAATACAGCTATCTGGGACTAAAAATCAGCTCAACAGAAAACTTCAATCTGGCTGTGAATCTGCACTGAAAGCAAAGGGACTGAGAGTCTTCTATATGATCAAAAATACAATTCAGTATCAAATTCCACTTCAAACCTGGCTAAAAATCCTAAAAGCACTATATGCAGTGAGATATGGGGACCTCTAACACCCAAGATTTCTCTAAATGGGAAAAAGAAGAACCCAAATTTGTAAAAACATCTTAAAAGTTAACAGAGCGACCCCAAACAACTCGTGCAGAGCTGAATTAGGACAATACCCACTATTAATTAATATTGAAAAGAGAGCTGTGAGATTCCAGCAGCAGCTGAAATCCAGTGATCCGAGCTCTTACCAGACTGAAGCCCTGCAGAAGAGTGCTTTTACAGCTGGTACTCACACTACACCCAAACCAGCACAGCACAATCAGACCCAACCAGATCACACAACTACATCACCTACTGGAGAGATGCCACTGAAATACAGAAGAAGATGGAGCTGTATCTACCCCTGAAAAGAGACTACAAGCCAGCAGAATACCTGATCTGTGTAAAAGATCCCAAATGAAGAAACACTACCGAAGTACAGCCTGAGTGATCAGTGTCTGGCTATAGAGAGAGGACGCCAGCCACGAGAACAGAGACTGTGTTCACTGTGCTGCAGAAAGAGCTGGAAACAGAGCAACATTTCTCACTGCACTGTGATTACTATCACAACATCAGAGCTGCACATTTCAACTAATTACAACTAATTACACCACATTTTATGGCATTACCAAATGCAGAAAAATTAAGTCACATTTTAGGAGAAAATTCCAAAATGATCACAACAGCAGCAAGATATGTATCAGCCTGCCACAAACTAAGACTATCAGCCAGTGGACACAACTGAAGCAAGATCATTTCTTACGTTGTACAAAGATGTGATTTTTATTTATTATTATTGATTATTATTTTTTTAACAATGTCTTAAATATTTTTCTTGTTTGTAAAAAAATAAAATAAAAATAAAAGTATACTTGTACATATTTAATTTTACAGATCTATTTTTGTTCTATGTATTATATAGTTGTTTGTTCATTATTCATGTAATGGACAATGCTTTGGCAATACTGTACAGGTCATGCCAATAAAGCTCATTTGAATTTGAGAGTGTGTGCGAATGAGAGAGAGAGGGGGGGGGAGAGGGGGAGAGCGAGAGAGAGAGGGAGAGGGAGAGGGAGAGAGAGAGAGGGGGGGGGAGAGGGGGGGGGGGGAGAGGGAGAGAGAGAGAGAGGGAGAGAGAGAGGGGGGGGGGAGAGAGAGGGGGGGTGGAGGGAGAGGGGGGGGGGGAGAGGGGGGGGGGGAGAGGGAGAGAGAGAGGGAGGGAGAGAGGTGGGGAGAGAGAGAGAGGGGGGGGGGGGGGAGAGGGAGAGAGGGGGAGAGAGAGAGAGAGAGAGAGAGAGAGAGAGAGAGGGGCATGATTTGTTTGCTGATCAGAGCCAATAGAAAGCTCTCAGTGTGATAAGATCCACATGCGAGTGACGGAGACGAGCCAGAAAGCAGAGTTCAAACAGAGAGAGAGAGAGATTTCTAGAGTCAGCATCAGTCTGAGAGGATCTGTCTCTAACAGCAGCAGAGGCTCTGGTCTGCTCCGTCCATGGGCTTGAGCGGCGCCGGCGTTCCTGGACTCTGGATCCGTCTCTGACCACACACTCGTCCAGGTGAGGCTCTGCTTGGCTTGTGATGAGGTTGCCAGGTCTGCACTGGAGTGTTTGATCCGATTAGGGCTGTTTCTGCGGGTCGGTGAGCGCTCGAGCCGGTACTGAGTGAAAGAGGATTTATAGAGCTTTCATTCACACACTCCTTTCATCGCAAATATACTCGGCTAGGATTTTATAATCATAACCACACTCACAACTAGCCATATATTGATTAATCGGCTGATGCTTGACCATTCTGAGGCCATTAACATCAGAAATAACCAGCTTGACGATGGATAAGGATAATACTTGTTTTTAGGTGTAAATCAAGTTATTCATAACTTTTTTAATGTTTAAAATAATAATTTTTAATAAAATGATTAATCTCAAAAACATTATTTATACATCATTCATGGAACGTTTGATTTCTGTTTTAGTTGGACATCTGATTTTTTTGTTTTACATTTTGCTTCTTGTTTCAGAGAACATTTTAAAAATGAGCAAAATTACAAATGTTACTTTAAATGTTTGTATGAATCAAGAAAAAAAACATTGTTTAGTATGTTTAAAATAATTATTTAACTATTTGTTTCAGAACATTGAAAAGTAAAATTTCCATAATGTTTACAAAATGATGGAATATTAATGTTTGTACAACTAAGAAAAAACGTTTTGAAATGCTTAATGTTTAATAGAATTGTTTTTAATTATAAGTTCATTAAGGTCTTTAATAAATGTTCTCAAACTGTGAGCTCAAAGACATTTATACATCGATCAGAGGTTTCAGGTGGACGTTCATGTAACAATTTATTAATGTTACTATTGTTTCAGAATATGCTGAACACGTTCAAAAGTAGCGTTGCCACAACGTTTGCTAAATGATCAAATGGAATGTTTTCTTAACATTTGTATAACCAAGAAAACATTTTAAAAACCTTCTTTAATGTTTTAAACGATTATTTTGAATAAGTTTCTACAGTCCAGCGCATCTCTGAAGTGAAGGTGGAAAAGCTCTACAGTAGTTAACATTCGAAGTGGATCAGTACCTTTCATCAAAGTTCTCCTAAGACAAGAACACATTGTGACATTCTTCAGATGTTAACTAGTAGTTGAAATGGATTCTAAACTGAACTCTGCAGAGAGACAGATGGACATGAGGATCATATGTGGAGCAGGTCTGATAGAGTAGATCATCAAACACTCGTCAGAAGCAGCAGATCAGAGTTACTAGAGCTGAAAGCTTTGAGATCGAGTCTGAAGCCCATAATCAGACTGATATTTCTGAAATCAGAAGCTGTGAATTCATCTGATGTTTAGGTCAAACACAGAGACACCGGCAGGAGTTACTGATGCAGGATCAGCTAAACATCCCTTAGACTTCACAGCAACAATAACTGACCACGACCATCAATTACAACACTTCAGAACTCAATTACAACTAGTGCACACACACACACCTTTAGCCCATCAGTTTGAGCTCTATAACGATGTGAAATCAGATTATTGGACTATCTGGAGGCTCTTTCTGAACGTTTCTGGTGGATCTGCACATACATTAGAATAGTTACACTAGCAGAAACAAAGCTTTCCAGCTGCTGGCAATTACGTGTGTGTGTGTGTGTGTGTGTGTGCGTGCGTGCGTGTGTGTGTGTGACAGGAGTGTACTGCGGTTGATGTGGGCTGTGAACATTAGCTGTGTTTGGAAAGCGCCGCTCGTCTGTGACGGACTGTTTGATAATTATCTGTCAGAAGTGTGCTATTTATTACGTTTTCATTGCTTATTGCTTTTACAAAAAAAAGCAGCAGCATTCAAAAGTATTAAAAATGTTAATTGGAATAAATTATTCTTCCATATAGTTACATTAATCTGATTATAGGCTCATTGGTGACCAAATGGTGTATTTTTACATGTTGTGTGTGTTTCAGCATTATTAATGTGACTCATCTGATCAGAATCAGTCAGAACTCCGCTTTATTAATGTCTTTTTCTATATATTTATATATTATGGCAGGCTCTCTTCACTCTTGGAAGAAAAGGTTCTGTACAGCACCCCAGTGAACCTTTTTTCTAAGCGTGTAATTGGCTGGATTTTGTGTCACTTCCTGTGACCCCTCCCATCTTCCTCGACCCTAAACGAAGGTCACGACCTTTCCTTTCCCCTCAAATGGATTTAAGCAAGGGAACGAAACTTTACCAAAGCTTTAAGACCCTCAAAATACACATTTATTGTTTTCAGATGTTTTACTATTATTTTTTAAGAGAGATATTTTTAAAAATTACACGTCTCTGCTATTTATGGAGGTGTCACATATACTTTTTGTAAAATTGTCTATGAAGTTATATTAGTGTCAAAAACAGTTCTGTATAATACATATTGCCTGGTCTCCATAGTTCAAAATTTTGGGACGGAATTTTGCTGATGAACATAATATCTCCATCTATTGACGAACCACTGCAACATGAACAATTGATCATGTTTGATCTGAAGGTGGAAGTTTATTCAAGTAAAATTTATTTATTGTTTGAAATTTTTCAGAGTATTTAAGTTTTGTTTAATAAATTTCAACTGTTTTTGAGCAATAATGAGTTATAAATTCAAAGGAATGTAATTAATTTCCACTCATTCCAATGGGGTTTATACTGATCATTCAAAGATTATATGCTCTTATAAATTTCATACAATGATATGTTACAATAAGATTTATCATCAATATAAACAAAATCACATCATACTACTTTTTGGTGTGGTTCATGTGTCATTTCAATATATTTGTAATTTTTTTTTAAATTAATATAAAAGTTAAAAGCAGAAAAAAAGGTAACATTTGAAACTTTTTCCACATTCACTCACTGCTCAAATACAATATGCTTTTAGTTATGACTTTTATAAAGTAATGGTTCTTCGAGTCCAAACAGACCCAGAATGTGGAACAGTACACAGAATGTGAATGCATTATGAGGGTTAAATAACTTGCCATAGATAGAGACACGAGTTTACTCTTATACCAAAGCATCTTATCAGATGAGAAACGCGTCTGAAAGCTCAAAAGAGACCTGTGCTGGCAAAATGAGTCACAATGAGCAAGTTTTCAAAAATGAGCTATTTTTATTTTCACATTCTCCATTAAAAGACCTACAAAATGATTTATCGGAATCGGACGAAAAACAACTGAGCTACACCTGTTTGAAATCAACCAAGTCAGCAAAGTCAATTCTGAGAAAAATCAAGGTAAAGTTTTCTGAATATCTTGATGGAACATGATCTTAATATCCTAATGATTTTTGTCATAAAAGAGAAATGTATAATTTTGATCCAAACAATGTATTGTTGGCTATTGCTACAAATATACCTGTGCTACTCATGACTGCTTTTGTGCTGCAGGGACACATATTTTATTTTAATCTTTGTTATTAAAAATAAGAACAGATGCAAAAAACAACAACAATTGAACAAATATAAGAAACAAGTAGTGCGTTACTTTTTTCATTTGACATCTAAAACATTCAATAAAAACTAAATAAAATGTAAAAATCACTTCTGCGTGTTCATTACAAATGAACTGATTACAAAAGCTGTTCAATCAAGAGCATCAATCTTTTCTTTTATTGTTAGATTAACATTAATGGGACAGACTGCCTGTGTATATATATATATATTAAGGCTTGCTGTACTGCACGGATCTAATATAATATTACACATCAGATGTTTTTCCCCAAACATTCATAACAGATCATGTTTGTGAGAATAGCCTGTAATTCTGTGTATAGAGTATGTGTTTGTATCGAGATGGCATGAGAAGCAAGCAGAGAAAAGTACACTTCTCTCAGAAAACATACAAATAAAGATACATTTACATGTTTAATTAGTATTTGGAGTATTGGGATCGCTAGATGAGGGTTTAAGCAACTCATTTTTGTGAAAACCTCAAATCTGACCAAAATCGACATTCAATTTTTGTTGTAGCTCAATATTAGCCTGTGTGCGTTCTGACTCCGAATGACTAAATCAAACACGCATCTCCAGCATCAGCAGTTAAAGACTGAAGAAACGCTCCGGAGACACTCAGAGAGACGGATCTCCAGTCATCGACTCCTGAACACACTCTCAGTGACGCTGTAGGTCTTGTGCAACAGAAGGCAAGGAGTTGAAGCCGGAGCGCGTTCGGCGTCGTGAGATTTACGAGGCGTCTGCGCCGAGGCCACGATATCAAACTCTGAATCCCGAACACTAAAGCAACGACCCTCGTTCATCATCTTTACGCAAACAGCCCGAGTTCTTCTGACTGAGAACAACAGCCAGTATAGATGAGATTCCCAGAGAGGAACTACAAAAGCCCCTCGTTCCTGGAGATTTCTAATCAAGAACAGGAAAAACTCAAAAAAGGAAGGTTCAACCTCTGGGATGAAAGAGAGGAGCTTTGATTCACGACAGAGAGCTGCTTTGTAAATATTTTGTTTATGGGAATGAATCACTCAGATTTGTGATGCCACATCTGTGCTAAAGATGTCCAGCGTGATTGACGGATCGCTCGCTCTCGTCGGGGCTGCCGCCGAAACTCTGCTGAATGCAGACAAAGTGACAAATTAAAGTTAATCTGTGACTTCCTGTCTTCACAGGAAACAAAGTGAAAGCTCAGGGCAAAACGCTTTGACCCCAGAGAGAACATGAGGACAGATTCAGTCAGACTGACGCATCAGAACTGGAACATGTTTTGAATCATTAGACGGTGTGACTCAACACATTAGGCCGGAAACACTCAATCTGTGCGTCATCACGTAATGTGTCAGAACACAACAACAGGACGGTTTCATTTGAACGCCTCGACCCATTATTCATATCTGCCCTTTTCTAATCAAAATGAAGACTGTTTCTGACCCCAAGTGTACCTGTATCTATCTACACAGAACTACAGAAACAAATAGAACGAAAGAAGATAGAATAGACACAGATAATGTTTGTCTCTTGTGGTTTTTGACAGAGATTGATATTTAACGGGCAGGAATGTTGCAGTAATTAACTCCGTTTCATCAAGACGAGAGAAATCCATTTCTTGTGGTTTTAGTTTAGAAAACAAGTGTGTGTGAATGTGAGAGTGGAGCTGAGCTGCAGACGAGAATATCACAAACACTTTGAGAAGCTGGTTCTCATGCTGGACACAACTCAGCAAATCAGTACAAGAATGTGAGTGTGTGTGTGTGTGTGTGTGTGTGAGAGTGTGTGTGTGAGTGTAAGCGTGAGTGAAGGTGTGCGCGTGTGTTTGTGTGTGTGTGTGAGTGTAAGCGTGAGTGAAGGTGTGCGCGTGTGTTTGTGTGTGTGTGTGTGTGTGTTTGTGCATGCTTGAGAGTGTGCATGTTTGTGAATGAGTGTGAATGTCTTTGTGAGTCTCTGTTATGTGAGTGTGTGTGTGTGTGTGATATACTGTAGTAGTGCTGTGGTGTCTTGCATGTGTAAATGAAGCTCACTTGTGTCAGCAGTGGATGGCGTTGTAAGAGTCAGTGGAGTCACACTTATTCCCTCTCTTCAAAAAATTAGCAGTGTTTAAGATGTTTTTCTGGTTTTATCTGCTTACGGTGGGCTCTGGCTGTTGCTTGTGTCAAGGTCAAGAGCTCCTGCATTACCCTGCTGCTAGTCTGGAGCTTCATGAGCATCAGATCTGTGTAAAGGTGCTTTTCAATGCGGCGGTGCTGGGCTGCAGTTTATGCAGAGCCTCATACACTGCGATCTGAACTGCAATCTAAAGAAACTCAAGTGATGCATTCTGGGAAATTAAGTATTTGATCGTACAATTTGAGTTTGAATGTAAGGAGCAAAGCAAATAGAATTAAAGTGATGAGACATTAACTATAATTTTGTCAGTTTTATTTTATAACTATAAATATTAGTGCTGTCAAATGATTAATTGCATCCAAAATAAAAGTTTTCGTTTACACACACATACATACACACACACACACATACATATACATACATACACACACACACACACACACACACACACACATCTATATATATATATAATTTAATATAAATATATAAATGTATATACATGTAAATATTTTCTATATACACATATATATATATATATATATATATATATATATATATATATATATATATATGTGTATATAGAAAATATTTACATGTATATACATTTATATATTTATATTAGTGCTGGGCAAGTTAACGCGTTTTTATCGCGTTAACGCATTAATTAATTAACGCCGACAATTAGTTTATCGCGCGTTAACTTACTGGGTCACAGCTGGGGTGGGATGTTTATCAGTATGCTACTGGCTGCTTGGGATGAGCGTCATCACGCGTCTCAACCAATGAAATCATTTGTTGTGTGCCTAAGAGAGCTACAGCGCGAAACAGAAAATATCAGGTGCGGACAGAAAAATGGAAAAAGGTACCGAAATCTTAAATGGACATTTTTATTTTAAACCTCTAACACACGGTGGAGTTGATAGAACTAAAGCTATTTGTAACCACTGCAAAGCTGAATTTTCTTATCATCGGAGTACTTCGAGTCTGAAGTATCACTTAAATGCAATGCACACCGTTGATGCCAGCAAATCACCCACCCAAACAAACACTGAAGGAAGGCTTCGGCAGGCTACATTGGATGCAGCATGTGGGAGAACTATAGATTATTTTTTTTACAAACTAAAAACTTTGTTTTAATGTTTTATTTATACGTTAATGTTATATTTAATTTGATTAGATTAATGTTACAGTTAAGATTTACAAGAAATGTTAACTGTTAACTTTTAACTGCTGTAAAAAAGCCCTTTATCTGTTTAAAGTTTTGACAAACCAAATGTTATTGCACTTTTGTTCATACAGCAGAACTTTGAAAGAATAAAGTTACACAATACTCTACTTTTGATTTCATTATTGAATTTGGCGCATGCTGCGATTAATCGTGATTAATCGCAGAAGATCATGCGATTAATCGCGATTAAAATATTTAATCGTTGCCCAGCACTAATTTATATTAAATTATATATATGTGTATATAGAAAATATTTACATGTATATACATTTATATATTTATATTAAATTATATATATATATATATATATATATATATATATATATATATATATATATATATATATATATATATATATATATATATATATATATATATATATATACATATATATATAATATAATATATAAACATAGCATATTTTTCTTAAATATATACAAATGCATGTGTTTGTATTTATATATACATAAATATACACAGTACACACTCGTGTATACAAAAACTTATTTTGGATGCGATTAATTAAATTACTAATAAATGTATATAAATATAGTATGTGATGTGCTAACTACCTTATTAAAAGTCTAATCCTAAACCTAGTCTAGTTAACCCTAACCATATTCCTCAACTACACAATTAAATCAG
Source organism: Barbus barbus (assembly GCF_936440315.1). Taxonomy (NCBI): domain Eukaryota; kingdom Metazoa; phylum Chordata; class Actinopteri; order Cypriniformes; family Cyprinidae; genus Barbus; species Barbus barbus. Next base: position 27,679,395 of record NC_136716.1, read on the forward strand.
AGTAGGAGTCTTTTAGTTCATGTCTGTCATTTGGAGCTCAACTAGTGAAATAAACGGATGTTCAGTAGAAAAGCACTTATTCAGTTTTTACTGTATTAAGCAACAAAGGAGACACATAATATTGCTGATGGGAGATCTTGTACTCACAGGTGTGTGTAATGATGAGGGGTCAGGAGCTCATCTCATGATTTCCTGTCAGACACAGGATGTGGATTCTGATGTTTTAACTCTCTCTCTCTCTGTCTATTCCAGGATGAGCTGTAAGGTGGCGCTGTGGTTGCTACTCGCAGGCCTGCTGTGTCTCGCCTCCGCTGGCCGTAAAGCCCGACCGCAGGGATCCATCCCGTCGCCCTACAAGACCAACTCCAACACCTCTGACCGGCGCGCACGCAAACAGGAAGTGCTGGCTTCTAGCCAGGAAGCTCTGGTGGTGACGGAGCGCAAGTACTTGAAGAGCGACTGGTGCAAGACGCAGCCACTGCGGCAGACGGTCAGTCAGGAGGGCTGCAAGAGCCGCACCGTCATCAACCGCTTCTGCTACGGCCAGTGCAACTCCTTCTATATCCCACGGCACGTCAGGAAGGAGCAGGAGTCCTTCCAGTCCTGCTCCTTCTGCAGGCCGCAGCGCTTCACCAGCCTCACCGTGGAGCTCGACTGCCCCGACCTACAGCCGGACGTCCGCTACCGCAAGATCCAGCGCGTCAAGCAGTGCCGCTGCATGTCCGTCAGCATGTCCGAGTCTGGGAAACCGTGAGATCGTGACCACGTGTCGCTGGAAATACCTGCTGCTAATCTGAGCTGAGAGACTGCAATGCTTCAGCATGCCATCTTAAGACCGTCCTGCTGGACACTGATCATTATCAGTCACTATTGTTCACTATCGGTCATCATAGGTCTTCTCTGGTCACTGTCGGTCACCACTGGTCTCCAACAGTCACCACTGGTCACTATCAGTCACCATAGGTCTTCACTGGTCACTACTGGTCTCCATCGGACACTATTGGTCGCTATCGGTCACCATTAGTCACTGTCGGTCACCACTGATCTCCATCGGACACTATTGTCACCATTGGTCACTATAGGTCATCATTGGTCTCCATCGGACACTATTGTCACCATTGGTCACTATAGGTCATCATTGGTCTCCATCGGACACTATTGTCACCATTGGTCACTACTGGTCTCCAACGGTGACTATCAGTCATCATTGGTCAGCAAGGTCATAATTGGTCACTAGAGAGCGTGTGAAAACTGACCGATGTGCAGAGAAATGACTCCACACTGGACTCTATGCAGGAGCTGCTGCCGCCTGTGTGATCAATGATAGTTAACACCAAACATGCATAACTAGACTGATTATAGAGATTATATAGAAATATGGTACAGCAGAAGTATATATGTAGAGAAACATTTGAAGTCTATATTAAAACTATTGAGTTCTATTCTCGTCTTCTGTTGTTTTAGGGGTTCAGTCTGGTTTATCTAAAGCTGACGTGGGAAAACTAGCCTTCATGTGGTTTAATCTGGTTGGTTTTTCTCCATTGGTTAGTAGTTATCTTGCAGTGAAGTTTGATTTGCACCATTTAAAAACCCTGGAAGATTCACATTATTATGTTTGATAACCTCAGTAATCAATTCAACGCAGATCCAATGCAATTCTTCAGATTTTTGGGGAAGATTGGTGTACTGGTTGAGGCTTGCACCCTCCAAGAATGATAACTATAAAGTTTCAATAATCGTTGTAACTATAAGCGAACAATGGAGTCCACATTGCACCTATACAATATGGACTTTTAGCCTCACAAAACTTTTTTCCTTGCAATTCTGGGTTTATATCTCAGTTCTGAATTTTTCTTGCAATTTAGAATTGCAAGAGATAAACTCAGAAATGCAAGGTATATAACGGTGTTGCATCCAAAAAGTCTGAATATTCGAGAAAACAAAATTACGAGATGCAAACTCAGAATTCAGAGGAAAAAAATTCATTAATTTGAGATTATATCACGCAAAATGGAGAAAAAAAATCAGAATTGTGAAAAACAATTGTGAGAAAAGGTCAGAACAGTCCAATTAAAAAAAAGTCGCAATTACCTTTATTTGTTTCATGGTAGAAACAAATAATTTTAAGATATAAACTCAGAATTCTGACTTTTTCTTTTGCAAGTTTCTTACATGCAAATGTCCTTTTTCCTCAGAATTGAGAAAATTGTGAGATATAAACTTTATAAAATTTAGAATTGTGAGAAGTCGCAATTACCTTTATTATTTTTTATTCTGGTGGCAGAAACGGGCTTCATATATATAACAATTACTTTCAGAGCGATTTTGCAGAATGCATCTTAAGTGCACTTACAATAAACAATAATAATGTTATCATCCGTTTGTGTGGACGCTAATATCAACCTTTTTCCTACGAGCATTATTTTCATTATCTGGAAGAGTTATTGATATTTCAAAAAAAGTGCTTTCCCTCAGTTTGACAAACTATTTCCTGCTTCAGAAACCCTCCAGTAAACACTGGGATTAGAAGTGAAAAAGGGGTAGAAAATGGCATCGTAAAACATCCACATAAAAAAGCAAACCAGGAAAGAGACGTGATGAGGATTTGGGGAGGAGAAATGAGAGATTCTTATGCATTCCAGTGAATTATTTATGGGATATGTTCATTAAATCAGAACAATAGACCATGAGAATGCATCTGTTGCCTTTTCCATATTGTTAATCGTATTATTTGAAATATGTTTCAGTCATTTTGAGTGGATGTTTTTGGTGTGAAGGTCTCTTTAACATGGTAAAATGTGTTAAACCGAGCTGAGAGTTCTGAACTCTTATTAGTGTCTATATAATAAACAAACTAAATGAACCAAAATGCTTGTTTGAGACACACAATTCAATCCTGAACATGTTCATAAGATTAGAAAACATCCCATGGTGAATAAGTAAATCTCCAATCGTGTGAAATAAATTAAAATGTCTGAATTTATTAATCCCTTTATTTTACATAAATTACACTCTTCTCAAAACGTTCAGATACAAACAGTTATCGCACATGGAGCGCAGACGTCCATCCACACCTCCGACACGCACATGCTAAAAACAAACCAATGCAACAAAGATATTAATAGCATTTACATAAAAAAAAAACATCCTCTTAAATACATCGAGTGAGCGAGTGAATGTGTGGATGCAGCAAAAACAGAAAACAATATTGCATAATTTCACAAAAACACTGAGTAGATTCCTGAACGTTCGCCGCTGACTGATCTGATTCATACTGTACATACTGGAGTGTCTCTTTCAGGTCCTGTAGGACTGGAGTGTGCTTTGAACATGTTAAAGCAGCTGATGACTAGAGCACTAAACTGCACTAACTAGTGTTGATTTAAAAGCATGTGACTGTGCCGATGTTTAAAATAAAGGCGCATCAGAAATCCAGATACTCTCGCTTTCTCTTGCCTTTTCTCGTCTGTTAAATAAAACAACCTTGTTTTGATGATATTGCTTCAGTCCTCCAGTATGTACGGTGATATGTAACGTCTGATATGTTCATCCGTCAGGACACAGGATATGACATCACATTCAGATGGCGGATCACTTCCTGTGTGGTACGGCAGATGGCAGAGTAACACTGAAGATGCTGCGAGAGCGATTTACAGATGAAACGACACAAGAGTCAGTCCACATCTGCCTCAGATCTTCATGCCCAACTTTGCTTTCTGAGAGGAAATAAAGAGGCTCATTTAATGAAAGTATAATCTCATGCTGCTTTCAATCCATTCAGCTCTCATTCTCAATTTCACCTGAACAAATGGCAACATCCTGAAAATAAATCTGCATCTGAATTTCTCACAGCTCACTGGAAACTCTTTTATAAAAGGTCAGTGCATTAAGTGTTCATTTCAGGATCATGAGCAGCATCTAGAGCTCTGGAGAGACTCAAGAGTCAAAGCTTTAGGGCTCATATACTGTGCTTACTCTAGTCAAAATGTGTTACTTATGGAAGCCCATTTCCGCCACTGAATAAAGGATAAAACAAGGTAATTGCGACTTTTTAATCTCATAATAGTTTTTTCTTGCAATTGCATGATCTAGACTAACAATTGTTTGTTTTTTCCTTGTGTTATAAAGTCAGAATTGCGAGATGTAAACCCACAACTGCAAGAAAAAAAGTCAATTGTGAGATCACTTTTTTAAAATTTTATATTCAGTGGCAGAAATGGGCTTCCATAGTTACTTTTAAAATATAACACTGCATTTAAAAAAAACATTTCCATGCATGTGGCAGATGCTTTTATCCAAAGTGACTTTGACGCAATCTCTGGGAACCAAAATGATTTGTCATTGCAAGTTTATGATCTACTGTATGAGCGAGAAGAATATAGAACAGGAATCTCTTAGCATCAGTGTTTTTTAGCATCACTCAACACATTCATGGAGTCTTTCATGGGCATCATTTAACCGTGTCAGTGATAACACATCATCTAACAGTAATTAAGCTTCTCAAACAAGCCTGGTTTCATATGCATAAAGAATTAATAACTCCAATCTACAACTACTGTAAGTATATACAACTCTGTCCACATTCACTTAAAGCGATATATACTATATAGCAAATCTCAACTGACTGATTTTTTTATATTGCTCTAGTCATAATTCAGACTATAAGGCATGAAGATATTAAGATTTTATAAACATTAAAAACATGATTTTCAGGTAGGCTGCTTTGAAACCATGTAAATTGTAAATAAAGTTGCTTACGATTCCAGACGCGTGTTTGGGTTTGACGCTGTATGTGGCTTTTTCTTTGACCTGTCGGAAACACTCCTCCGCCGCCTTCAGCCTGAGAAACAACATTAAAAGAGAGAGAGAGAGAGAGACAGAGACAGAGACAGAGAGAGAGAGAGAGAGAGAGAGAGAGAGAGAGAGAGAGAGAGGAACAGATAGAGTTACTGACCCAGGCATCCACATCATACTCTAACAACATAATACTCAACACCATACTCCACACATCTACAGCATATTGAATATCATACTCCAAATCATTCCCTGCAACATCATGCTCAACATCATACTCTACAACGTATTCTACATCATATCCTACATCATACCCTATACACTCAACATCATACTCTACAACATACTCAACATATTCTACATCATATCCTACATCATACCCTATACACTCAACATCATACTCTACAACATACTCAACATATTCTACATCATATCCTACATCATACCCTATACACTCAACATCATACTCTACAACATACTCAACATATTCTACATCATACCCTATACACTCAACATCATACTCTACAACATATTCTACATCATATCCTACATCATACCCTATACATACTCAACATCATACTCTACAACATACTCAACATATTCTACATCATACCCTATACATACTCAACATCATACTCTACAACATACTCAACATATTCTACATCATACCCTACATCATACCCTATACACTCAACATCATACTCTACAACATACTCAACATATTCTACATCATACCCTATACACACTCAACATATTCTACATCATATCCTATACACTCAACATCATACTCTACAACATACTCAACATATTCTACATCATATCCTACATCATATCCTATACACTCAACATCATACTCTACAACATACTCAACATATTCTACATCATACCCTATACACTCAACATCATACTCTACAACATACTCAACGTATTCTACATCATATCCTACATCATACCCTATACACTCAACATCATACTCTACAACATATTCTACATCATATCCTACATCATACCCTATACATACTCAACATCATACTCTACAACATACTCAACATATTCTACATCATACCCTATACACACTCAACATATTCTACATCATATCCTACATCATACCCTATACACTCAACATCATACTCTACAACATACTCAACATATTCTACATCATATCCTATACACTCAACATCATACTCTACAACATACTCAACATATTCTACATCATACCCTATACACACTCAACATATTCTACATCATATCCTATACACTCAACATCATACTCTACAACATACTCAACATATTCTATATCATACCCTATACACACTCAACATCATACTCTACAACATACTCAACATATTCTACATCATACCCTATATACACTCAACATCATACTATACAACATACTAGGGCTGCAACGATTCGTCGACGTTGTCGACAAAAATCGATAATAGAAATAGTCGACAATGAATTTCATTGTCGAAGTTGTCGCCAGACATGTTTTTTCCGACCGAGTGAGGCATCTCTCTTCATTACAATCTCTGCCGAGAGTCGCACATGCGCATTAGCATCTCTGCTGAGCGATAACATACAGAAATGGCGGCGTCCAACGCAGCAGCTGCGCGTACCAAGTTTGGGAGCATTTTAGCCTGGATATACGGCGAATAAAAAGATTACCTGCATGGTTTGCAAAGCAGTCCTTGCGTATCACGGCAGCACCTCGGTGATGCATGAACATTTAAAGAGAAAGCACGTCGGACAGTTGAATGAAACGGAGATTGACTCGCCTCGGTAAGATTTAAATAACATGGAAGCCAATACGTTTTGTTTTGGATGTACATTGTACATTTTATAAGCGTATTTTCGCTTAAAAAAAAAGGATTTAACGTTATGCCCGATATAAAAATGATAGAGTTTCTTTATTTATGCATTTATGTCTATACTGACCGAGCACTGTGCCTAATTGGTTTTAGACAGGGCATTTTTATTTACTTTTAGTATGAATCGGCCTATCAGCAGCAAAGTTCAATAAAATATGCATTTTTCATTTAAGTACCCCCTTCTTTCTTGTGTTTACTATCATTTTCCACAGAATTAAAGCAATCTCATGCTAAATTTTAGAAAAATTTAATAATTATTCGATTAGTCGACTAATCGTTTCAATAGTCGGTGACTAGTCGACTATTAAAATAGTCGTTAGTTGCAGCCCTACAACATACTCAACATATTCTACATCATACCCTATACACTCAACATCATACTCTACAACATACTCAACATATTCTATATCATACCCTATACACACTCAACATCATACTCTACAACATACTCAACATATTCTACATCATACCCTATATACACTCAACATCATACTCTACAACATACTCAACATATTCTACATCATACCTTATACACACTCAACATATTCTACATCATACCCTATACATACTCAACATCATACTCTACAACATACTCAACATATTCTACATCATACCCTATACACTCAACACCATACTCTACAACATACTCAACGTATTCTACATCATACCCTATACACACTCAACATATTCTACATCATATCCTACATCATACCCTATACACTCAACATCATACTCTACAACATACTCAACATATTCTACATCATATCCTACATCATACCCTATACACTCAACATCATACTCTACAACATACTCAACATATTCTACATCATATCCTACATCATACCCTATACACTCAACATCATACTCTACAACATACTCAACATATTCTACATCATATCCTATACACACTCAACATATTCTACATCATATCCTACATCATACCCTATACACTCAACATCATACTCTACAACATACTCAACATATTCTACATCATATCCTACATCATACCCTATACACTCAACATCATACTATACAACAGGGCAAGTAAGTTTGGCATCGGGCCAAAACAAAATGGTGCCACTAGATGACGGCCAGAACAGAGTCAAAGGATAATTTAAGAAATTAATTGATGAAAAATGCAACTAGAATTGCCTGTGACATACTGTTACAGTGTCTTTTGTAATTGGGAGCTGTTACTGGGAGCTGTGTCTTTTGTAACTGGGAGCTGTTGTTAGGATATGATTCTACATCATATCCTAACAACATGCTCTACATCATACCCCCCAAAAAACTATAGACAATATAAAAAATTAATTACAAACAAATCGCTAAAACCTTAAAAACTAAATTGAATACCTAAAATAAAAAAACTAAAACTTTATAAAAACTGTACAGACTATATTAAAAAAAAGACAAAAACAATTACTCAAACTTTAAAATTAAAATAACCAAACTAAACAACTAAAACTTAAAAACTACATAGACAATTAAAAACTAATAAATGACAAAAACAGACAAAAGTAATATTAAAACTCTAAAATTTAATTAAAATAGAAAATATAAAAAACCCATTAAAAGCTGTAAGGGTACATCAAGGATACTAAAACACTGGTATGATGTGACGTGTCTTGAGTTTGTCTATAGTGAGTTGAGTTGAGGTTTAACAGCGGCTTCAGGAGGAACTGACTGTGACCCACAGGCTTCAGATACACACCAAAAACAGCTCTAATCCCCGTCACGGGCACAAACCGTACCAGTTACCCACAATCCCCCACACACACACACACACACACACACAAAACCAGACAATCTTTCTTTAACACACACACGCAAGCGCACACATGCAACATCAGAGGTTTAAGTGAGTGGCACATACATACAGCACACTCACGTAAATATTAACTGCTTGAATCGTTTATATTGTTATAAATGTAATTTATCGTACAGCTCTAATCTGATCAATATGACCATAAATCATTAATATATTAGAAACATTAGCGTCATGATTTTCTGTAAAGACTCATGGACACGTCGCCCTTCAGTGGTCCATCTGACCGGACGGGAGACAGCTCTTCCTCGTTAACTTTAACTAGTCCTGACAGATCTCTACACTGCTTAATCTGAGCGTTCAGAAGTTATTAAGATCTGCCACGCTCTGATGAAGCGGGTTCGTTTAGCACACGTCTCTCTTCTGCGGGTCATGTGTGTGGATGGACACCAGGAGCTTCATCTCAATGACCCTAGAACCAGTGAATGAAACACAAGCACCATAATTGGCCATGTTTAGAGTCACAATGAGTCTGTGATGCTCCAGTGTGATTCTGAGTCAACGCTTTCATGCAGCTATGTTTGAACAAACAGCATTCAGTTATTTAAAATTATTATTTTAAAATAATTTAAACATTTAAAAATATATATTTTAAAAATAATTCAATTATATTTTTTAACAATCATTATTAAAATATTTAATTTTCAAATAATCCAAATTAATGTCATTGAGAAAATCAATCTGATGAGAATAAAGTATTGTATTAAATAATTAGTGCATTATATTGATTTGCAGTATATATCAGCATTGAAAACCCGTATTTAAACGTTTTTTTCTGCTGAATTCATGATCAGAAACGACACAAAAGCAGCGAAACGCAGCTGAAGCGATGACCTTCGAGAGCTGAAGCTCATAAAGCATGACGGATTCAGCGTTTGGAGTGAAGAGCCGTAACTCCATCGTCTGCTGGAACAGAAGAGCAAAGCAAACACACGGCGTGTTGTGATGTATTTGGCTTTGGCTGCTGAGAGCGCCTGATATGTTTACAGGAAGTAGAATTATGGGAGAGAGATGCTCCTCCTGCACATCAGTAGCAGCTACTTTCAACAACAGAGCAGAAAAACATCCCTCCGGACGCGAGCGGATCCGTGTCTCTGAGCAGGACTGGATCAGAACACTGCCTTCACAACCAAATATGGTACGATGGAGAGATCAACACCCGCTCACAGAGAGAGAGAGAGAGAGAGAGAGAGAGAGAGAGATAGAGAGATAGAGAGATAGAGAGAGAGAGAGAGAGAGAGAGAGAGAGACAGAGACAGAGACAGAGAGAGACAGAGAGAGACAGAGAGAGAGAGAGAGAGAGACAGAGACAGAGACAGAGACAGAGACAGAGACAGAGACAGAGAGAGAGAGAGAGAGAGAGAGACAGACAGAGAGAGAGAGAGGGAAAGAGAGAGAGACAGAGACAGAGAGAGAGAGAGAGAGAGAGAGAGAGAGAGAGAGCAGAGAGAGAGAGAGAGGGAAAGAGAGAGAGACAGAGACAGAGAGAGAGGGAAAGAGAGAGAGAGAGAGAGAGAGAGGAGTGGAGGTGATCATGTAGGTGCTGATGTTCTTTTACGAGCTGGATCCGCCAGTTTTCTGTTCTAGTGAAAGTGTCAGGTGTTTGAGACGCTGGCTGACTTTATGCTCTAATATAACCACCTTTATTACAAACAGCCTTTTTAATTGGACCCTATAAAACACTGTATAACCAGCGCTGGGAAAGAGCTGCAGAGAGCGATTCTGTGCCTTTACATATCACTGCTAAACACAAACCCAATGAGAACTTGCCTGCCCGGATCTCATGCTTTCACAGCCGGGACGGGGTTAAAGACACAAACACATGTGAGAGAGGGAGAGGAGCCGGGTCACAGAACACAAAGCGGCTCCGCGGCAGACCCATCTGTCTCTTTTGGCTCCAGATGGAGCTCGGGGCCGACTCTGTTCCCGCCAACAGACGACAAGCACTCATGACAAATTGGGGCCTAGCGACAGGGAGAGACGCTTCTGTGGGCTTTTAGGTGCCACTGGAGGAGAAAGGCAAACACTTTAGCAGCAGATCGTCTGATTACGGGTTCAGCGCATGTCAGAGGAAAGCGCGTCCGTCTCTGGGAACTCATCTATCAGATGTCTAAAGCCCCTCAGATAAAGACGTTTTGTGTGTTATCGCTGGGAAAGACGAGCGACGTCTTTGTGTCTCGTTTATGAACGACTCCAGCGGACGGGGAGATTGTATACTGCGCGTTACGAATATTTAGAGTCACTGAGAAGTAAATCATTGCTCAAACGAGATTCTCTCAAGTTGCACATTTTGACCTGGAAAGGTTTTAAAAAAAGTCTAAATAATGCATAATTTTTAATAAAGGAACAAACCTTTGCAAATGCTTCAAGATGCTCAATACACATTTAATTTTTTCTGATTCGGGTCATTTTGACCTGGGTATGCATGGAGCACCATTAGATGTCAAAAATACTTTGTTAAATTATCTATTTAAGTTATATTAGTGTCAAAACATTTTTGTAAAATATATTTCATCTTTACGCCATATCTCACACACTTTTGGGACTGAATGTTTGTTGATAAATGTTGTCTATTGATAAACCACTGCAGTATGAAAAACTGATCACTTATCATCTGAAAGTGAAAGTTTATGCAAATGAAATAAAAAAAAAACTTATTTTAATTTATATATATATATATATATATATATATATATATATATATATATATATATAGGTTTCATAAATATAGACTGTTTTTTGAGCATTCATATATGAATTTAAAGGAATTTAATTAAATTCCATTCATTCCAAAGGGGTTCATGCTGATAATTCTCACATGACATGTTCTTGTAAATGTCATACTATCATAAATCAAACAAGATTTCTCATAAACATTGAAAAAATATATAAATATTTTGCATATTAGTTTTAGTGTGTGGTTCATGTGTAATTTGACATTTCCAAGAACTTTTATTTTTAATAAAAAAAAAAAAAAAAAAAAAAAAAAGTGACACTGCAACATTTCCCTCACTCACTCATTAATGAGAAGCTGTTAATCAAATACAATATGGATTTAGTTGAAAAAAAAATGTAAGTTACAACTGGAATGTGGAACTAGAAAGATTCTGAATGCATTGTAAGGGTTAATGGCTGATTCAGGTTTAGTGTTTTGCAGTGATATTTAACTTCACATCGAGTCTGTTTTCCAGCACTGATTTTATATTGTTTTATAGGGGCCAATTAAAAGGGCTGTTTGTAATAAAGGACGTGATATGAAAGACAAGGCCCGTTTGTACATCTGGACGGGCAGAAGAGCTCGACTTTTTATACGGTATGGAGTTTCATGCCTTGCACTCCGGAGGCCGTGCGCTTGATGGATCCCAATTGCCTGAAATTGCTTACAAATTAGGGAGCAGAAATCACCATAGGCTGTGAAATGCTGCTCATGTAGGCGACTCCCCGTGATTTAGAACAGAACGTCTACAGGGTTAATTCTGTATTGCTTTAAGAAATCTGAAACAATTGATGCTTTTAACCCTCATAATGCATTACTACAATCTGTTCTATTTTCACATTCCAGGTCCATTGGGAGCCAAAGAGTCGTTATTTTATACAACCATCATAATATTTTTCAGCTAAAACCTTATTGTATTTGATCAGCAACTTCTCATTAAAGAGTGAACGTGAAAAACATTACTGCATTACTGCCCTTTTTTGGCGATTAAAACTGAGAAATTCTTTGAAATTTCAAATTACACTTGAAACAAACAGCTATGATGCAAAATAAAAAAAGTAATAAATACATAAAATAAGGAATTATAAAGAACATATTATAAAAATATACATAAAATGTAAATAAAAACAAACAACCTGAGAATTACCAGTATTAACCCAATTGGAACGAATAGAATTTAATTAAATTCCTTTGAATTTATAACTCATGATTGTTCAAAAACAGTAAAAATTTATGAAACCTATATATTTCTAACAAAACAAATACTTCTCTGAAAAGTTTTCAAACAAAATAAATTCATTTTACTTGTATAAATTGGTTCATCAAAAAACGCATCAACAAAACCTCAAAAGTGTGTGATATGAAGGAAAGATGAAATATATTTTATAAGACGTTCTCACAATAATATAACTTCATAGATACTTTTACAAAAGTATTTTTGACACCAAATGACCAAAATGTGTAACTTTTTTTTTTTTTGTAAAAATAATGTAATTACATAAATTCATGACTTTTTTACAATTATTTTTAAAGTATTTTTCTGAGGGTCTTAAAGCATTTGCTAAGTTTTGTTTATTGTATATGCATCTCTTCTGGGTCAAAATGGGCCCGAATGCACTGAGAGATAAAAAAAAGAAAAATTATTTTTTTTTATTTCAGTGTCAACTAGAAGAGCACAACTGGCAGTACATGTTCTGTTTTGAAACACTACGAGTCGCCTACATAAGCAGCGTTTTTACTCCCTTCTGAATCAGTGTTTCTCCAGCGGTTCGTCTCGCGCTCTGGAGGCCAGAGGCCACGCGCCTGATGGATCAGAATTGCCTGAAATTGCTTACAAATTAGGGAGCAGAAATCAGCATCATCCGTGTGCCGTTCCCACATGCAGAGAGCAAAGGAAATATAATAAAAGGGCCAGAGCTAAAAGGCCGTAATCTGCATCTGAGAGGCGAGCGGTGCTTCAGAAGAAACCCGATCTGAGTGCAGCGTTTCGGGACAGATGTAGAGATATACGCGGCTCGTCCTCATGAATTATGTAAAAGCGTCTCCAGCGATGGGCTGAAGGGGATCGTTTGTATTTGTTGACTCTATCGCGACGCAGCATCGCACCACTGGAAGCTAACGGGTATTCTTTTCATTAGCGGGGTTAAACAAATAGACATGGTTGATTTGACGCACTCTCGCTTTTAGAGTGAATCTTAATGTGGCCGATATAATCTAATATTAAACACATGGCACAGGTTATGGGAGAGTTAGAGCAAGGCCCCAAACATTCATACAGCACAGATGAACTGGTTTCGGACCGTCGTTTTTACGTTTGTTTTCCAGTAATGATTATCCAAACATTCTTACAGTAAATCAAGATACATGTACTTGAAATGCAAAATATCTGCCATTGGAGGCAGAAAAATAAATCCGCTTTCTCTTTGAATTCAGTTGATTTTTTAGTTTAGATATTAGTTCATGCTTTAATCAAACGCACTTCAGTTTGATCAGTTTCTCAGAAAACAAGACTTCTTATCTCACGTCATTGTGCATCTCCAGGAAATGCATTTTGATTGATAAATGTTTAGATGGAAAGCAATTCAATCTTTTATCAGCTCGTTTTCTTTAAATCAACAGATTTTGTGCCTTGTTTTTGGAGCCGATTGAATGTAGGCCTCACTGATTTGAGCTTAATTGCCAAAATGATCCACAAATAATGCTTTATTCACTCTAAAACTGAGGAGCATGAGCTCAGATCAATGAGGCCTATGATCAGTCAGTTTCAGAATTAAATACAAAACCTGTGCTAACAAAAGAAAACAAGTTGACGAAAGATTGAATCCAAGACAAGAGGGTAATAGAAAAAGATAAATAAGAAAAAAATGCATGTATTAATACAAATAATATTACTAATGATAATAGTAATTTGCATAATTTTAAGTCATCCCTTGGAAGTTTGTTAAGGCCACTGATTGAGAAACACTGGTCTTAGACATTTTCTGTTTGGACATATTAAAGAATCAATTGACCCTAGACAGCAGAGTAGATTAGCTTCGGTGAACTTGGAAAACAGTGTATTGACATCTTTCTGTGCTTGAAACTAGATACCTTCTGATGTTCATGTTTATTTCACAAAACTAAATTTACTGTTTGAATATCTTAAAAAAATGACAAACATTTGAAAGCTGAGACTGTTTCATATTAGAAGTAACCTGCTCGGTCTTTTCTGTCGGTGTTGTTTCCTCTTTGCTCCACAATGTATTTTTCACTGCATGAGAACGAGATGTGTGGTGTGAGAGCGGACGGATGTCTTTGTGAAGGGACAATTGTGAAAGAAATCAATCAATTGTTGATCGTAAAAATATCAATAGAAAAGGTAAACCTGATTAAAATTACTATTATAGTCAAACAGTGTAATTGTGCTTATTTTATGTTGATGAATAACAATAAAAAGTTAGAAAATGATTAGCAGTTAGGGTTAGCAGTGTTGTGTGGTGATCAGGATTACACAACTGCATTCCCTATTGTTCTGTCACACACTCTCGGTCTTTCTTTCTCTCACATGTTTGTTTGGCTATCTTAGTGAGGACATTGCTTGGACTTGCACTGATTTTCTATCAGGTTATTAATGATATTTTATCAGCTAGCCCAACCTTACACCATCATCATCTTCTGGCTGATTTATAAGCCTTTTTAACTAGTGAGGAGCAGTCAGATGTTTCACTAGTGGGTTGTCAAAGTATTTCACAATAGAAGTGAGGACAGTTGGTCCAAAACAAGCACACTCACACGCTCTCTCTCTCACACACACACACACACACTCTCTCTCACACACACACACTCTCTCTCTCTCACACACACACACACACACTCTCTCTCACACACACACACTCTCACACACATTACTCTGGGAGATTCATCGGCGAGCGGCAGCATCTAATTCGAGGAATGCTGTTCCGTCCACTTCTCCGTGTCAGAACAAAGCTTTGCTCATCACTCACTGGAGCTGTAACGCATATATTCCCAGCGTCTGAAGCAGATTTCAGAGCAGAACGCGGCTGTCCCATGATGCACCTGTGTCCGGCGCTCCGGTATCTGAGGTGAAGCCGCATTAAATCACGCAGCTGCCAGGAGCTCACCGCGCTTCTAAACACACGACGCTCAGAAACAGCCATCGATGTTTTCACAACACTTGAGAGTGAATCTTCCGATCAGAGCGCTTCATAAATCAGCAGGAGAAAGAAAGAGCCCGGGGTTTATTTTGCTTGTAAGTCTGTGTTCACACAGGCCGGCTGTTTCTATCACACCAATGAAGAGAATTCGGTGAGGCCAGGATAATAATATAAAATAATAATACACAAATAATGTTAGGAGATTCATGTTTTAACCCTCAGAATGCATTCAAAATCTGTACACTATTTCCATATTCCTGGTGCATTTGGACCTGAAGAATAACTTTTTTTTTAAGTCATAATTTTTTCAACTAAAAGCATATTGTATTTGATCAGCAATTCCTCAATTAGTGAAAGTGAAAAACTTTCAAAGTTTTGAATGTTACCCTGTTATTACTGCATTTACACTTAGAGAAATTAGAAATTAGTTTGAAATTTAAAATTACATGAGAAACACAAAAAAACTATGCAAAAAATTATATATTAAAAAATTATATTCAATATTGATGAGAAATCTTATTTGAATATATCACTGTCATTTATTACAACATATCTGAGAAGTACCAGAATTAACCCCATTGGAATTAATGGAAATCATTTTTTTAATTTATAACTTATGATTGCTCAAAAAAGGCCAAATTTATGAAACCTACATATTTCTAATAAACAAAAAACAACAACAAAACCCAAATAATTTTACTTGGATAAACTTTCAGTTTAAGATGAAAATGTGATCGGTTTTTCATGCTGCAGTCGTTCATCAATAGATGAAACATTCCTGTTCAAAAGCAAAATTCAGTCCAAAAGTGAGAGAGAAATACAGTATTTTATGCAAGTTTAATATAACTTAATTAGATAATTTTATAAACAATTTTTGACACCCAATGGTGCTCCATACAGAGCTCGATCAAAAATGACCTGAACACAAAAATGATTACATCTCTTTAAAAAAAAAAAAATAAAAAAAAAAAAGCATATGAAAAAAATGATGTTTATTTTGAGGGTCTTAAAGCATTTGCAAGGTTTTGTTCCATTACTAAAAATTATGTTTTTTTGTGTTTGTTTTTTCTAGAAATATATATTTTTAAATCACTTTAGGATCAAAACAGACCCAAATGCATTATGATGGTTTAAAATGAAATGGACTGAATGTAGAACTATAAAATAATACTTTAAATATGAAACTAAAACCAGGTGGTGACAAATAAAAGTGAATTGTCTTATATAGTGAATCATTGATTTACAAGTTCAACCGATTCATTCAAAACTGATTCATTTAGGAATGAAGCAAAGAGACCTGCTGATTTTGAAACCACATACTAGTATACTATATTCTTGCAACAAACAAAAAAAAAGCAGTAAGACTAGTATACATACTTGTATGCAGTTTAAGAATAAGTCTTAAATTGAATCACTGACTCATTTCAACTCATTCAAACACAATCATTCAAGAGCGAAACACCAGTGTTGATCGGTGATGCAATGACTGGTGAAATAGTGCAATATCATAACTGCGTCTGAATTGAACAACATATATTTTAGTTATTATATACCAATGTATAAAGTATAAAACAGTGATCTTAGAAGGAGACAAGCCTCAAGCCTGCACCAGTATTTTTAAAGCAGACTGTCGGACCAAAAAGCATCCAGCATTCCTGAGCGATTACGGTCCAGCGCCGCTCCTGATCCTGGACTAAACAACAGCGGTGTTATGGAGGAAAGAGCTGCAACGTGTTTGTTGACATACCTCTCCTGCAGGATGATCTTGTTCTCCTTCTTCCAATTCTCTTTAAAGTCTGTGGAGAACTCGTGCCAAACGGTGAAGAAGGTGTTGGGCGAAGCCTCTTTCTCTCCGCTCTTGGCCTTCACCGAGAAGAACACGCAGAGCTCCAGGAACCTGCGACACAAACCATCATAAACTGAGCTTTCGGAGCGAAACGAGTGCTTTCCAGATGCTGGAGATCACACAGCTCATCTGAACGGAGCAGAACAGCATCATTTGAGTTCATGTGTTCTCCTCCTAGAAATCCCACATTCATGAGCGAAAGATCACAGAGGGGTGAAGATGCAGGACTCTTTTCATGCCAGAACACCTAGAAACCTCATCACAACTGACCACAGCATCACCCTGAAGCATTATATTTAATCCTTTTAGATGCACAATATAAACCCTGCAGCTTTAAGCAATAGAATTGTGCATTTTGTGTCTGTGTCTCTTCTAAAAAAAGTAACAGCAGAAATGCCTTACATTTTGTGGGTGTCACCGAGTTGCTTCTCTTGACTTTCCAGCTCCGTTTTTGCTGTAAGTAAAAAAAAAAAAAAAAAAGCCATGTAAATTTACGGTTATAAAATAGTTATTTATATAGCGCTTTATACTATACAATAAAATACAGACCGTTTCAAAGCAGCTTCACAAAAGTAAAAATGAAAAGGAAGTGTTAATGCTGCAAAATTAATTATGAAACATTCACACAGAAGACAATAGACTGCTGCATTTCCACAGTTAATAACTTCATAAATAACTTTATATTTTTGGGGTTTAAAATTTTCTACTGTACGAGTACACTTTTAGAAATGTACATATTGCATATATAATAACATTGCAATAATTTTATATACAAAATAGTTTAAAAAACTAAATATAAAAACATAGGTAAAAGATGAAAAACTGGCATTAAATAAAGGTAAAAAATAAATGTAACTTTAAAGTTAAGAACTTCTAAAAGTACACATGCACAAGTACATGATTGATAGAGATAGATAGAGAGATAGATAGAGCGATAGACAGAAAGAGCGATAGATAGAGCGATAGATAGATATAGATCAAGTAATAGATATATAGATATAGAGCGATAGATCTAGAGTGATAGATAGATAGATGATAGAGCGATAATTAGATGATAGATAGAGCGATAGACAGACAGATAGAGCGAAAGATGATCGATAGACAGAGCGATAGACAGACAGAGCGATAGACAGACAGATAGAGCGATAGATGATAGATATAGAGCGATAGATGATAGATATAGAGCGATAGACAGATAGAGCGATATATGATAGATATAGAGCGATAGACAGATAGAGCGATAGACAGACAGATAGAGCGAAAGATGATCGATAGACAGAGCGATAGACAGACAGAGCGATAGACAGACAGATAGAGCGATAGATGATAGATATAGAGCGATAGATGATAGATATAGAGCGATAGACAGATAGAGCGATATATGATAGATATAGAGCGATAGACAGATAGAGCGATAGACAGATAGACACCACATGGGTGGTGGTGGCGCAGTGGATAAGACACATGCCTTTGGTGTGAGAGACCCGGGTTCGAATCCACTGTGAGACACCAATGTGTCCCTGAGCAAGACACTTAACCCCTAGTTGACACTTAACCCGTGCGACCTCTGACATATATAGCATAGACGGACAGACACAGATAGAGCGATAGATGATAGATATAGAGAGATAGATGATAGATGGAGTGATAGACAGATAGAGCGATAGATAGACAGAGCGACAGACAGACAGATAGAGCAACAGACAGATAGAGCGATAGATGATAGATATAGAGTGATAGACAGATAGATAGACAGAGCGACAGACAGACAGAGCAACAGACAGATAGAGCGATAGATGATAGATATAGAGTGATAGACAGATAGATAGACAGAGCGACAGACAGACAGAGCAACAGACAGATAGAGCGATAGATATAGAGTGATAGACAGATAGATAGACAGAGCGACAGACAGACAGATAGAGCGACAGACAGATAGAGCGATAGATGATAGATATAGAGTGATAGACAGATAGAGCAATAGATAGACAGATAGAGCGACAGACAGACACAGATAGAGCGATAGATGAGAGATAGATGATAGATGGAGTGATAGACAGATAGAGCGATAGATAGACAGAGCGACAGACAGATAGAGCAACAGACAGATAGAGCGATAGATGATAGATATAGAGCGATAGATAGACAGATAAATGAAAACAATGATCGTGGAATTTATTTAGTTTTTTCTGATTGGTTAAAGCAGTACTTTGGCGGCACCCTGAGCTCTGATTGTTTATCTGACCACAGCATGCGGTCCAAAGACGTGAGAAGAGAGAGAAGCATGGCTTTGAAGTCACGCAGTGATGTCTGGGTTAGCTACATACTGATTAATCTAATATAGGATGCGTTGGGATATTAACATTTATTAACATGCTGAATGTGCTGCATATTACCAGTGTTTAGTTTCACGCTCAAATGCAATGCCCGATATGGAGTTAGAGGCGGTCATATTGCTTTGAGAATTTGTTTTATTTTTTATACTGATGTTGTTATAATAAATCAGCTCAAATTAATGTCTGTGGTTGATGACAGAGATGTCAATCACTCACTCTCTCTTATATGATGTTCAGTTGTAGTAACGGTGTTAAAAGCATCACACCATCAATCTCTAATGCCTCAGCAGTGACATATAAAGAGAAATATAGCTCTTATCTTCAGCAGCAACGTATGAGAAACAGACAAATGAACAGGAAACAGAAAGAAGCTGCTGCTTTTGATGTGAAACATGAAAGAGCTTCAGATCAGAACAGAGTTCAGCTCAAACCGAAATCATTTACTCGTCTTCTCGACACACAGATCAGCAGAATCTACTGCAGATGAAGAGAGTGCTGCACAAAACCTTCATTATGGATCATGACAGCTGCGAGAATTAATGAGATCTACAGCGTCAGAAGGATAAATGCATGATCAGTTTGTGTTTTAGCTGAATTATTCCTGTAATGATTGAACGACGTTCACTGATTCACTGCTGAAGACTTTTACTCAAACATTTTGTGATCAGACAAAACACTGATCTACAGGGTCAGGAAACAAACAGACCCTCACAAAGGTTAAAGATGAAGAATTCAATTCAATTTATTTACATATATATACATATACACACACCCATACATACACACCCATACATACACACCCATACATACACACACATACATACACACACATACATACACACACATACATACACACACACACACACACACACACAAATTACATTTGTATCTTTATGAAATTGTCTCTCTTTCTGGACAGGCTTCCTCAGAAGTGCAGGGGTCAGCAGGGGTCATGACTCAAGATGCTCTTTGACAAATTGAGACCGGCAGTGGTTAAGGGTTCGACACCATGAAAAACCACGAACCCCCCTCAAACACAAACGTGTGTGAAAGTTAGAGAGAAAGTGTGTGTGTGTGTGTGTGTGAGTCAGAGAGGCAGTCTGTGCCAAACTGAGTGCATAATGTGTTTGTTTACATGTGTTTGAAACTGTATGGAGAAAAAACTGATGCTCTGCATCTCTGCAACCAGACTGATCAGTGTGGAGGAGCTTTCTCTGAACTAATGCATTCACATACGTGTGTGTGTGTGTGTGTGGGCAGACCTCTGGTCCAGTGGGTCAGAGACTCGGATTAATGCGAGTCCGGGTCAGCAGAATCTCATGCTCGCGGCTCTAGAGGTCACGATGCATTAGCAAACCTGCTTCGCCACAAACCCTGTGATTTCCCCCGCCGAATCAAGCAGATTCTCAGGAGAGACGCAGGAGGAATCCCAGGAATTCCCTCGTTTAATTGACACCAGTCACACTTCAGTGAGTCTGAGAATCCTGAAGGAAAACCCCATCATTCCCACGCTCACCGCACCATCAGACCCACTCACCTTCACTCACAAACGCCTCCATCTTTTCTTTAAACGGCTGCAGATGCTCTTCAGTCGAGACCGAGCACACCTTCTCCACCTCCGCAGTGCATGCTGGGAAACAACATTTACATTCAGAAAACAACAATCAAAAATAACAATCGTTCCCACATGGAAATGACACACACTGGGCCTCATTCAAACACAGAAAAATGAGTTCATTCATACAGAAAGTGGAATTTAGGACTTTATGAATTGATTCTGCTTGTTTCATGAACGAGGTCCTTCATATTTACATAAAAAATAGCATTTATAAAATAAAAAATACAAAATGTAAAAACCAAGCAGTAAATCAGTATATTATTATGATTTCTGAAGATCATGTGACACTGAAGACTGGAGTAATGATGCTGAAAATACAGCTGCAGATCACAGAAATACATTACAGTTCAACACATTCACATAGAAAACAGCTGTTTTACATTATAATTTCACAATATTACTTTTTTTTTATCAAATAAATCCATCCTTAAAATATTAAACATGGAAATTACACTGGACCTCATTTATGAAACAACAACAAAAAACAAAACAAAAAAAAAGGGTAATTTTCTACAGAAATTTAGGGCACTAATTAAAAAAAAAAAACAATTAACCATGATTTTCTGAAAAACTGCTTTGAAACAATGTTTAATGTACAGTATATAATATTAATATATTTTAAAACTTATTATATAAATTATATTAAATAAAAACTAAATATATATTATTTATATTAAACAGAAACTGTAATTTATGATTTGCACAAATGTATTCTGATCGTGTTTCATGAATGAGGCCCCCCCCCATACTTGCATTCAAAATGGCATTTATTTCTTAAATTAAAAACACAAAATACTCCGTTCAAGCACACAATAACAATCTTGAATCAACCAGAAATGAACTTTTCTTTCAGAAATGATCACTGATGTGTAATTATTGAGGCATTCTGGGCCACACACACATTATTAATGTCATCTCCGTATCTGAAAGCACATGCAGTGATTCTCCAGACGGGTCAGAGAGCGGTAGTAACACCCTAGCAACTGCCCCAGACACCCTAGCAACCACATAGCAACACCTTAGCAGCCACCCAGAGTACCCTAGCAACCATTCTGCGGTCCTTAGCATCTATCTGTCTATCTCTGCTTTTACAATTACTTCAAACTTCACACTGTTTCAGACTGGAACTTTAATCTTTTTCAAACGATCTGGTCCGGCTTTCTCAAGCCAACTTAAAAGGTTTGTCTTTACAAGCTTTTTATCCAGACGGGTCAGAGAGTGTTTTGTGATTCTCCTGACCGATCTGGACATCTGCAAACCTCATCAGTCCTGACATCAACCGGACAGAAGCGAAACAAACCCCTCTAAACACAAACCAAACTAAAGCCTGTGTGGAGCGGATCTGGACGAGTAAGATCTGTGTGAACCTGCTGCTTCTTAAACTTCACCAGAAAGAGAGTCAAAGAATCAAGCTGTTCAAAGAGCGAAGCAGCAGAATGTGTGGATAAACTCCGGATTAGACGAATCAAACACATTAACCTGTGAACTCCGAGATTACAGAGAGCGAGGGGACAATCTTTACTTCCTTCCCAATCTTTCATTTTTCTGCTCAGACACGCAGCAATTAGTCCAATTACGCTCAGGGGAAACAGTCTGGGCAGAAGCGATTAGAGCGCCGGGTTCACCTCTATCTGATCGACTGGAGAAATGAATCATTACTTCCACCAGTAACACAGAGGAGAGCTGAGGAAACAGCAGATTTTCCATTTACACTGGTGTTTGACAATTCAGGATTAGTGTTATAGGTGTTCTGGGTATTTCCATAATTCTGTCATATTCTGATCTCTCGTCAATTCACAGTTCACATTATGACAATACTAACAAATAAATCTTAAACTTAAGATTCGCTATACAGTATTTGTATATAAAAAGGGTAAAACATGCCTTTGAACAACAAAACAAAACCTGCCTTTAAAAATTAAATTATACTTTTATAATTATGATAAAACAAAACTAGTCATAAGGGTCAATTTCATGAAATTGAGATTTATACATCATCTGAAAGCTGAATAAATAAGCTACAGTGACGCTACAGTGGCCGTCACTGCGAGGAATGATTAATTTGATCAAAGTTCTTGTTGATTTGACATCCTGTTGTTATATATAGACCGTAAAACAATCTTTTTTGAAGCTGTAAATAAAACAAGAAAACATGATTTCTACTTCACAATTTCATGTTTAATTCAGTGTTACTTGCCATTTCTTTTTAATTATTCATGAAATTTTGCAGTTTCTCAGTGAAAATTTTCAAAAGCCTACAATTTCTATTTCTGTGTACATCGTATTTTCAAAACTCAAGATACAATGCACCAAACTCATCTAAGTACTTGTTCTCAGTAGCTGCTCTGTTTTTCTGTCTAGCAACACCCAAGAAACCAGTAAGTACTTATAAAGATCACTTAGCAACATTAAAGCAACAGCAACAGCCACATTGATTTCCAAGTTCTGTTTTTCTTTTTAAACTGCTCAGCTAATCAAACTACAATAGCCTTCAGACCTTTTCGTACTTTTAGTAAACGTTAGTCAATCAACATTCTATTTCCAGTTAGAAAAGAATGACTTTAAGCAACAAAACACTAGAAATAAGACCATAGCACACAAACACTCATCCATCTGTGAGCATCAGCGTGGATCTGAAGCTTCATTTGACTTTACCTCTCAGATCTTTCCGGAGTCTCAGCAGATCTTTAGTCAAGTCTTCAAACTTCATCTGAGAGGCTTGAAACAGGTCGTGAGGTTCTGGGAGAGGAAACACACACGTCTCCCTGCCCGCGTCCTGAAACACACACACACAGAAGCACAGAT
Source organism: Barbus barbus (assembly GCF_936440315.1). NCBI lineage: Eukaryota > Metazoa > Chordata > Actinopteri > Cypriniformes > Cyprinidae > Barbus > Barbus barbus. The sequence goes on from NC_136716.1 coordinate 27,703,360, forward strand.
GCACACAGACAGACACACACAGATTTCTGAAGATGTTTTTGAGTATATTGTTCAGTGAAAGCATCATAAATTAATCTCACCTCGTCAAAGTGTCTCAGGTAGTAAGACACAATATACGACATCAGACTCTTACTGTTGTCCTGAAGACCACAGGAGAAAAACACACTGATTAAAGGACAAGTCCACTTCTAGAATAAAAATGCCCCATCGTTTGGCTAGATAAGACCCTTATTCCTCGGCTGGGATCATGTAGAGGCCTTTGAAGCTGCATTGAAACTACAATTTGAACCACTATATGGAGACAAATCCTGGAATGTTTTCCTCAAAAACGTTAATTTATTTTCAACTGAAGAAAGAATGACATGAACATCTTGGGTGACATGGGGCGAGTAAATTATCAGGGCATTTTTATTCTGGAAGTGAACTATTCCTTTAAAAAACAACCAGTTAAGAAGTGTGTGTGTGTCTAAACCCTGTGTGTGTGTGTGTGTGTGTGTGTGTGTGTCTGTCTTACGCTGCTCTTGACATCCTTGAGTTTGGGAAGAATGTCCAGCGTGAAGCCGTCCGCCTGTCCTCTGGTGCGATTCCCTCCGTTCATGAAGTTCCCAAAGGCCAAAACTAACCCGAGAATCTGCAGCACTCCAGAGCCACTCTGAAGAGTCTGGAGAGAGAAGACCAGAAACCAGACTCAGGGACAAAACCGGACTGCATGTGTGTGACGTCTGATATCCATCATTATTGCACAAAACAACCTGAAGTTCAGAGCAAAGCGAGTCATCGAATTCAATTCAGCGAGCGAGCGAGTTGGCTGATTGATTCAGATCAATGATTCCTGTGTTTGACTCACATTGGATTCACCAGTTTGGTTCAAATGAATCGATTAGTTTAAGAATTGCACAGCATGTAGATTTTTTCACGCAGTCAGACTGCGCAGACGTACCTTGCAGACTCTCTGCAAAATCTGGAGTTTGCGCTGAACAGATGAGATGCATTCAGTGAAGGTCGACTGAAAGATAATACAGAAGACTCGTCCGGAGAAATTGGGAATCTGGGAGAGCTGATGGAGAAACCTGTGAGCATTAAAGAGATTAACAGCATTTCTCTGGTTAATCAAAACTACCAGGTGGAAGTCATTAACTAACTGTATGTGTGTGTGTGTGTGTGTGTGTGTTCTGATCCTCACTGTTCGGGTTTGTCCAGAGGTTTGCTTCCTTCTTTGTCTTTTGAGGATTTGATGTGTTTCTCAATTTTCTCCAGCTCGTCATGCTGGGCTCTCTGAAACCACAAAACAGCATTTCAACAATCAAACTATAATTTCACAACGCAAAAACACTGATGCTTCAGGACAATGAGCTGACAATAAAACCGTGAGAAATGCAGACGTCTGTGCCACGCGGTGCAGAATATGGATCAGACTTCATTCTGATGGTCAAAATGTTAGTCGTCTGTCAGAGAGTCACTGTATTTTACACAAATACACACCCTGGTGTTTGTGTTTAGCCACATTATTATTTGGGTTTGTTTGGAAGCAGAACAGAGTGCAATCAAAGTCGTTAGGAAGCCAGAGTCCAATAAAAGCCACAGCGTCTCATGAGTTTCCTTCTCAAAGAGCTAAAGAACAACAGAAACGGAGTTTGGGGCAGCAAATTATGGAAAACGCAACAGACCAACAGATGCAAATGACAGACAAATGATGGATAGACAGACGGATGGTGAGACAGACGGAAATAATGGACAGACGGACAGACAGATGGACGGAGAGACAGACGGACAGACAGATGGAGAGAGACAGACAGACAGGCACTACAGCAGCAACAGCACCTCAAAAGATCATTATGTGCAGTAATGTCAATATCTATGTTGTGAATTAATCAATATTTAAAAAACAATTACCATCTACTATCTTCGCACAACAACTTTGGCTTTAAAATTACCCCCGAAAAGATAATTTATGATTAATTAGATGAAGTTTTCCCGTCTCTAGGCGTGTAAGAGAGTCAGACTTGGCAGAGCGGCGGCTGAATTTCTCTGCGAACTACAGAACAAATACCTTCATAAACAAAGCAGCCGACATCAAACAGCACCGAGACGCACAGCCGAGCGCCGTAAGGCCATCAGGAAGGTGATCAAAGACAGAAAACGGCTCTCTCGCTCTCAGACACAGAAAAAAAATGAGGCTAAGACAAACACATTCATTCAGGAGAGTGTGTACGGCTCAGGCGTGAATATAAACTCTGGAATAGTCTCGGGCTCCATTAAGCGTCATCAGGAGATCCATCACAGCACATATACACTCGGCTCTTCAAACGCCACGCTCTGCATCCCATTTACTGCGTTTTTAAGTGTAAATACGGTTAATATGAAGCAGCTTTCAGCGCTCAAACGCTCAGCCTTCAAACACAAACTCAAAGGCAGATATGAAAAGACAATATATAGATTCGACAGCGAGCGGCAGGACTGACATCTGTACACGGGCCACACTGGAAACACGCACTCATAAACGTTGGGAAAAACACATTAGCACGATCATTAGGTGCATTGCTGCAGTCTGACTGTATGTTTTTCTTTTTTGGCTATTTGAACAGGTCTGGATTCCATAATTACAGCGCGAGCCAGACGAAAACATCTTAATGTCTCTGCCTCCGCCGACAGACAGACTCTCAGAAGAATGAATCTGAATCGAATTTTAGGACGGTTCAAAGTCCTCTAATGATTTGGCACATGATGCTTTAAAATAAATAAATGATTTTCATGCAAAAGCAGCTCGCATCCTGAAATAAAAGCTGTTTTTTGCTGCTTTAATCAAAGCACATGACCAAACGTTCTGCTCAAATGGGGTGTATTTATACACACACACACACGCTTTCACGAGACACACACACACACACACGCTTTCACGAGACAGTGTTCATTCCTGCAGGGATGTGATCTCTGAACTTGTTCTGACATTGATATATTTCAGGAGTGTGCATTGTGCAGACATTGTGTTTGATTCTAGAAACAAGTTTTCCATGAACATCTTTTCTCTCTTACGCTGTGGTTTAGACTACAGGTCTGATTACCTGATCAATACAAGAATGTGCTTGATTTTTACACTTGAGAGGTTACTCTGCAATAATAACATACCACAAAACGAACTGGATAACGATCATTTTTGCAAATACTAGACCTTTTTTGGTGCAGAAACTTTATAAACTAACCTTGAGAAACATTGTATACAAATCTGAAAATGCATTTCATGAGCCCTTTAAACTCCTGCATGATATTTAAGGCTCACCTGATCACTACAGACATGCATTCAACAATGAAAACACCACAATGCATTGAGGAGAATCACACTGATGATGTGCCTCATGTACTACATGATTCTGAATTGCAAATGCTTTTATTTTCCTCAGTATAAATGAAGGTTTGTGCAGCACGTTTGGCATGATCTGAGGATTCATTCATGCCTGAGGCCCTAAAAATATAACAAGCAACTTTCATTTTTAGGGGTTTGTTCTAAATACGATGGGCTCGGTGCACAAGATAGCGCCGGTGATCGACGTGAGTGTGTGCATACTCCCGGTCTTGCGATGTTCGCATTTACTGTATAGGGAAACTTACATGCAAAACTTGGCTAGTTAGATATAATTCATGTTTTTCAAATTAAACAGCGGATGGTGGTATATCGAAGACCAGAGAAAACATCCTCCCTACATTATTGTGTACCTCTGTGTGGAAATTCATCAAGATAAAACGGAGACTGCTTCATTCTTCTTGATTAGGCGGTTCAGCGTCAGGGGTTAGTCGGGGATCTCTTCATTCAAACACAAAGCATTCATATCTGCAATACTATACATTTGAGAGTTTATTTTGTTTTGAATGCTATTTATAATATCATAAGGTTTGCTACTGTTAAACGAGACACTCAGAGATTTCTAAAAGTATGTTTTATTAACTTTATTTGATAATTTATAACTGTAACTGTACAATTGAACAAAATGTAATTATGGTAGGTTTGCATTAATTAAAAGATCGGTGTTTGCATTTCCCTGTGTTTTTCTTAATATTTATGTTTTTTTGAAAGATCTGTTCCATAAATCATTATCTGCCTATAAGCAGCGCATGTATATTTTTTTACGATTTCTTTTGCATTAATTATCAGATAAAACAAATATTTAAATTAGTCATGTATTAGTTGTATCCTTTTAGAGCCCGTTTTTTCCCATTTAAAAAAATGTCTGAGGCAAAGTTAACTCTGTAAAATATTAAAATATGTTGTGAAAATGAAGGAACAAACTAATGTATGCGCACAATTGAGAAATTGATATTTTTGAAGATCAATCGGAGCCCATGTCTCACAAGGCAAATATTTCATTGAAAAAATATTTTTTTTTATATGGATTTATATATTTATAAATTTATATATGGATTTGTGTAGTCCATTTCATTCATTCCCAGGACCCAAACATACGTTCGTTTCAAATGCACTGGCTCAGTTAACATTTATAATATAGTAATAATAGCAGTGTAGATCTTATTTGCATTTGAAGTGATATTATAAAGCCCATATGTGTGTGTTGCATATACAGGAGCACCTCAAAATTATAATATCATGAAAGTTTATTTTTTCTTGTAACTTATTTCAAAAAGTCAAACGTTCATATATTTTAGATTCCTTACACAAAGACATTTCAAAAGTTTTGTTTTAATTTTGATGATTAGAGCTTACAGCTCATGAAAGTCAAAATCCAGTATCTCAGAATATTAGAATATTTCCTAAGATCAATCAAAAAAAGGATTTGCAAAGCAGAAAAGTTCAAGTTCTTTAAAGTATGTTCATTTCTGCACTCAATACTTGGTCAGGGCTCCTTTAGCACAAACTCCAGCATCAGTGAGGAATGGCATGGAAGCGAGGCACTATTGAGCCTTCAGCGCATCTGTATTGTTGGATCGACTGTTTCTCATCTTTCTCTTGAAAATATACCATAGATTCCATACGGGGTTCAGGTCAGGCATGTTGGCTGGCCAATCAAGCACAGTAATATCATGGTCAGCAAACAGCTTGGAAGTGGTTTTGGCAGTGTGTGCAGGTGCTAAAGTACTGACTCTGGACTCTATTGACTCTTGGGTTCTGTGCCTCTCCATTCTTCCTCCAGACATTGATTTCCAAATGAAATGCAAAATTTTAATTTATCTGAAAAGAGGACTTTGGAGCACTGAGCAACAGTCCAGTTCTTTTTCTCCACAGCCCAGGTAAGATGCTTCTGATGTTGTCTCTGGTTCAGAAGTGGCTTGGTAGCTCTTTTCCTGAAGACGTCTGAGCGTGGAGACTCTTGATGCACTGACTCCAGCTTCAGTCCACTCCTTGTGAAGCTCTCACAAGTGTTTGAATCAGCTTTGCTTGACAGTATTCTCAAGCTTGTGGTCATCCCTGTTGCTTGTGCACCTTTTCCTACCCAATTTCTTCCTACCAGTCAACTTTGCATTTAATATGCTTTGATACAGCACTCTGTGAACAGCCACAGCTTTCAGTAATGACCCTCTGTGACTTACCCTCTTTGTGGAGGGCGTCAATGATTGTCTTCTGGATCATTGCCTAGTCAGCAGTCTTCTCCATTATTGTGGTTTCAAAGAACAAGAGATACCCTGAATTTATACTGTTGGGATGGTCATTAATTGAAACTCAAATGTAAATATTCTAATATTTTGAGATACTGATTTTTGACTTTCATGAGCTGTAAGCTCTAATCATCAAAATTAAAAAAAAAAATTAAAAAACTTGAAATATTTTACTTTACGTTATGAATCTAAAATATTAGAAATTTTCACTTTTTGAAATAAGTTTAAAAAAATTAATTTCACTATATTCTAATTTTTTGAGATGCACCTGTACATGTTTATGGGAGCTGCATGTTTGGAGATGGACATGTGGGGGCAGAGATGAGTAAAGGGGAGGTTGGTTCAGTTTCGGTGGTGGTTACACATTAAAGAAGTTCATACAAAGTTACCACTCGACTCCTCTGTTTTGTGCACATCTACAGCCTGTAAACATATATAGAAGGTAATATTTTGATGTCTCCTGTTCTCTGCACTGGCGTTTAGCACAACCGGACGCATCTATGCACACACTCGCTAGACCGGAAATCCAAGATGGCAGAGATATGCAACTAGCCCATAGAGATGCTTGGAAACAAAAGAACCTTCAAAAAGCAAAGCAGCAGCAGAAGAAGATTGAGAGAGAGAGAGAGAGGAGGATGAGCTTACGTTCTCATAGAGCGCCTGTAATGTCTCCAGATCAACCACAGTGTTATCCAGATTCAGGATCGCTGCAAACACACAAACAGAGACAGACAGACAGAAATCAGCAGCTGAATCCTCATCATCATATGCAAAAATAAACATATCACTAAAGCAGCACGTTTGCCCATATCACGTGAATCTCTCTCCTTTCTGAACATCAAACAACTGGATTATTTTATGAGACATTTCCATTTGAAAATATAAAATGTAAAAAAAAAATATATATATATTTTTTTTATATTTATCAGACTAAGTAGCCTTATATCCCTTCAGAGTTCAACAATTAAAATAATTGATTATAATTCATATTTAACATCCATAAATATTTATAATAAAGCCAAATTAATAAATATACGCAAAAACAAAGTAACGGCAGAATTGTACAGTTCACTTCACCATTAATAGTCTTTGGGTGTGGATCATGAAAAGATTCTTATTAGAAAATGTAAAGCTTTTAATATTATTTTTATAAAATGGTAACAAGGTTGAACATCTAAGGATGCCCTTTAAAAAAAAAAAAAAAATTATATATTTTAAAATGCTTTTTAAATAAAAATTAATTCTTATCAAATTTATTTTTAAAATATTTCCTTGTTTGTTTTTAAATGCATCAAAAGAGTAAAAAGTAGGGCAAAACAATTCATCATTAATATAACTGATGGATGGTGAAAAATGTCTCTGGCAAGAGGTTGAAAAAAGAAAACACACAGTGGTAGCAAAAGCATCACAGCCTTCAAAAGCTGCTCTAAAATGCGACGTCTACATCCGTGTGATTTTAACAGCTCTGAGTGTGTATTAGGAAGTGAAGTGTGTGAGACGTCACACGTCTGCGTTCGATTTAAGCATCACAACATCATACGAGGCCTGAATTCCTCTCGGTCTCTCACACACACACACGTGCATGAGAGCTTGCAAACCATAAACACACTGATTACATGGAAATTAAGTACAAGTTCTGCTGGCAGAATCAAATACGCTGGCATTCCACGAGCGTTTCTGTCTGAGACGAGAGACACGAAACACACGACTTCATCAGACCAACATCCCCTCACAACATAACTCTGATATTACAGTCAATATCATTCCACATTCACCATCATGTCATTTTACAATTACAGACACTACTGGATCATCTGTGAAACAATGGAACAGTGTTTTTACTCCTTCAAATCTGAATGTTATTTGTTTTTGATATCAAAAACTGGATGACTAGCAATTTCTTACTGCTAAATTCTGAAAAAATTCTGAAAAATTCTGTTAATTATTGGACCAAAAACTTTTGCATGTAATAACCTAGATCACGGTCTAATACTTGATGACTGCTCTGTAAATTCTTCTTCATCAGTTAGGAACCTAGACGTACTTTTTGATAGCAATCTTTCCTTTCAGCATCTGTAAAACTGCTTTTTTCCATCTTAAAAATATATCTAAATTACGACCTATGCTCTCAATGTCAAATGCAGAAACATTAATGCGTTCATGACCTCGAGGTTAGATTATTATAATGCTTTATTGGGTGGTTGCTCTGCATGATTAATAAACTCCAGCTGGTTCAAAATACACATTCAGTATATATTTTGAAAATATTTACATGTATATACATTTATTTATATGATTATTTTATATATAAATATATTTAATATATAATTTTTAAAAAGAAAAATACATACATGCATGTGTTTGTATTTATATATACACAATAAATATACACAGTACACATACATGTAAACAAAACCTTATTTTGGAAGCGATTAATTGCGATTAATCATTTGACAGCACTAATAAAAAATAAAAAGATTAAAACAAAAATAAATAAATAGGGTTTTAAAAGTTTAAAATAAAGCTTAAAATATTTAAAACCACCTGTAAATCTGGCCTCACATCATTAAAAATCTTTTATTTTAAGTGTGTGCCCTGCAGCATGAATGACTCAAATCATCACTGAAAGAATATATTAATAAAAACAAGTGCAGCAGTGACGTGAACGCCTGAGTTTGTTCAGAGGAGGTTCACATCTGATATGAGATGGATCTGATGGCGTTGGATGCAGACGGTGACCTGAAGTCTATCAGAGCATCAGGAAACCCTCGCTGCCACCCAGAGAACAGAAGAACACGTCAATGCCCGGACGCCGCGCATTCAAGCACCAGAACCAAACGCCAGCGTGGAAAAGAAAACAGGAAAGCAGCTCGCCAGAACAAAACCTCCAGCTGTACATCACCCTCGACCCGCCGGTGACCGCAAACCATCGTGACCGACAAGTGTTTAACTCAAACACACCGCATGAATCAGACTTACACACACATCTGGATCAGAGTCAGTGCTGAAGTGCTTCATCAACGTCTTAATGAGCATTTCTCCGTCTGCGCCTATTATATTAGTATGCTCTTTTCTCAAATAATGCTTCTTATCTTTTCTGTTTCGTCTGTTTTCCAAGTTGTCATATGTGTCCCTGCAGCACAGAAGCAGTCATGAGTAACACAGGTATATTTGTAGCAATAGCCAACAATACATTGTATGGATCAAAATTATACATTTCTCTTTTATACCAAAAATCATTAGGATATTAAGATCATGTTCCAAGAAGATATTTAGTAAATTTCCTACCATAAATATATCAAAACTTCATTTTTGATTAGTAATATGCATTGCTAAGAACTTCATTTGAACAACTTTAAAGGAGATTTTCTCAATATTTAGATATTTTTGCTCCCTCAGATTACAGATTTTCTAATAGTTGTATCTCAGACAAATATTGTCCGATCATAACAAACATACATCAATGGAAAGATTATTTATTCAGCTTTTAGATGATGTAGAAATCTCAATTTCAGAATATTGATCCTTATGACTGGTTTTGTGGTCCTGGGTCACACAATCTACAATGAAATAACATTTTAACTTGTTGTTCACGCAGACCGCTGACTCGTGAGATAATACGCTCACCCCCTTTTTATACGGTCTCTGATCTCCGGTACATCTGAACGCATTATCTCAAGCGTATTTAGTCATTTCCCTCAAATCATCATAAATTAGGCTACTTAAAAATGACAACATGTCCATATGCACATGAGTCCAGTTGAAGCATATTAAACTCAACACAACCACATAATCTGATACAATAGGAGTAAAGTCATGAATCAGAGTCATCTCGTTTAATATGTATTTCCCAGGGCACATTATATAACGAACATTTAAGCCATCCTGTTAATAATACAAAGGAGAGCAAGTGAAAAATACAATATTACTATAATAATAATAGCGAAAAAAATTCACGTGAAGAGCTATAATGCACAGCCAGCACCAAACGAACAGAATGGCAAAACTAACTGAATTATAATTGCCACCATTTAGAATTAAACAATTGTATTAGTGATGACCTGAGCTGATGCAAAAACAGTTAATTGTGAAATGTTTGCACTTTGTAGAGAAATGTACCGTCAGTTCAAGCATTTTCATAATATCTAATTCATAAAAAACAAACACTTTGATTCTTGAACTCATTAAACACGGCCGCTGTTGTCACCGGAAAAACTTTTACACTGCAAACAGCAATCCAGAAACACGGAAGTGTGAAAAAGGCTAATCTTCATGTTAAAGCATACAGCAACAGAATAATACAGACCGTGCTGAATGTCCTTCATGTCAAGATGTAAACTGGACATCAGGATCCCCACGGCCTGAGAACGCTTGGTGTTCAGCAGCTTCACCACCTACACACACACACACATCAGAATGACTGCATTTACTCAAATCAACATTAAAGCTCAAACGTGAGTGTTAACAAACCACCTGAGGTGCTGCTCTATCATCAAGTCACGTATTAAAGATGCTGTCAGACAACGCACTGTTTCATACACAACCGGAAGTATCTTATACACATACAGTAAGCATAGAAATGAAGCAAATTCATTTAAGAGCATTTGCCAGATGGATAAAGGACACAAACATGACCTCAAGTGCTTTATGTCTTTTAAACATTTTGCACAAAACCATACAAATTTATTTAAATTTTCTTCCTTTGTCTATTTTTTTAAGAGTCTAAAATATTTCCCAAATGGATACACGATTGTTAGACAAATTTTACATATTAATTAAAATTTTATTAAATTGATTTATTTGACATTTTATTAATTTTTATTATTTTATTAATTTTATTTAATTCATTCAACCACTTGAAGTTTCCCAAATGAATAAAAGATTTTATTAGAAAATTAATTTAAATTTTACTTAATTAGTCCACGAATGGAAAAAAGATGTCGTTAACCGTTCATTGTACAAAATGATTTTTCAAAGTTGTAATTAAAACACAAATTACTCGAGAATGAAAGTCACAAGAAAGCATTTCAGCCTCTCTTACTTGACATCTGCCTTTCCAAATATCTGTAAATCCAACACCATGTCTGTTAGTATACTGTAGATGTTTAATATAGATATATAATAGATACATATACAATACAACTTGACCTCAAAGTCTCTTACTGCTTTTCTGCTAAATAAATACAAATTAGGCTAATTAAAGTCACCGTCCACTTCAAGAGGGTGCTTCTCAAACCCTGGAGGCTTCATGACTCAAATTAAGATTAATTGCTTCCCAATAATGTGAAGTTGCGATACTCATTTGTTGTAATATGAACAATACTTCGTGTCAGACGAGTGCGAGTCGATCATCAGATCATTACAGCATCTGTGTGCGTAATTACATCTATTTGCTCGTTACGTCTTGATTTGAAAAGGAAAGTGTTTTTGGCCAGAAAAACAAAAGCCAATTCATTCAGCTGATCTTTATCCGTCCTGAAGACAATGAGCTGAGAGGTTCAAGTTCAAGTTTATTTGCAAAGCATATCTACAGGAAATTAAGTTTCCACAATATATTTATATATTGCAGAACCTTAATATATTTAACTTATGGCAAAATTAGGTAATTGTGTATGCTGTCTGAGCGTTGGCATCCTCTGAGGTCCTCTGAGGGGTTGGCATCATCTTTTCTCAGGTGTTCGGTCATCTCAGATCATTTAAGGGTTGGATCCAGACTGAAGCTTCTGTCATTCCTAGTTACCACGGGATGTTAATCAACAGAGAAACAAATAGAGACATAATTAGCGTAGCTGCTGTTCCATCTAAGCAGAAATGATTTGTTCAACCCAAGCTAAAGAATAATAATAATGTACATTTGATCAGATATAACTGCAGTACAAGATTATAAGATGCATTATGTGAATGCTTGGCTAAAGAGATGTGTCTTTAATCTAGATTTAAACAGAGAGAGTGTGTCTGAACCCCGAATGTTATCAGGAAGGCTATTCCAGAGTTTGGGAGCCAAATGTGAAAAAGCTCTACCTCCTTTAGTGGACTTTGCTATCCTAGGTACTACCAAAAGTCCAGAGTTTTGTGACCTTAGAGAGCGGGTTGGATTGTAGCGTGGTAGAAGACAAGTTAGGTACGCAGGAGCTAAACCATTTAGGGCCTTATAGGCAAGTAATAATATTTTGTAAATGATACGGAACTGAATAGGTAGCCAGTGCAGAGACTGTAAGATTGGGGTAATATGATCATATTTTCTTGATCTGGTAAGAACTCTAGCCGCTGCATTTTGGACTATCTGTAGCTTGTTTATTGAAGATGCAGGACAACCAGCTAGCAGTGCATTACAATAGTCCAGTCTAGAGGTCATGAATGCATGAACTAGCTTTTCTGCATCAGAAACAGGGAGCATGTTTCGAAGCTTGGCAATGTTTCTAAGATGGAAGAATGCTGTTTTTGTAACATGGGAAATATGATTGATGGTGATGGAAAGCCCACAAACACACCAGACGAGTCACAGAGGAACCAGAGCACAATACAGATCTGGATCCAGGAAGCTGCAGAAACCTCCAGAACCGCATGAGAATCAGACCGGAAACTCCAGCAAACAAACCAGCTTTAAAGACGCTCGATGGGTTGATGCCAGAAACACGCAGCAGACAGAAGCAGAGCGTCCACATGCTCTCTCCATGCTTCTAATCAACCTCCAAACCTTTCCTTCAGTAAAAAATGCCAGCTATGAGTAATCGCTCTTTTATTGCATGAACCCTGAATAGGTCACATTACAGCACAAAACGCAACAATTATCAACTGCAGGCAATTAGACAAAACAAAGCATGTTACTCTATCAGACCGAAGCGTTGCTGGGCAACTCCTGACAGATTCGGAAACGAGTCGCCAATTATTTCACTCATTACTCCGTCATGTTTAAAACATTAGAGCCAAAACACGGCTGAGTTCAGTCAGTTCTTCTGATGCATTTAAAATCTGTAAACTATGCATTCTGGGTCCAACTGGAACTCAAGAATCGTTCGTTTAGAAAAGTCAGAACTTCATATTTTTCAACCAAAACATACTGTTTCTGATCAACAACTGAATCAGGGAAAAAATGACCGTAATTTTTTTTAAGTTACCATGTTATTACAGCGTGTATATATATATATATATATATATATACACATACACATACATACATATATATACACACACACACACACACATATACATACACACATACACACACATACACACACATATATATTTTTTTAATCTTTTGATTTCAGGCTGAAATCTGGCCTCTAAATATGAATGAACATTTCATCTTCAACATGTTGTATGTCCGTTTTGAGTCTGTCTTTCATTATTTTATTGTTTGATTTCTCTAGATCCAGCGGAGCCCGGTTTTGATTTCACCGAGTCTTTCTTTCTCCAGCACACAATAATGCAGCACAAATGTTGTCGTTCGGTTCGCAGGCCTGCAGCATCGCTCCGATGCGATCGCTTTGATCAGGACACAGAACGAGAAGAACAACCGCTGCTCTTCATCTAGATACCAGAGAGGATGCTGGGACGGTAACGGGACGCAGGTGAGAGAGAGACGGGTCAAAGATGAGCGTTAACCGGGTGAAAGCCTGAGGAGGGTACAAGACGACTCGGATACAAACTGAAGATCTGAGGAGTTTCCACTCACGCAGACAGATGTTTCTTCAGAAAACGAGGATGTTTCTCACTAGTTTATTTGATTTGCCCATCAACAACGAGCCACAGTGGAGAGACGTGACAATCTTCAACCATATCATCATCATTCACTGAGCGGGTTAAAATGACAAACAGAACTCAGTCATGCATGTGATTACTGATTAGCACAAAATAAATGATGAATATTGATGTTTGTTTAGATAAGTTTTATTAATGTAGCAATTATTTTAATGATGGATTTTCATAATTTAAGTTTAGAAGTAGGTGTGTGACTAGAGTAAAACATTCTCTATATAAATGCATTAAAAATAAACTAAGGCACAGTAAAAAGTGTCCAGATAGGACAGAGACCCCTACATAGTCTTCTGTAGAGTAGCTTATAGCCGAATTGAACTGGTTTCATAATTAAAGTTTGCATCACTGACAACTATCGAACTGAATTGAAACACTGAACTGAATTGAGCTTTAGTGGAAACTGAATTTATTTAATAAATTTTACAACGTTATTTTCCTGTTTCTGCTGTAAAGCTGCTCTGTATGGAAGCTTGTTTCTGCCATGGGATAAGATTCAAGATTTTTATTTGTCACATACACAATTATACAGAGTATAACCAGCAGTGAAATGTGACTCAGGTCTGCTCCAAGCACAGTGCAATTGTATAGACAAATATTAAGAAAAAGTAGAAAAAAAAAGAAAATAAAAAAAATAAATATAAATGTGCAGGTCAGTATGTTGTTGACAAATAGTAATAAAGAGGAATGTGCAAAAAAGTTGTACAGGGTATGTAAATAGCAGCAATATGAGGTAGAAAACAATTATGAATAGCTTATTGATATGGTGATATTTACATGGAGTCATGTGATGTTATGACACAGAGTTAGAGTTTAGGAGCCTGATGGCCTGGGGGAAGAAGCTCCTCCTAAGTCTCTCAGTTTTTGCCATCAGGCTACGGAAGCGCTTACCAGATGGAAGCAAAGTGAATAGACGGTTACCAGGGTGATTAGAGTCCTTGATTATTTTAACAGCTCTATTTTTGCAGCGTTTGAGGTAGATGTCCTGCAGAGAGGGGAGAGCAGACCCTGAGATGCGCTCAGCTAAGCGCACAACTCTCTGTAGTGCTTTGCAGTCCTGATTGGAGCTGTTTCCATACCACACTGAGATGCACTGAGTCAATACACTTTCTATGGTCCCTGAATAGAAAGTTTTCAGGATTGCTGGTGAGACCCTGAATTTCCTCAGCTGTCGCAGATGGTACAGTCTTTGCCTGGCTTTCTTAACCTGTGTTTGGATGGGTGTAGTCCAAGTCAGGTTCTCGGAGATGTTTATACCGAGGTCCTTGAAGCTACTCAACCTCTCCACAGGGGTCCCACTGATCATAAGAGGAGAGTAGGGCTGCTGCTGTCTCTTCCTAAAGTCCATGATCAGCTCTTTAGTTTTGCTCACATTCAGAGAGAGACAGTTGTCCTGGCACCATGATGTGAGTCTCTCTACCTCATCCAAGTATGCGGTCTCATCGTTGTTGGAGATGAAGCCCAGAACCACAGTATCATCAGCGAATTTGACAATAGATGTGGAGCTGTGAGAGGACACGCAGTCATGCGTGTAGAGAGAGTAGAGCAGGGGACTCAGGACACAGCCCTGTGGGGCTCCTATGTTCAGAGTGATGGAGTTTGAGGTGAACTGGCCAACTTTCACCACTTGAGGTCTGCCGGTGAGGAAGTCTTGAATCCAGTCACAGAGTGAGGAGTTTAGGCCGAGGTCTGTGAGTTTAGATGCCAGCTTGATGGGGACTATAGTGTTGAAAAGCTGAGCTATAGTCAATGAATAGCAGCCTTACATAATTCCCATTGTTGCTGTCCAAGTGTGTGAGGGAAGAGTGGAGGACGTGAGAGATGGCATCGTCCGTAGATCTGTTTGGGCGATAGGCAAACTGAAGAGGGTCCAAAGTATCAGGGATGGAGGAGCAGATGTGGCTCTTTACAAGTCTCTCAAAAACCTTCATGACTATAGATGTGAGGGCAACTGGGCGATAGTCATTCAGGCAAGAGGGTTTATTGTTCTTAGGCACAGGGATGACAGATTTTTTAAATGAGGTGGGAACCACGGAGGTAGTAAGGGACTCATTAAAGATAGACGCGAACAAACCAGCGAGCTGATCGGCGCAGGACCTCAGAACACAGCCGGTTATCCCATCAGGTCCGGCTGCTTTCATGACGTTCACTTTCTTTAGCGCCCTCCGAACCTCATCCTCTGACACGGTGATTACAGGATTATCGCTGCTCTGCCTGCTGCTTCCTGACGCGCTGGACAGCAGAGACGCGCCGCCGCCGTTGCAATCGAAGCGGCCGAAGAAGGTAAATGGGGAATGAGGAAAATGGCGGCATGGTCCGATTTGCCAAAAGCCGGTAGGGAGCGGGCTTTGTAGGCATTCTTAAAATGAGTGTAGCAATGATCCAGTGTGTTTGGTCCTCTATTTGGACAGGATACATGTTGGTGAAAGTTCGGCATGACCCGTCTGAGGTTAGCTTTATTAAAGTCTCTCGCGATGATAAAGGCAGCGTCAGGATGTTTGTTAATGTAGCCGCTGAGTACATCGTGAAGTTTAGTCAAAGCCAAGCCGGTTTCCGCCTGTGGTGGAATGTACACAATACAGTGATCAGTAATAATGATCGATGAAAACTCCCGGGGCAGATAAAATGGGCGGCAAATAATGGAAAGATGTTCCAGATGAGGCGAGCAGGAACACGACAGAATGGAGATATTCCTGGGATCACACCATTTCTTGTTAATCATGAAACACACTCCTCCACCCCTGGATTTACCGGCCTCTGCTGTTCTGTCCATCCGAAAAACAGAGAAGTTATCACTCGGCATTACAGCAGTGTCCGGGACCATGGACGAAAGCCACGTTTCTGACAAACAAAGGATGTTACAGTCCCTTATGTCCCGTTGGAAACTAATCCTGGCTCTAAGATCATCCATCTTATTCTCCAAGGATTGGACATTTGCGAGCAGAATGCTCAGAAGAGGAGGACTGTGAGCCCTTTTCCTGAGTCTCACGAATCCCAGCGCGTTTCCCGCAGTGTTTCTTGATCCTTCGCCTCGGGGGGTTATTGTTCATCTCTGCGTTCCGAAGAATCTCCAGAGGCCATGCTGGATTCCTGGATAAAGTGTCCTGAAACAGGCTGGTGTAGCGGTTTCCAATGTCCAAAAGTGTTTCTTTGTTATAGGTGATCAGTGTCGACGTGAGATGTGTAAAAAGAGAAAGTAAAACTAAGTAAAAAAGTAGATAAAAACAATCTTAGCGGAGCGACCTGACAAAGCGGCGCCATCTTGAATTTGTAATAGAAATTTTCTTTCTATATCACAAATCTGACTTATTTTCTTGCAATCGCAAGATATGAAGTCGCAATTCTGAACAGGAGAGTAAAACGTGAGACAAACTCACTTCATCTTCAATCACCTTCAGTTTTAATTCTATGGCAGAAAAAAAAAAAGCAAGATGTAAACTCAGAGAAAAGACAGAACTGCACGATATAAACTCAATTACATGATATACACACCGAATAGGACGATTTAAGTTCTGAATTGCACAATATAAGCTCAGAATTGGACGATATAAACTCTGAATTGCGCGATACAAACTCAATCACGCAAGATAAACAGAACTGTAAGATAAACTCTGAATTGCACTAAACTATATAAAAAGTTACTTTTTTCTTAGCAATCCTGAGTTTATTTCACAATTATGAATTTATATCTTGCGGTTCAGTTTTTTTCTCAGAATTACGATAAAAAAAAAAAGTTGCAGCTATTTTTTTCAACAAAAAAATAAATAAATCTGTATTGCATGAAGTGCTATAGAAATAAACACTAGAAATAAAAAAAGAAAAGCTGAAATCTGTTTATATTGATCTGCTCGACAGGAATGGCAGAAAGATCCTATAGTTGAGGAAACTCCCACATGAGCCTTCACAGAAACAGACTGAGAATATGAATCTGAAAGCTGGTGGTGTTTCCACATACACGTCTGACATAGATCTGATCAAGTTTGGAGCACTTTGCGATATTTATGAGCCTCGGTTCTGCTCTTTACGGTCATATTTCCAATCAGAGCTGGAATCTGGTGCACGGCGGTGCCAAGCGCTCAGTCATTTACTCAGAGCCGTCTGAGAGGAGTCTGGACACAAACGTCAGGACTCAGTCATGGAAACAGTCTCACTGCGTTCACGCACGTAAACTCGTACAAACTCTAACCTCATCCTAGGCCGCAGACGTCCCTGCTCACCTGCTTGGTCTTTGACCTGGTGATAGTGTCTGACAGAGGCTTCTTCTTCTCCTTCACTGCGGTTTTGGAAAAGAGTTCGACAAACTCATCAAAATCCACGGATGGCTCTTCGATTTCCTCCCACACGAGAGCATGAGAGTCCCTGCGGAGGAAAACACCTGCTTTATCAACAACTCTTCAGAAAAATCACATGACAATCTTTGGTAACACTTTACAATAAGGTTCCATTTATTAACATTAGTTAACAACATTAGTAAACGAACTAAGAATGAACAATACTTCTATAGCATTTATTAATCTTAGTTAATGTTCATTAAATTCACAAGTTGTGTTTGTTAACATTAATGTAGTGTGAACTGTATTTTCATTAACAAACATTAACAAAGTTTAATAAATAGTGTAATAAATGCATTGTTTGTTCATGTTAGTTAATACATTAATGTTAATAAATGGAACCTTATTCTAAAGTGTTACCCAATCTTTTTACAAAAGAAAGAAAAAGAAACAATCAAGACAATTGAATGAACGAATGAAAGAAAAATTACAAAAATATCTAACAAAAATTAGACAAACTACAAAAGAAAAGAAAAATAAAAGAATTAAACATAAGATTAAGAATAAAAATAAGATTTAGTGAATGAATGAGTAGCTGGGTTTCATCACCCTGTTTTGAGAAACGAGTGATGGAGACGCCAAATTTAGAATAAAAATCCCTTAATTCGCAAAAAAAGTTTACACGCTCGCTTGAGGTGGTTTTTGACTCGTGCGAAACAGGGTTAATGCGAATAATGGGAGACGGAAATACATTGTGAATAAATTCCTCGGGATAACTTGACTAGCAGCGGACTGATCTCATGCACAGCATCTGAAATGTTATGGTCGTTCTGAAATGCCTGAGAAAAGTCTGTCAAAGTATTTCTGTACAATTATCTTAACGTTACACGACTGCGTTCACAAACAGCAGCATTCACCTCCGACAGCATTTATTGTGTTTCGTCTGCTCGCTCTGAGGCGCAGTCATTTTTCATAAATGAAAATTAATATATTCAGTAGCTTATCCAAGTTTTCTATAGGCTATTTAGTGCCAGTTTAGCAGGAAGTGACGATTTTGTTCTCTTTGACTCGTTGGATAGAAACAGTGCTTGTTCGCAAATGTTTTATGCGATATTCCAATTTTGCGCATAAGTTAATCTCACAGCTTTGGATGGAAACCCGGCTAGAGAATGAGTGAGTGAGTGAAAACAAAAGAATAAAGAACAAGACAGACAAGACAATTTAATGACAAATTAAATGAAACCAATGAAATATATTTTTTCCTGAACTCATTAAACAATTCAATACAGTAAACTCACTGCTGAATTAAATAAAAACAACTAAATTAAATTAACAAATGCTTAAATAATAAATTAAACATTTTATTTGTTTATTAATTATTATAAATATAACAAATATTTTAATTAAAAAAAAAATCAACAGCTGAAATCAACATCATTTACAGTAATATTGACCATGTAAGTCATGCTATAATAGGTGGTGTTGCTAGGGCACTGCATTTGGTTGCTAGGGTGCTCTAGGTGCTTTGTCTAGAATGTAAAGTGTGTTCTGGTCTGTAGATGTGGCCCAGGCTCCTCCTCTGTACTCTTTCACCTGTTTTATGGTTCAGCAGCTGAAAATGGTGCATCTGATCACTCAAATCACTAACTATGAGCACTAGTGAGCAATAATGATTATTGCCTTATTAAAACTACAGTAACTATGGTATTCTGGTATTTAGTGTGATGGGAACTGATCAAAACAGCAGCAGAATAAAATGAAGAAATGACTGTAGAATGACGGTACTTTTTGGTGTGCAGCTGTATTCGGGTCCAGTAGAGCGGTTTCATGGGTCTCGGAGGCTCCACAAAGCCTTTGCGAGGCGGTTTCTCGTGAGGGGCTCCTAACACGTACAGACCCAGCGGGAGCGGAGGAGGCAGAGAGCCCAAACCGAAGGTCAGAGGAGGACCAGGAGCCAACGGCGGAGGACCTGGAGGAGGTGGTGGTGCTGATCCTGCGGTCGGGAGCGGCACAGATACACCTGGGAGAGGAGGCGCAGGAGGAGGTGCACCCATTCCCGGTAGAGGTGGTGGAGGAGGAGGTGCACCCATTCCCGGTAGAGGTGGTGGAGGAGGAGGCACACCCATTCCCGGTAGAGGAGGCGCAGGAGGAGGTGCACCCATTCCCGGTAGAGGAGGTGGAGGAGGAGGTGCACCCATTCCCGGTAGAGGAGGCGCAGGAGGAGGCACACCCATTCCCGGTAAAGGAGGTGGCGGAGGAGGAAATGAACTGCCTGGGAGAGGAGGAGGTGCAGGAAGAGCGCTCATTCCTGGAAGCGGAGGTGGAGGAGGAGGTGCACACATCCCGGATGGAGGAGGAAGTGGTGGTGGTGGAGGAGGTACCGAAGCGCCCGGCTGCTGCTGGCATATGCACACAAACGCTTGAGAAGCATTCTCAGTTTCTGATGGCAGCGAAGCGTCACTCCTCCCAGGCATCTGCGCCTCCACAGGAGGCACTTTAAACCTAAAGCTCTCCTCCATGGGAGACGTCTGCACCGATTTGGCCTCCAGCGGCAGCAGCGCAGTGTTTTCTGTCTGCAGGTCCACATGGCAGACGTCTGGGAGGAGACCCTCCTCTCCTCCGCACTCCTGGTCCTGCATTAGCACCTCCCGTTCCAGCAGGGGCTGCTGTTTCTCCAGCTCTGCGATCTTACTGCGCAGGTCTTCAATGGTCTGCTCCAGCTGCTCGATCACACAGACATGCTCCTGCTTCAGACGCACCGTCTTTAGCACAGACTCCTCCTGCGGAGACAGAGACAGGGATGATGAAAAGCAGACGAACGCCGCAGACAGAAACGCACATAAATCGGTGTTTCTTGTCCACTGGATTCCGCAAAGTCACTTGCGTTCGTGTCACACGGCTAAACGTGTTTTCTGTGGGAAAAAACAATGCTGAAGTGTGGACAGAACTGATGAGGAGCAGCTGCTTTCAGACTCAAAACACAACAATAGATGCAGTCCTCCCAATTCAACAGACCCCAGGGGAGAGACCCCACAGGACCTAATAGAGAGCAGCACACACTGATGTTTAATGAGAAACAGAAAGAAAGCGTCGGCCTGCTCGTCTCTTAGTGGCTCTGACAGAAGTTTTCATGGACGATGCCAGGCTGATATTTAGCTGAATGCTGATACAAATATATTTATATAAACTCTATCATCGACACGATACCATGCAAATCAGCACGGGAGGTTATCACCCACAATTTGTGGCCGTGTGGAAAGAGTTCAATTCAATAAAATATTCAATTTTATTGAATTGAAAATTTTAAAAATCCCAACTTTCTTTTATTCTATATTCATTCATAAATTATATTACTTTGCAAGTGTCATATTTGGCAGTTGGCATTAGTATATTACTAATAACAGCGGCATATGAGAAGTTTAATACCACAGAAAAAGTAAAATGTGCCTTTTTTGAAGCTGCTGTATATAAAAAACTGATAGCTAAAGTTTAGGCGTTCATTACTTTCTCTCATAGACAGGGCTTAGCCTAAGCCAGGATTAGACCATAGTTCAATTAGGACATAAGCAATTTTTACTGGTGTGCATCTTAAGACAAAAAGGCACTAACATGTTTTAAGATCAGTCAGTGCACGTTTCTTTCAGTTGAAACAGCTCAGATTTACATTTTAGTCTAGGATTAGGCTTAAGCCTTGTCTGTGAAACCGGGGGTCAATTTAATTAGCTTTTTAGCACCCCCTCTGAACTATTAAGCCCCCCCCCCCCCCCTTAGCACCCCCAACAAAAAAATCCTGGAGCCGCACGGTCTTGTAGTAAAGGTCTGATGGACTGAAGTGTGCAGTGATGCTGCCCTCTGCTGGTAGTGCACACTAAAGTACACTTCTCCTGAGCTTGTTTATTTCCTGTTTCTGAAATCAAACAAATTCTGGCAATGATTAAACATTAGTCCTCAGAAAGACATGAATGACGGATGTACCTCAACTTGCTGGATTTCTTCTTCCTGTTGTTTCTTAAGGTCTGAGACGATGGCCTGATGCTCTGAAACACACACACAATCAGAAAACACTGGTCAAACGGAGCAAAACAAGTCTGCAGGAAATATTAGTTTGTGAATATGAATGAAGCTTCAGAACAATCACTTGTATTCTGCAGGATTGTTTGTAAGGAACACTATTGAAGGATGAATGCAGATGCTGTGTATTAGTTTTGTAAAGTAACCGATATTTAGAAATTATTTATACTTCGAATTTCATTAGCATTTATAAAAGGTTTTTAATATAAAAAATATAAAACAAAAATTAATACATAAAAATATATAAAATTGTTATTTTTGTTTGTTTTTTAAAATCACGCATGTCCAGATGTTTGACTAGAAATCTCTGTAAACTCTCACAACACATGACACAAAGGATGATGGGCAGAAAAACACAGTATAATCATGTGAATGAGATCAGTGCTGATGGAGTGCATGATTAATCGCTGCTTGTTGCTAGACAACATTAGTAAACAAACAGCCTAGAATGAACAGAAGTGCTTTAATATTTCTGAAGTGAAGCTCAGCCAGTGCCGATGTTAAAATGGGGAGATGTTAAACGACACGGGAGAGATCGAGTTACTCACCCTCCTGCTCCTCGACCGCTGCAAACGCACAAATAATAAGAGAAATAATCTTTAGACATTCAGATCCCTCAACAGAATTAAGATGACTTTCCAGACTCTGAAAACGCATTAATCCTGTTTCTGAAGATGCAGCGAATGTAAAAGATGGAGCTTGATTAACATCAGCTGGATGCTGGAGAGAAACTGAACACATGAAGCGAAGACCGTCTCTCTATAACGCATCAATCTCAGAACTAACAGACAGCAGCATGAGCTTTCGGTACGAATACAGGCCTGAAATCCTGAAAAAAATACATCTTTACAGTCAATATTATACCAGCCCTTTTATTTTTCAATTTATATGAGATTTGGGGGTTTTGTTTTAAACCATGATGTGAGATTTTATCTATAAAAAGTCTATATAAAATAGTCTTTTTTTTATATCATATTTTAACAGTTATATTTTAATTTTTTTATTTTAAATTTCATGTTTGAATTTGTTTAGTTGAAGTGTAGATGATGTTTATGATTTTAGAATGATTGTTTTATGTTTGTCAACTTTATTATTATTTTTAAAATAGGTCAGTATTAGAACACTATCAGAAATGTATTAATAATTTAGCAATTTATTATGTGTGTGTGTGTGTGTGTGTATGTATGTAGATACACACACACACACACACAACATAATCTATAGTTCAGCAAATATTGCCAAGGCAACATTTCTGATAGTACTCAAATTATTGAGACGACATATTTAAAAATACAACAAAATCATTCTAAAATCATAAACTTCGCTAACACTACACTTCAACTAAACTAAAATTAAAAAACCTAAACGTTAAAAAATGATAAAAAAAGACAAAAACAATACACAATATTAACAAACTAAAAAATATATATTTTAAAAAAATCTCAAAATTAGGGATGCACAATATAGGATTTTTTAACATATTAATGAATAAATCAGTATATATAAAATTATTTAATTTACAAGTGTCATGATTGTGATTTTTCTCATGTAAGCTATAGTTTCTAACCTTTAAATCAAATATAATAAATTTTATGACATCAATTACTGCTTTGTTTAATCAGAAACGGTTTAAATGTTATTTGTATAGGCTATTTTACTTTTAATTTAATTAAAAGCAGTTTAATTTAATTAAAAGTAGGCCAATAGCGCCCCCTACGGATTAAAGCTCCTTACCGAATGGGCATTAGGACCCGGGGGAGGCTGCCGCTGCATGTGCTATTACGGTTTACTCTCACACACTGAACGCGCCATGTGCTATTAAATATCCATAACACTCAATCTAATCATCATTCAGACAAAACGTTGCTTCAAGAATGAGCCACACTGCTGACGTGATCTAATCACTAGCACACCCTGAGTGCATGCGAGTTAACATTTTCCTCTTATCGGCAAGACATATCGGTATAATTTTTCATATCGGGCCGATATTTACATTTAAAGCCATTATCGGCCGATTCCGATATCAGTCCAATAATATCGTGCATCCCTAGTATAATAATGATGCTAAAATATTACTGCACTGCAGTCCAGATGAACCCCAAAACTGCACAGAAAACAGATTATTTACTCGCCGTCATCCTTCTGTGCAGAAATCAGCCAAATTGTGTCACTTTCTGGACGTCACAACTTTACAACAAGATTTTAACAGAGGAAAAGACAGGGCTGCATATGATAAACGGGACCCAGATTAATAATAAACTCAGTGTGTGTGTGTTCATACCTTCCTCTGTGTATTTGGGTTGGGGCCGGTCCTGGGATCCGGGTCTGGTTGGGGGACACAGGTTCTTCAGGTGTCCCTCCAGAGATGGAGGCGGCTGACTGACCGTTGCCCATGTGTACAGCTGATCATGCTGGAGACCAAACACATGATCAGGCATCTAAACACAAACTCACGTCAGACACAAACCTGCAGTAACGGCACAGTAAACTACCGTAATCACATCTGGGCCTCTAAGAATTACCCACAAGAACACTGCTACGAAAGAATTGTCTTGTTAAGTGTAAAATAATTGTTTCAAAGCTGCGCTTAAAAGTTAGTTATCAAGCATCTCAATCATAATTTAAGTGAAGTGTAGGACTAAATCTTAAGAGGCAGTCTCAGATGATTCATGACACTTTGCAGTACCACAAATGGGATTTTGGATGACGACATACACATGGACCAATCACTGAATAGATTCCCTTATTTAAGAATATTCTCAGATAAATTCACAGATCAGCATCCAAACAGACCAAAGTCAGACGTCACACGGAAGCGTCTCAGAAGCTGAGGTCTGATCAAGGCTGTCTGTATAAACTGCTAGTTAAGCAGAAGTGGACCTGAGTGAGTTCTAGTGTGTTGCTGCTGTGACGGAGCGAGTCCGGCTGTGTTTGTCTGTTCTCTCCACATCCACTGATGAGCTCCAGAGCCTCCCAGAGCTGCAGCGTCCCGTCGGAGGAAGAGCTGTCTTCCATGCTCTCATGGCTCTCAGCTGATCCAGGTTTCCCTGCACAGCCTCAGATCCGTGACTCAGCAGACGCATACAGTCACAGCTGAGCATCGCGACATCCATCGCCTGCTGATGCTGCTGCAGAGAGATCCGGTTGCTTTGACACAACGGCCTCTCGCTCACCCGGCAGCACACAGAGAGAGCGAGACTGATGACATCACTCACCGATGACGCCCTAAAGCGCAAGCCAATTAGAGAGCCCGGATTTACAGAGTCAGGACTGTAAATAAGTGATGAAAACGCTGAACACACACTTTGGTCTCGCTGCATGCGTTCTCACACACACACACACACACTGCAGCAAACACGCACCCTAAAATAAGCACACTGCTCTGGCATAACCAATCACTGAAGGCTGCTGACATCCATTCACAAGCTTTCCATCAGATTCCAGTTCAATTTTGATTTAATTCAGCATTGATTCATTTGGGAATATTTTAGTTGCAATGGCAACAGACACATTTGATCATAAAATTTCCAAACATACAACCCGAATACCGGAAATGTTGGGATGTTTTTAAAATTTGAATAAAATGAAAAAGACTTTCAAGTCACATGAACCAATATTTTATTCACAATAGAACATAGATAAATGTTTAAACTGAGAAATTTTACAATTTTATGCACAAAATTAGCTCATTTCAAATT
Organism: Barbus barbus; assembly: GCF_936440315.1. Lineage (NCBI taxonomy): Eukaryota > Metazoa > Chordata > Actinopteri > Cypriniformes > Cyprinidae > Barbus > Barbus barbus. The sequence goes on from NC_136716.1 coordinate 27,728,759, forward strand.
TGATGCCTGCTAAACCTAAGATCTCAAAATAGTTGGGACAGGGGCATGTTTACCATGGTGTAGCATCTCTTCTTTTTAAAACAGTTTGAAGACGTCTGGGCATCGAGGTTATGAGTTTCTGGAGTTTTGGTGTTTGTGTAATTTGGTCCCATTCTTGCCTGATATAGGTTTCCAGCTGCTGAAGAGTTCATGGTAGTCTTTGACGTATTTTTCGTTTAATGATGCACCAAATGTTCTCTATAGGTGAAAGATCTGGACTGCAGGCAGGCAAGTTCAGCACCCGGACTCTTCTACTATGAAGCCATGCTGTTGTAATAGCTGCAGTATGTGGTTTTGCATTGTCCTGCTGAAATACACGTCGCCTGGAGGGGAGCATGTGTTGCTCTAAAACCTTTATATACCTTTCAGCATTCATAGTGCCTTCAAAAACATGTAAGCTGCCCATACCGTATGCACTTATGCACCCCCATACCATCAGAGATGCTGGCTTTTGAACTGAACGCTGATAACCCGCTGGAAGATCTCCCTCCTCTTTAGCCTGGAGGACACGGCGTCCGTGATTTCTGACAAGAACGTCAAATTTGGACTCGTCTGACCACAGAACACTTTTCCATTTTGAAACGGTCCATTTTAAATGAGCCTTGGCCCACAGGACATGACGCCGCTTCTGGACCATGTTCACATATGGCTTCCTTTTAGCATGATAGACCTTTACTTGGCATCTGCAGATGACACGGCGGATTGTGTTTACCGACAGTGGTTTCTGGAAGTATTCCTGGGCCCATTTAGTAATGTCAATGACAGAAACATGCCGATGAGTGAAGCAGTGTCGTCTGAGGGCCCGAAGACCACGGACATCCAACAAAGGTCTTCGGCCTTGTCCCTTATGTACAGAGATTTCTACAGTTTCTCTGAATCTTTTGATGTTATGCACTGTAGATGATGAGATTTGCAAAGCCTTTCCCATTTGACGTTGAGGAACGTTGTTTTTAAAGTATTCCAAAATCTTTTTATGCACTCTTTCACAGATTGGAGAGCCTCTGCCCGTCATTATTTCTGAGAGACTCAGCCTCTCTAAGACATCCCTTTTACAGCTAATCATGTTACAGACTTGATGTCAATTAAATTAATTAGTTGCTAGATGTTCTCCCAGATGAATCTTTTCAAAATTTCTTGCTTTTTCAGCCCTTTGTTGCCCCTGTGCCAACTTTTTTGAGATCTGTAGCAGGCATCAAATTTGAAATGAGCTCAAATTAATAGAATTTCACATTTAAATTTAAGGTCTATTTATTTGTTTGGTTTTTGTTTGTGTGTGCAGGTTCATATAAAGAGTTCAGGCATGTGAGTTTACATTACTTTGTGTAATTTTTTGTAGATATTAAATTAGCCATTAAAAGCATACAAAAACAAACATTGGGCAACTGATAACAGAATTAGTGTAAACAAACTATATTAGTTGGCAAAGCAAAAAGAGCCCATGTTTGTTTGTTTGTGTTTAACACCATGTCAGCTTCTGTGGCTATTTTCATGGCAAGAAAAAATTAAGCTGCATCTAGCTTAACTCTGTTAAAAATCTCTTTAAAAGAGTTAACTTAATAAAACAATTTCTCACATGGTTAAAACCAGCACAATCTAATAAAACATGCTCCAGAGATAAAGGGGTTTGGCAGAGAGAACATGTTGGAGGATAGTCTTAACAACCTGGAGCTTAACACGCTCAAAACTGTGGAGATGATCGTGGACTTCAGGAGAAACCCCCCTGCTCTCCCCCCACTCACCATCATGAACAGCACTGTGACTGCAGTGGAGTCATTCAGATTCCTGGGCACCACCATCTCTCAGGACCTGAAGTGGGATATTCACATTGACTATTGTGAAAAAGGCCCAGCAGAGGTTGTACTTCCTTCACCAGCTGAGGAAGTTCAACCTGCCACAGGAGCTGCTGAAACAATTCTACTCTGCCATCATTGAATCCATCCTCTGCACTTCTATAACTGTCTGGTTCAGCTCAGCTACCAAATCTGACCTCAGAAGACTACGGAGGGTAGTCCGGACTGCTGAGCGAATCATTGGTACAACCCTCCCCACTCTCCAAGAACTGTACTTATCCAGAGTGAGCAAAAGGGCTGGTAAAATCACTCTGGACCCCTCACATCCAGCACACAACCTCTTTGAACTGTTACCGTCTGGTCGACGCTACAGAGCTCTGAGCACCAGAACGACCAGACACAGGAACAGTTTCTTCCCTCAGGCAATCCATCTCATGAACATTTAACAATAAACATGAAACACACAACACTATCATACTTTATTTTATTTTTTAAAACACATACTTATTAAATTTCAAATTTGTACCTAACATACCTGTACATACTAAATTGTCTATTTTGTATATTGTGTTTGTGCTATTTTGCACATTGTCCATTTTGTATATTTGTACATTATGTTTTTTATTATCTCTTGACCTGTAGCAGTCATTCTGTCACACTGTGGAGCTTCTGTCTCCAAAACAAATTCAAACAAACAAACAAACAGCTGGGGGCTGTTTCATAAAACAAGTTTAGCAAATAAGCCAGACTTATTTCAGTTAGTCTAACTTATTTTGAACCAAATCAAATGACAGTAAGTCAGACTAACTGAAATAACCCTGGCTTATTTGCTAAACTTGTTTTATGAAACGGCCCCCTGGGGCCTGTACCATGATGGTGCCTGAACACACTCTGATCATCAACTCTCTCTGTGTCAACTCAGGCTTGATCCTGAGTTAATGGAGCACATGCACATTAAAGTGTGACATCAGTAATGAACAGCCAGTCACATACCTTGAAACTATGATTCACTTCTTGTGAGAGAGAGCCAAATTCACTACCAAAGATTAAAAGATTGAACAATATGAAGAATTTAAACATTTACACAGCAAGATGGAATGATCTAAAAGAGTCCATGTGAAATCTTGTGCTTGAACGGCTGTATAAAAATCACTAAATCTCAAAATCGTGCTGTGGTTCATGAGTTATTTGATGAGCCGTGGCCTCGAGCAAACAAATCTCAGCCAGCATATTCATACGGGTTTAGAGCGACGAAAGCAGGTGAAAGATCAACTTTCATTTTCAGATGAACTGTTATTTTCTGCATGTGCATCACAGAAGTGTCCAGCATCAGACTCGGACAGCAGATGGCGCTCTGACTCTTACAGCTTCTTGTGAACCAAAAGATGATGCAGAGCTTTTTCTTGGTAAGAGCCAATCACAATCGAGCAGCAGATCACATGATGCCAACCTCAGCCAGTAAGAACAAGGACAACAAGACCTCCTGTTTGTCCATTCATTATAGTGTGTTCATGTTCCTAATGTCCAAAGAATTAAACGCTAAACTTCAGAACTACAGCGCTGGCCAAAATGATTAGAACACTAGTATAATCAGCCACTAAAAAATGGTTTTAAGTCAGTTATTTCTATCTTTTGCTGTAGTGTGTCAGCAGGAAATATCAGTTTACATTTCCAAACATTTATTTGTCAATTAATTGTAATATTCCAGTGAAACTGTTAACAGCACTGTAGCTTTGCAGGAGGTTTCTTGAAGCGTCTTGGAGACACAGTTCTTCTGGATTTAGTCTCAGTTTGTTCTGTTTCTTCATGTCATTCCAGACAGACTGATGATGATCAGATCACATCTCTGTGTGGAGCACTAAAATCTCACTGGATTACAACAATTAATGGGCAAATAAATGTTTGGAAATGTAAACTGATATTTCCTGCTGACACACTGCAGCACAAGATGGAAACAACTGACTTTTAGCTGCTGAAAATACTAGTGTTCTCATTTTGGCCAAAAAAAAAGTTAAACCCTGCTGCTGCACTGATCTGACTCCACAGACAAGCACAGATTTGTCTTTTAAGAATGCATTTCTGCAGTGAAAGTGAAGTGAATCAGGACTCACGTCAAACTTGGGTGCGATCTGTCCGCTGCTGCCGTAGGTCTCTCTGAAGCAGTCGCTGAAGGGCAGAAGGAGGCCCATGGCCAGGATCCTGGAGCAGATCTTCTCGGCCTCCTCCGGCTCTCCGGAGTCCTGCTGCTGGACGAAGCGCTCCAACAGCGTCCGGCCTGGAGACACAGCCAAACTCAATCAGCCACGCTACTCTGTGCAAACACTAACGGAACATGTCCTCATAATCAGAGATGCACAGAAATTAACATTCTTGGCTGAAACCAAACAAAATGAAACACTGGTTTTTCAAAAAATTTTATTTCATTATAAATGTTTGTACATTCTATAAAAAGACGACAAAAATATAACAATTTCGAAAACTTAAAAAAAAAAAAAAACAAACAAACCCGGATTTAAAATAAAAACTGTAATAGTCTCTAAGTCCGTCTAATATCAGTCAAATATGTCGAGGCTGAAAACATTCTAATTTAGAACAAAATCAGCTTCTTAAAAAGTAGACAGTGTACAGTATATACAGTATGTTAGACTAGCATTTCATTCCAAACACAGCATGTGAATCTAATGGCTGCGTTTCAAAACCTGAGCAGCATATTTGGTTTTGAAACAGCCGGCGATTTTAAGGAGTTAGAGAAATAACAAGTGTGGGTAGCTGTGGTATTTTCTGCAGATTTAAGAATGAGTCACTGCTGCAGTGCTTCAGCTGAAGCTTCATCTCCTCACCGTCTCACTATCCACATTTAACTCAGTGAACATAAGTCATTAGTCACATGATCACTGCACGCTCCTGTCGTCACATTTGCATAAGATCCTGTCTGAACCTTCACCTCGCTGTAATATCAGACATTCTGCTCTGAGATTAGTTTCTACAGTCACACACACAGTGACACACGCACTCTCTGTGACACGCGCACTCTCTGTGACACACGCACGCGCACTCTCTGTGACACGCGCACTCTCTGTGACACGCGCACTCTCTGTGACACACGCACGCGCACTCTCTGTGACACGCGCACTCTCTGTGACACGCGCACTCTCTGTGACACACGCACGCGCACTCTCTGTGGCACGCGCACTCTCTGTGGCACGCGCACTCTCTGTGACACGCGCACTCTCTGTGACACGCGCACTCTCTGTGACACGCGCACTCTCTGTGACACGCGCACTCTCTGTGGCACGCGCACTCTCTGTGACACGCGCACTCTCTGTGGCACGCGCACTCTCTGTGGCACGCGCACTCTCTGTGACACGCGCACTCTCTGTGACACGCGCACTCTCTGTGACACACGCACGCGCACTCTCTGTGGCACGCGCACTCTCTGTGGCACGCGCACTCTCTGTGGCACGCGCACTCTCTGTGACACGCGCACTCTCTGTGACACGCGCACTCTCTGTGACACACGCACGCGCACTCTCTGTGGCACGCGCACTCTCTGTGGCACGCGCACTCTCTGTGACACGCGCACTCTCTGTGACACGCGCACTCTCTGTGACACACGCACGCGCACTCTCTGTGGCACGCGCACTCTCTGTGACACACGCACGCGCACTCTCTGTAGAGATAAATGTGACTGTGCTGACAAACAGTCACATGACGCTCTAACGTTTATCTGTTTCCCATCGATCCGCAGCGCACCAGGATCTCAGGTCAATACAGTAATGTGTGCTCTGAACTACAGCAATCTGCCAGCGATCTGATTGGCCGAGAGCGAGCATGTGACGTCACTAATGGATGCGAGTCCTCAGGGCCTGATCACACCATCTGCTCCAGAGAACAGAACGCATAGAGATCATTTACTCACGGAGCTCAGTCAGGACACTATAGTCTTCTGTAGAGCTGCTTTACAGATGAAATTCAAGCTCAATAGAAAAAAAGTCAGCATTGAGAGATAAACTCAATATCTTGCAAAAAGCAAAAAAAAAAAAAAAAAAAAAATCAGAATTGAGAGATACTAAATCTCACAAATTCTGGAAAAAAAAAATCTGAATTGTGAGATTGATTTATTTTAGTGCTGTCAAACGATTAATCACATTAAAAATAAGTTTGCTTACATAATGTGTGTGTACTGTATATATTTATTATGTATATATAAACATACACACGTTTAAGAAAATTGTTATATTTGTATTAAATATATTTATATATAATATAAATTATACAAATATTAATATATACATGTAAATACATGTAAATATTTTCCAAATATATACTGAGTGTATTTATATACATAAATATATACAGTACACATATTACTAACAAAAACGTTTATTTTGGATGCGATTAATCTGACAGCAGTATTATATTTATTTTTAATGCCATCTCAGCAGCAAGGCTATCTTCATGGCAAAAAACAGAATAATTAAAACAATATACAAGATATTTAAGGTTAATACTAGAAAAATAAAACATTCAGGTGATGCCCTTTTAAATACGAATTGCAGGATAAACACAATATCTCGCAATTCTGGGGGAAAGAGTATGAATTAAGAAGAAAATAAATCATAGCTTTTATATATTTTTTGGCAGATAATAGAATAGTGCAAGTGGCATTTTTGCCTATATAGCATATTTAAAAATAAAGCTGACGTAAGTGTCAGAAGAGCTTTTTAGCAAATATTTAGAAATTAATCAGCCTCCTGCCCTGAACGGTTCATAAGAAATGAGACGCAAATAAACACGTGCATAAGATATCAAATGTTTGTAAACATATGACTCAATTCACAGCACATGTGCGAAAAATTGATTTTTGAATCTAATCCATTTAAGAAAACAGTCAGAGTCCAGTTTTTACATTCTTCATTTTTTCTTCTTGATCAGATTATTTCAGGTAACTTTTCTAATCTAATCGAGCTCAATCGGATCAATTACAGCGTTCACATGAAGGCTTTCCAGCCCAATTAAGCCATTCATCTCATTACTAACAGATTATTTTATTGCATGTAAACATAGCTCCTGCTGAACATGTGGTTTCATGTTATTAGTGGAAATCTGGGAATCAGACGGATTCATTCAGATCCAGAGCTGTTCATCAGTCACTAACACACAGAGCTCTGACTGAAAGAGAGAATATATTCACTCCACGGCCAGAACAGAACAGCCTCTCTTTATTCTGGTTCTGTACAGACGCTCCGGTCTCTCTGTATCTCTCCCACGCGTTCTGCTTCACTCTGTGCTGTTCTCTGTCAGCGTGTGACGCGATCAAACTCAACATGTTTGCTTTCACTGCTCAGACACATGACAGCATCTCCAGCGATCCCATAATGCCTCTCTACAGGACAGAGACTTGGTCTGTGTTCAGAATGGAATACTAATGCACTGCCTATTATCTAAATAAATGCATGCATTACAGAAAAAGAATATAAAACATTAAGCAGTTGTGTGCTACACTGTCACATGATCTCATTACAGTGGCAAAATAAATAAATATGGTTACTTTGAAATTTGGGAATTAATAGAAGACCGTTTTGTTTCCTCAAACCTCACTGGAAGTGCACTGCATTGTGGGATACTGTGTCCAGTGCACACTGTATACTCTACATACTAGAGATGGGTCAGAACTAGTCATCCAGATCACTGATGAACTAGACACTTTACAATAAGGCTCCATTTGTTAACATGAACACCGAAAAATACTTCTAAATCATTTAATAACCTTAATGTTAACTTGCACTAACTACATTATTAAAATCAAAAGTTATGTCTTCATATCATTACATGGAACTGAGTTAAAATGAAGAGTTGCTTTTTCTATTAACTAAAATGAAAGATTAATACTCCAAGCAGTGGCACTTTAGTATTGTTGAGATACTATTATAGTTTTGTTAATATTTTGAATCAGTTTCTATTTTTCTATTTTTCATTTTAAATTGAATGTAATTATGAGTGTTTGTGTGATTCTTACTTCGGTTTTAGTTTGTTATTTCAGTACATCAAGTTAAACTAAATTAAAATGAGGAATGACTAATTGAAGAAAAAAAAAAAGTGTCAGTTATTGTTTATTTTGTTTAGTAACGAAAGTGTTTAATTGTTACGGTCAGGCTTATTATAGTTAACTAAACTGAAACCAATTAATTGCTCCGTTACTTTGTTTATTATAGCGGATTTAAACTTTTTTAGCAGTGATGCATGAAATGGGAAGAATTTAGAGACGCAAATTCAGATGTAGAGAATATTACCCTGTGCTTCAGTGTTTGAACAGCCATTAGTGTTTAAAATCACCTTTTGGTCTTCATTTCTTTGTAAATGCTCCTTCAGAAAACTTGTTAAAAACACAAATATTCTTCATCGCCACTTCCGATTTTGGTGTTGCCATTAAATTAAATTTAAATTTTAGATTTTATACACATAGAAAGCACATTAAATGCTAGTAAAGTGTCTAATGTTTCAAATAACTTTTATAAAAAATGAAAATGTCAAAATATGGATGAAATAACAGTCCATCATCATTCATTTTAACTATAAAAATTAAGCTGCATACTTCTCTGTACTTATTAAAACAAAAGAATAAGCAATCAAAAAAATGAACCAAAACTATTAAATTTTTATTATATATTTTAAAATGATTAAAAACTTAAAAGCCTATTGGTTTAAAGGTCAGTGGCAATGATTGGTAAAGATTTAAAATGACAACTAGTTAGTATTTTAAGAAACTTTAGATCTTAACTTTTTCTAAATATGCCTCACACCTTTTTGTCTTTGACCCATATATAACTATAAAAAGCAGCACAATGCTGTTTAGTTTTGACGCAGTTAGCAGTGATGCATGAAACCTGCATTACCTTTTTGTCTTCATCGCATTTTAAATTCTTCCACAGGGTGACAAATAACTCTTAAAAAGTGCAAATATTCCATATCATTGCCACATCCAATTTTGGTCAAATTAAAATGTACAAAAGTGATTTTATATACATAGAAAGCACAATAAATGCAAGTTAAATGTCTACTTTAATGTTTGAATCTATGGCACAAATAACGCTTCCTTTATAAAGCGGTCACTCAGTTCATCGCAATCTCACAAAGTTACGTGATAATCAATTAAATTCTCTACGCTGCACAATGAGTCTCTTATTTACATCGCATCTGCAGTTATAATGATTGAACAACACCTGAACAAAAACTCCAGCCATTTGAGCGGTGAAGGGATTCTAGCTGATAAGCAGCAGAAAATATAAAATAAGCAGATAACTAAAATCTGGAATCTGAGGGTGCAAAAAAATCTAAATATTGAGAAAATCTCCTTTAAAGTTGTTCAAATGAAGTTCTTAGCAATGCATATTACTAATCAATAATGAAGTTTTTATATATTTACGGTAGGACATTTACAAAATATCTTGATGGAACATCTTAATATCCTAATGATTTTTGGGACACATTTGTCTGGGATTAACTTTGCTCGACGCTGCAAATAAATAGAAAACTCTCTCCTAGAGCTCAAATCGTAACGCACTGGATACTTATGACCAAATCTGCAATGAAATGCCATTATTACAGCTTTAACTGAGGGTGCTGTTGGTTTGGTTTGAACTGACCTGTGAAGACCTCCTGGAAGCTGCATGTGGAGCTCTGATTGGCGCCGGTTCTGAGCGTCTCCTCCGAGCAGCTGGTTTTGGACGGCAGCGGGCGGAGCTCCTCGGTCCAGTCTGCGGAGCGGCTGATGGGGCCGGTGGTGCTGTAGGAGCGCTGGCGCTGGACACGCCTCCTCTGGGCTCGGTCTGGTCCGCGGCGGGTGGACAGCGGGCTGTGGGAGGGCGACGCCGCGGGTGAGCAGGAGGGCGAGCTCAGCTGGCGAGTGGTGGTTTTGATGTAGGACGTGCTGATGGGCGGATAGGGCTTGACCGCAGACTTCAGCAGCCGTGTGGCCAGAGGACTCTCCGGAGGGAACGAAACGCTGCTCTTGCGCCGCTGGACGAGCTCCTCGATGACGGTGAGACACTCCAGCGAGCCTGCGGACCTGCTCCATTACCACAAAAATCATAGTCACGATTATGAGTGGGCCATATGACCAAAACTTTAAATAAGTGATTTAAAGATAGTGATATATGGACCACAAAACCAGTCATAAGGGTCATTTTTTTTAAATTGGGATTTATACATCATCTGAAAGCTAAATAATCTTTCCATTGATGTATGGTTTGTTATGATAGGACAATATGTGTCTGAGATACAACTATTTGAAAATCTGGAATCTGAGGGAGCAAAAAAATCTAAATATTGAGAAAATCTCCTTTAAAGTTGTTCAAATGAAGTTCTTAGCAATGCATATTACTAATCAAAAATGAAGTTTTGACATATTTACGGTAGGAAATTTACAAATTATCTTCATGGAGCATGACCTTTACTTAATATCCTCTAAAGAAAAATCGATCATTTTGACCCATATGAATGATGTATTGAACCCTTACTGGCAGAGAGCATTATTGACCGTCAGCAATTTAATTATTTATTCACTTTTTAAAACCATGAAGCCAGCATCAAGGCTATTTTCATGGCGATTTCAGAATAAATTACGCAAGGTATACAATTAACAAAAAGTTATAAAAGACACTTCAAATCTACACTAGATAAAAATCACATTCTGGTGATATGTTTTTAAACAAATCTAATTATGCCTTTTGAATATTTAACTCTTTCCCTACCAAACATGGAATTTCCTGGGTTTCTGTGTTCTCACTGTTATACGCTAGGGGGCGCTATTAAGCATCTCCTGAATGAGTCTAGAAAGTGTCGATCAAAATCACAGACCAGGAAGACGCAGAAACCAGCGAGCTCATATGTAGCATATGCATATGAAAAATAATGCGATCATCAACACTAACAGCATATAAATGAAAACTGACTAATGTTACAGAGAGAAAAGTCAATCCAGAAAGTGTTAAAGGCCTGTGAAGCTTTGGGATACTGATGGAAGCCATCTACTGCATCTTTGCTTTGATAATATTACTGAATATGATCCAGATGTAGTACTTGATAAAAATGTGATTTTCTCAGCTTTTTGC
>NC_136716.1:27744700-27762200 GCF_936440315.1 Barbus barbus
GCAATGATGTGTCCTGTATTGTAGGGATCTAGAGTGGCATGGTGATGCAGGACTCTTTGGACACTAATTGCAGCACACGAGGTGATATTTCCCCCACGCTGCCCAGGGACATTTACAACAGCCCTTTGTCTACATTACGGCCCGATGCCTGGTTTTGTCCAGATTGAAGCCTGCCTCATCCACATAGATGAACTCATGTGGCAGTTCGCCGGCATCAAAATCCAGAACCGTCTGTAACAGAAAATATTGAATAGTGTTCCTGAAAACACACAGTAACTACAATGTCTATATTTTCACACAAGTAGGGGCTGGGTTGGGTCAGAATAGACAAAGCTACAGGCAAGGCAGGTGGCAGCATAAAGCCTCATTCCCACATCACAATATACTGTAGTATGTAAAGTGACACATACCTGCACATAATCACAGCGCAGATCCTTGACCCGGACACTGTTGCTCTCAAATGGCCCCCTGTACAGCTGCTCCATTCTGAAGTTATGTTTCTGTAGGATGCGACTTATTGTAGAAATCTGACCCTGTTGATATTGTTGAATACATTCTATTTGCATTTATGCGTTGGTGCAACTCACGAAGTTGGATTGCATTATTTTCTCGCACCTTTTCAATGATGGCAAGCTCTTGTTGTGGAGTGAAGAGCCGTTTCCTTCCACCTTGAGGAGGTCGTCCAACCATTCTGTAGAAAATGCCACCACAAGATGTCATTGGTTAGGTTCTGTACACTGTACAGCACTGTAACATCACAATGGAATTTCTTTACATATACTTCACAGCACTACCCATCGTTGTATAGTACAGTTAGTACAGTAATACTGTAATATGATACAGAATCATGTGACACATACAGTAGGTCCAGTCTGGAGTAGAAACTTGAAGATATACCAGTTCTCCAGTCGGAATGTCCTTATTATCGATGCTACTGTGTAGCGACTGAGGTTAGTGTGGACTCTTTACCCAGCCTCCATCATGGACAGGCCATGATTTATCACATGGTCCACCAGAGTAGCCCTGATGTCATCTGATACACGTCTCCACTCCTCGTCCTCATCCGACTCCTCTCTCTCTTTATCCTCCTCTTACTCTGACTCTCATTGCCTCCATGCTTGCAAAGTTCTCAAAATGGCTCACCTGAGGCCTATTTGTAGTGCTAAGGCTCAGACCGATTGTTGTTCTGTTTCCTGTGCAAGTGCACAGAAGTTTAGGTATCGAGGTTTTGGTCTAAGCATTCGGTTTTAGTGTGTAAGTAATAGGCAAAAACTGTAAACAACATTTTCAAGAATCATTTTATGCCATGCAAAACTCCAATACTTGATGTCTTTATTATTATTATTTATTCAATTTTTTATTGTATTTGTGTGTGTGTGTGGGGGGGGGGGGTCTGTGATTGTGTGTGTGTGTGGGGGGGGGGGGGGGGTGTCTGTGATTGTGTGTGGGGGGGGGGGGGTCTGTGATTGTGTGTGTGTGTGGGGGGGGGGTGTCTGTGATTGTGTGTGTGTGGGGGGGGGGTCTGTGATTGTATGTGTGTGTGTGTGTGTGTGTGTGTGTGAGTGAATACTGGTGTGACTACTTTTACAAGAATATCAGTCTGTGTAAAAAAAAAAGCAGCACTGGATAAATGTATTAAATATTTAGCACCTCATACAAAATATATAACCACAAGAACACAGTTGGCTTTATTGATCAAACATCTCAGTAAAGACAAAACTCATATAATCTTGAACAGCAGTTTATCATTTATCACTCCCAGTGCTATAGTAATCAATATAAAGATGTATATTATCCTGAATAAAGAAACAGTGAACCAAAGTGTTTCAGAAAGTGTCTTACGCTATAATAAATAAGGTTTATATTATTTTTTAGGGATTTTATTATGACCACTAGAGGGAAGTGTAACTCTATATTTGATCTGAACTCTTGTAAAAACCTCCATTTTTAGAGATTTTAACTTCTGAAGTCAGAATCACACAAACAACAGTACTGTATCTGAACAATCAGAACCATCTGTTGCTGTTACAGCAGTGTAATATACATGACATGATCACTGATCGAGGGATCTTTTACTCCAAACATACTGGAAAAACAACAAATATTCACAGGACAGACAGATATTATCAGGCAGTCGTTCAAATCTCTGTCAAAAATACACTTTTTATCAAGAGGAAATCTGAAATACCCCATCATAATCAGAGATTTAGTTTATTTTCAGAGTCATATACATGTTTTTGAGGGCATATTGTTTTCTAACCATATAAAAACACGCCATATTTATTTATTTGAAATCAACGCCACTCCATCTTGGTTTCACATTCAAACACAACCTGAACTACATAATCTGACAGAAACAGGCACTAAACTCCCAACCAGATATGCATAGAACACAATAATCAAATATTACATATCACAAATAAAAGAGGAATTCATTATTGATCATTTTCCTCCCACATTGTACATTTATAGAGTTTTTCTTTTTTGCCTTAGTTGTTTTTGCACAAATTTTCCGCAGTTAAAACATAAAAAAGAGGATAAAATCCTGCTGAACTGCTCAAACGTGTGTCGTGAAACAGCAGCATTTGTTCAGTGAGGTCACGACTGAACTTAGTTCAACTAGCCAAGTGCACACTAAAAATGGCCAAGTGCACACAACAAGACAGAAGGACATTTAACACTCACAGCTTTGTGTCATATTGGTTTACACCCATTTACGTTTATGCAACTGGCAGACACTTTTATCTGTTGCATTCAAGGTCTACATTTTATCTGTTCATGCATTCCCTGGGAATCGAAGCCATTTACATGTATGCATTTGGCAGATGCTTTTATCCAAAGTGACTTGCATTGCATTTAAGGTCTACATCGGATCAGTTCATGCATTCCCTGGGAATCAAACCCATGACCTTAGTGTTGCAAGTGCCCTGATCTACTGTTCAGCTACAGGAATGCATACTACGCAACTGATCCACAATGCAGAAATCACAAGATCATTTCCTCCCCGACTGAATCCCAGTATGAGTTCTCAGACTGCAGGAGGGTTTTGCACTTGTTTTTACACTGATTTGCACAGAACAGGAAAAAGAAGCCAAAAACCAGGGATGCGATGGCGTTTAAGGAGACGTGGGCAGCAGGTTGTTTTTGGCTCCGTCTTCCCACGGCCTCGCCCTCCGCTGGCGCTGCTTCACGCTCTCGCCGGTTTACTGGCTCCTTTCTGCTCTCAGGGGGTTAAAAGTACAGAGGAATCGTTCTTTTAATCTCAATATTTTACACAAGTATCTAGCCAATGATTTATTTGAAATAAAAAAGTTTCAACATTTAATTGTACTTCAGTACTTGCATTAGACATTACAGCTTCAGGTTGCAGTCTGGAGTTTTTTGCTGCCATCTCACAAATTAAACTTTATTACAATAGTCTGCTTAGGACATTATACTAACTATAAGTAACTTTGCAACTGCATGTCAACTAACTCTCATTAGAGTCTTAGACTGTTTGGTTAGGGTTAGCAGAATAAGTTGACATACTTGCAAAAATACTTATAGTCAGTGCAGGGCAGATTACTTACAAATTGTAATCTGTTACTAATTACATATTACATGAGGAAAATTATAGTTTGTCACATAATATATTGGATTACACATATTTGGTGATCTATTGACTACTTTTTGGCATAAATAGAAAATATATTCTGTTCGTTAATGTCAAAACCATGAAGTGTTTTAAAGTGTAGTACAATCTAGTATTGAGTTTTTGTAATCTGATTACCTCACCCAGATTACATGTAATCAGTAGACTATCTGTTGTGTTAGCAGATATTCAGCAGACCATCTACTAATACTCTAATGACTGCTAGTTGACATGTATTTGCAAAGATACTTATAGTTGGCACAATGTCTAAAGTGGACTATCGAAATAAAGTGTTACCCTAAAAACATGAAGTGCTTTGGTTTTGTAGTGTGCACTTGACTTAAAGTGGAAATACATTTTTAAAACATTCACGAGGGCGAAATCAAACCCTGTAGAAGTTCGTTTCAGCAGTAAAACAGTACAAAATCACAGAGAACCACGACTTGGAGCATCACAAAACACCCACATAAACTCCAATGAAACACATAAACCAGATCAGTGAATGTGATAGGGATAGTTCACCCAAAAATGATAGTATTTTCTTCATACTACGGAGGTAAGTGGCTAGCAGCTATTTTTTGGTTCCCAACATTCTTCAAAATATCTTCTTTTGTGTTCAGCAGAAGACAGAAAGCTTTGAGGGTGTGTAAATAATGACAGAATGATCATTTTTGGGTGAACTCTTCCTTTAGCATTAAATTAAAGTCAAAATGAAACCTATTTTATGTACATTATGAGCCAAACCTGTGAGAGAATAATGTAGGGTTGGACAAAGTGATTGATTTAACCCTCTGGTGTTGTTCATTTGGGAGTCAAAAAACTGACCGGAGGCCATAATCGTGTAAATTTTTAATTTTGCTAAATTAATATACTGCATTTAATTTCAATATAGTTTTTTTCTTTAATATTTTGTATTTTGAGTGTGTTTCATGTTACTAATTAATATCCATATCTAAATTATGGACTATTTTCTGTATAAATGTAAAGAAAAAAAAGAAAAAAACAATCTCTCTAATGTTTTTTAATTAATGCAGTATTTAAGTTAAAAATAGAGCAAAAGTATTAAAAATTTATTGAATTGAGGCAGATGTGTTACACATTGTGGAAAAAATAAATAAATAAAATCATCTGTAATACCATGGAGTAGCCATTAGATGCCAGTATAGTCCTATATATTCAGTGCTGTGTAATCCTTAGTTACTGAGCAGTGTTTCAGGCATAATTACTTAAGTTTTGTCACCTCTTTATTGCTGTGCACTTTTTTCTGTATTGTGGCTGATTTTTAGATTGTACACACAAAAACATCTTTGTATTTTTAGTTTTTGCCTATTTTCCATTCATTTCCTATGGGACACAAATGGGACTATTTCTTTACGACATTTAGCTTTTTCAAATCAAGTCCATGTTTTCTTGTTTGTTTGTTTGTTTTTGAGGACACATAGCAACTGCCACAAAAGTCACAGAGTTTCCGATAAAGTAGCAATTTTTTTAATTTCCAAAAAGTTTTTTTTTTCGGTCTAAAATGACCGAACAACCCCAGAGGGTTAAAAAACATGAGCCCTTAAATACCGCATGTCCCACCTGACTCTGTTTCAGTAGAAAATACGTCAACACAGGAAAGAAAACGTCTCATTTGCGTAGTTTTATCTGCACAGGGTGCAGCAGATATATTTAGTGGATGATTCTGAAGTCACACAATCCATCGTGTCCGGCTTTAACTGAGGCACCTATAAACTAGTGACGGGCAACGATTAATCACAATTAATCGCATACAAAATAAAAGTTTTTGTTTATATATGTGACCCTGGACCACAAAACCAGTTATAAGGGTCAATTTTTTGAAACTGAGATTTATACTCTGAATAAATAGCTGAATAAATAATCTTTCCATTGATGTATGGTTTGTTAGGATAGGGCAATATTTGAAAATCTGGAATCTGAGTTTTGATATATTTACGGTAGGAAATTTACTAAATATCTTCATGGAACATGATCTTAATATCCTAATGATTTTTGTCATAAAAGAGAAATGTATAATTTTGATCCATACAATGTATTGTTGGCTATTGCTACAAATATACCTGTGTTACTCATGACTGCTTTTGTGCTCCAGGGTCATATATGTGTGTGTACTGTATATATTTATTATGCATATATGAACACACACACATACAGTATATATTATGAAAATATTTACATGTATATATTCATATAATTTATATTATATATAAATATATTTGATATATAAGCATAACATATTTTTCTTAAATATATACATGTATTTATATATATACGTAATAAATATACACATATATCATGTATTTTGGATGCGATTAATCGAGATTAATCGTTGCCCAGCACTAATATAAACATGAATACTGTACAGCCCTTCAGAAACGATGCACAAAGTTCCTCTAGTTCTCCGCGGGACTCTGTTTCCGGTAAGCGGCCGCGGGCTGCCTCTGCTGGAGCTGCGGCTTGTTGGGTTTGTTCGTCCGACGCCAGCGACACAGCAGGATAGATCTGAAGGTGGTGCGAAAGGTCTTGTTGCAGAGCGCGTAACACATGGGGTTGACGGTGCTGTTGACGTAGCACAGCCAGTATCCCAGAGCCCATAGCGTCTCGGGGATGCACGCATTGCAGAACACGTTCACCAGGACCATGATGTTGTACGGCGTCCAGGTGATGATGAAGGCCAGGAGGATGGCGCTCAGCGTCTGCGCCGCTTTCTTCTCTTTCACCAGAGAGACCTTCTTGCGCTTGTTGACCTGCGTCTTGGCGAAGCGTTTGCCGTCTTTGGCGTTGGGCTGATCTTTGGATGCTTTGGAGTCCAATCCCTTTCTGGAAGGTTTCGTGTCTTGGTGGAGGTTCTCGGAGATCGAGTACATGGCTTCTCCATCTTCCTCCTCCTCCTCATCTGATAGGTCGACGGACGCGGCGGTTTCGTTATTATTCCAGCTATCGCTGCTTGAGCGGTCCGTCTCGCTGCCGTGACTCTTCCGAGCTTTCCGACTCAACGGCCAGAACCAAAAACGCCCTGTTTTGGTTCTCCCCGAGCTTCTCTGGTGGAGCTCGTTACTGCTGTGACTGCGTGAGCTTCCCGGATTCCCCACACTGTAAAAATTAATCATGAATCAATAGTGTGTATATTTTATTAAAGACATCTTGGTTCAGTGTTGTATAGAAAAAAATGGAGAACTTTTCACTAAGAGATAAGTTTTCCTCTCGCTTCAAGAGAAGCTACCTGAGAAACTCTGCTCAAGAGCACCGAGGGCAAAAACTGCTTTCAACACAAAGCATGCTCACAACAAATGTTGATTTAGTTTAGTTAATAGAAGTTAATTGATAAAGCAAATCTATTTATGACATTATTTTTGACAGCATCCTCATCTTACAGCATCTTTACACAAGTGCCTAAAACTGTTAACAGCACTGCAGCTTTGCAGGAGGTCTCTTGAAGCGTCTTGGAGACTCAGTTCTTCTGGATTTAGTCTCAGTTTGTTCTGTTTCTTCATGTCATTCCAGACAGACTGATGATGATCAGATCAGATCAGATCTCAAAAATCTCACTGGATTATTACAATTAATGGATAAATTAATGTTTGGGAATTACTGCTGTCAAACGATTAATCGCGATTAAACGCATCCAAAATAAAAGTTTTTGTTTGCATAATATGTGTGTGTGTACTGTATATATTTATTATGTATATACAGTATAAATACACACACATTCAGTATATATTTTGAAAATATTTACATGCATTTACATGTCCATATTTACAGGTGTATCTCAAAAAATTAGAATATCGTGAAAAATTGAAATTTTTTGTAACTTATTTAAAAAAGTGAAACTTTCATATATATTTTAGATTCGTTACATGTAAATTAAGACATTTCAAAAGTTTTTGAAGTTTTTTTAATTTTGATGATTAGAGCTTAGAGCTCATGAAAGTCAAAATCCAGTATCTCAGAATATTAGAATATTTCCTAAGATCAATCAAAAAAAGGATTTGCAAAGCAGAAAAGTTCAAGTTCTTTAAAGTATGTTCATTTCTGCACTCAATACTTGGTCAGGGCAAGCATCTCCATAAAGCTTGTCATCAGATGGAAACATAAAGTGCTCCAAAATCTCCTGGTAGACGGCTGCATTGACTCTGGACTTGATAAAACACAGTGGACCAACACCAGCAGACGTCACGGCAGCCCAAATCATCACTGACTGTGGAAACTTCACACTGGACTTCAAGCAACATGGATTCTGTGCCTCTCCACTCTTCCTCCAGACTCTGGGACCTTGATTTCCAAATGAAATGCAAAATTTACTTTCATCTGAAAAGAGGACTTTGGAGCACTGAGCAACAGTCCAGTTCTTTTTCTCCACAGCCCAGGTAAGATGCTTCTGACGTTGTCTCTGGTTCAGAAGTGGCTTGGTAGCTCTTTTCCTGAAGACGTCTGAGCGTGGAGACTCTTGATGCACTGACTCCAGCTTCAGTCCACTCCTTATGAAGCTCTCACAAGTGTTTGAATCAGCTTTGCTTGACAGTATTCTTAAGCTTGCAGTCATCCCTGTTGCTTGTGCACCTTTTCCTACCCAATTTCTTCCTTCCAGTCAACTTTGCATTTAATATGTTTTGATACAGCACTCTGTAAACAGCCACAGCTTTCAGTAATGACCCTCTGTGACTTACTCTCTTTGTGGAGGACGTCAATGTTCATCTTCTGGATCATTGCCAAGTCAGCAGTCTTCCCCATTATTGTGGTTTCAAAGAACAAGAGATACCCTGAATTTATACTGTAGGGATGGTCATTAATTGAAACTCAAATATAAATATTCTAATATATTGAAAGACTGGATTTTGACTTTCATGAGCTGTAAGCTCTAATCATCAAAATTAAAACAAAAAACTTTCATTCATTTACTTTACATGTTATGAATCTAAAATATATATGAAAGTTTAACTTTTTGAAATGTTACAAAAAAATGCAGTTTTTCACGATATTCTAATTTTTAAAGATAAAGTACAGACACTTGAAAAATGCACCGTTTCCGAGTCAAAGAGAACAAAATCGTCACTTCCTGATAAACTGCCACTAAATATATCACTAAGAAAACTAGGAGAAGCCACTGAATATAATAATTTTCCTATATGATCAATTACTTGTGGCTCAGAGCGAGCAGACGAAACACAATAAATGCCATCAATGCTTTCGGAGGCGGATGCTGCTGTTTGGGAACGCAGTCGTTTAAGACAATTATACAGAAATACTTTGACGACAGACTTTATGACAACATATCAATGCTGTGAACGAGATCGGTCCACTGCTAGTCAAGTCATCCTGTCTCATAGAGCAAAGTCACATGACTTTTTCCTCAGGAATTTATTCGGTTTCCACCGTAGTTTATGCACATTTTTTCTTATCTGATAAAAGTTCATCCTACTCAAATGTGCGCATTAGTTTTCTATGCACTTTTTAGAATTTATGCACATCTTTTTTTATCCGATTTTCCAAAATACGCATAAAAATGGTGGATGGGAACATAGCTAATGTCTCAATAAGTAGATAGCTCATACCATTTTTGCACGGGTTCCTCCGGACTCCCCTGGTTCCCTGAACCCTTGAGTTCGGCGAGCTCCTTGGAGCGGTTCTCCGTCTCCTTGTAGATCCGCCAGTAGAGGACGGTCATGATGGTCACAGGCAGATAGAAAGCAGCGATCGCTGTGCAAAAAGTGGTGATCGGCTCCGAGAGGAACTGGATGTAGCATTGGTTCGGAGGAACCGTCCGCTCCCCAACGAAATACTGCCAGAAGAGGATAGCCGGTGCCCAGAGGATGAAGGAAATGGACCAGGCCAATCCAATCATGGTCATGGCTCGCTTAGTGGTCCGTTTGGCTCTGTAGGTCAGCGGACGGGTGACGGAGAAATACCGGTCGAAGCTGATGACCAGCAGGTTCATCACTGAAGCATTACTGGCTACATAATCAATGGCCAGCCACAGATCGCAGGCCCAGTTCCCAAGCGCCCAGCGGCCCATGATTATATACGTAGTGTAGAGGTTCATCGAAAGCATGCCGATGATGAGGTCTGCGAACGCCAGGCTGAGCAAATAATAGTTATTCACTGTCTTTAACTGCTTGTTGACTTTAAAGGACACCAGGACCAGGATGTTCCCGGTGATGGTGACTAAAGAAAGCGAGCCGCACAGGAACACGATCATAATGATCTGCCAGATTGTATGTCCACCGAGTGGATCCGGTGACTCTGTGGACAGAAGAGTGGCGTTGCCGGTCAGATTGGCGGCTTGCGAATCATTGGCGGTCCAGAGGTCATGTGGTACGAACGCTGTGACGGGATTGGCCCGCATCCCCGGGGAGCTGTTGGTCAGGAGTAATCCAGGCTCGGCGCTCAGCGTCAGGTTCATGGTGGCATATTCTGTGGATGAAGCTGACAGACGAGAGGCATTACATTTAGTCATTTAGCAGAAGCTTTTATCCAAAGCGACATACAAATGAGGACAATGGAAGCAATCAGAATCAACAAAAGAGCAATGATATGTGAGTGCTATGAAAAGTCTCTGTTAGCCTAACGCAGTACACGTAGCAAGTTTTTTTGTATATATATATATATATAATTATAAAATAGATAAAAAAAATAGATAGAATAGAAAAAGAATAGAGAAAACCAATCATAAGAGTCAATTTTAAAAAAATTTAGATTTATGCATCATAAATAAATCATCTCTCCATTGATGTATGGTTTGTTATGATAGGACAATATTTGTCTGAGATACAACTATTAGAAAATCTGGAATCTGAGGGAGCAAAAAAATCTAAATATTGAGAAAATCTCCTTTAAAGTTGTTCAAATGAAGTTCTTAGCAATGCATATTACTAATCAATAATTAAGTTTTGATATATTTACGGTAGGAAATGTACTAAATATCTTCATGGAACATGATCTTAATATCCTAATGATTTTTGTCATAAAAGAGAAATGTATAATTTTGATCCATACAATGTATTGTTGGCTATTGCTACAAATATACCTGTGCTACTGATGACTGCGTCTGTGCCTCAGGGACACATATAGAAAACAAGCAGTTAGAAAACTAATAGAGTGCATGTCTTAAAGGGTCGTGTTTTTTTGTTTGTTTTTTTTTATTAAAAATTAGCATTAAATCATTAGCATGAGAGAAGCATATAAATACAGAAAACACACTTGATCTCACACACCACTCTCGGATTCTATCATATCTTACAGCTTATAACAACTGCCTCAAATTAATTATAGAAAACACTGATTTAAAAAAATGTGTTTATTAGTAAAATATATATAAAAATTATGCATTGTATTACTATTAAAAAGAAACTAACTACAATAAATATATATACTAAACATTTAACATAAATAAAAATGGATTATATGTATATACTATTTTACTGTATATTATATAGTATTATATTATTATTAAAAAGATGCTAACTCCAAAAAATATAAACAGTATTATATTACATTACTATTAAAAAGAAACTAACTGCAAAAATATATATTAAACAATTCACATTTTAAATTATTTGATATCATATTGTATATATTATTAAACTCCAAAATTATATAATTTATATTACATTACTATTAAAAATATTTTAATTACAAAATGTATATTAATTATATTATATTAAAAATACACTAACTACAAAAATTATATATTATTATTAATTATATTATATATATATATATATATATATATATATATATATATATATATATATATTGTATATTATTATATGAATTATTAACATTTTTAATTACATTATATTACATTGTAATATAATAAATCCAGAAAATAACAGAAAATGTACTGGCAGCTCATTACCTATTAATTTTACAGACATTTAAAATAAAAAAGCACATCATCTTTAAATAAAAATAAATCTAAAATACAACGTAAAATTTAAAATATAGGTAAAACACCTGTAAAAAAATAAAAGAAACCAGAAAATTCCTTCAAATTAATTTAGTAGCCTACATTGTGCCCTATTTTTACAGATGTTTTAGAATGTATTATATACTTCTTTATTTCTCATAACAGCTATAGCTCTGATATCTGTCAGGTAGTGGCATTGTTTTATTTGTGACACTGCTTACAGCATCTTTAACTATTAAACGGTGAAGCTCTTGAGTTTGAGGCGCTTGAGGCGTTTGTATCTGAGGACATGGAGATCCACAGGAACAGGGAGATTCGCAGTGATCGTCTGGTGCTTGCAGGATGTTTGAGTTTGATTACACAGTGACAAAAATCAACGTCAAATACAAGATCAGCCTGACAAGAGACGAGACGCTGGAGAGAGACGAGATAGAAAGAGAAACAGATGATGAAGTGCTGGATAATACAGCAGAGAGAGAGAGAGACAGGAGGAAACGATCAGGATCTGATGCTGATCTCGTCTCTGCTCATGATGTCTGTATTCAATCATCAGACTCATAATGTTGTTTTCATCCATGAGCTTCAGGGCATATATGATATCGATTCACATCATGAGATGGCTTTAATTCATAACACCGCTGAATAGCAGAATTATTAAAATAAATGAATGTCCATAATAATGATACATTTACAAACCTAATTCAGACTGTGAATCTTTTAATATCCTCTCTAGATTTGATCCATAATATTGGTCCACACACAAACACTCACTCACTGACTCACTCTCACACACACACACACACACACACACACACACACACAAACATACACACACTGTACACACACACAGACTTACACAGATATGCATATACACACACACACACACACACACACACACACACACACTCACTAACAGTACAAGAGCACAAAACACATACATATAAAACATTTAAAAAACACTCATTCGATGGATTGATCTCCAAACATCGTCAATGTCCTTCATTATGATCATTTACACGCACAAAACACTGATAACCATCAAAACTCAGCTCATCATAAAAACACAATAAGAGCCTGAAATCAGTGTTTTTATCTGCCGTTTTGACGTCAAACAGAAATGAGCACTGAATCGACCAGAGAGAAACCAGAAACCAGAGAGATATCAACAGAAGAGACAAGAACTGGGACAGAAACATAACGGACAAAAACTATAGACATAAACTAACAATAAAAAAAAAAAAATCAATAACAAACTCAAGAAAAAGTTTAGCATTTTTATGACCACAGGGAGATTTTGTCCTCAAACACACACACAGTTTCCTGTCACCTGAGGTCAGCTAAAGGTCAAGGGTCACACAGATATCAGCCAGCTCTCTGTTAATGAGGAAGTGTGTGTGTGTGTGTGTGTGTGTGTGTGTGTGTGTGTGTCCATCCCTCCAGTGAGACCATCTGCTGTTTCACAGTCATGCTCAAATCCAGAACACACTCAGATTAATATTTCAGCTCCATGTATTAATATTAACATGTCGTGTTATTATTTAAGTAGCCATGTAAGAGCAATAATGTCCGAGTCAGACAGTCATTATCATAAAACATCATCTATAATTCAACAGCAAGAGAGAAGGACCGTGGCACACAGAATTTCTCCTCAATCAAAAAAAAGGGACAAAAAAAAAATATATATATATATTTTTAAATTCTATAAAGAGTTCTGATCCATGAAACACACCAACCAGGGCTGCGTTTCCCAAAAGCATCGTAAGCCTAAGAAGTTCGTAAAAATGATCGTACGACTGATCTTAATATTACGGTCTGTTTCCCAAAAGCACCGTAACGTAAGCGCTCTGGAGTAACTTTTAACTTTATTCAAGTGCAATAAGATTATAATTAAAGCTTTCATTCTACTTTATTGTATACTTTATCACTCGGTTTTTAAATTGATCAAAAGTGTCAGTAAAGACTTTTATAATGTTACAAAAGATTTCTAATAAATGCTGTTCTTTTGAACTTTCTATTCGTCTGTGAATCCTGAAAAATAAAATGCATCACGGTTTCCACAAAAATATTGTGCAGCACAACTGTGTTCAACATTGATAATAATCAGAAATGTTTGTTGATCAGTAAATCAGTATATTATTATGATTTCTGAAGATCATGTGACACTGAAGACTGGAGTAATGATGCTGAAAATACAGCTGCAGATCACAGAAATACATTACAGTTTAACACATATTCACATAGAAAACAGCTGTTTTATATTGTAATAATATTTCACAATATTTACTCTACTTTGATCAAATAAACGCAGCCTCGGTGAGCAGAAGAGACTCTTTGAGAAACATTAAAGCGCTGGACTGAACTTATTAATGTGGTTTCTCGTTTGATTGACAGCTGAGTGTCAAAAGATCAAGTCCATGTCTATTTCAAAAGAACTTGAGTTTAACAGTTGAACAAAAACAACTTTAATAACTAATTTGCCGCAGATTTATTGATAAAAAGACAATGTTTCTCCTGTCAGCGGAGAGACAGAATGAAAATATCTGAAGTGTTTATTTGCGATGTTGGTTAATATCATATAAACACTGATGGGCTTTGGAATGAGGATTTATTTATCTAATCAGCTATTACTCATAAAGATCATGGCGAACCGTCAAACATTCTGTTCTACTGAGAAACGACAATGACAAATTATTATTAGAAGATATTTGGCTTCATTTTTCCTGAAACTCTGCACTTTGAGTTAGTTGCAGCAAAAACAAACGCTTTCCATCGCTCTCAAAAACCAGCACTAAACCACCATAAACCAGTCTAGACCAGCATCTCAGAGCTCTTCTTAATGTTTGATGGTGTATTTTTTACCCAAAAGCACTGTGATCTAGAGCTCGTGCAGACACACTAAAATCTCAGAGAAACCGCGTGGACTTTGGCAGCGCTCTTGGAAACAGAAATAATTCTGATTTGCACATTAACTGTGAATCTCTCCCCCGCCTGGAACATCGTTTACTTTCACTGACATTACACGAGACAAGCGTCTCAGAGGGCAGAAACATGGATACGAGACTCTGCAGATGAAGAGATTCCTTCAAATGATTGGCAAGCTACATATGCAATATAATAACAGAGTGTTTCATAAACATGCACTCATCTATCCTGACCTCTGGTCTCCAGCATCAGCAGCAGGACAGATGTGATCGTTAATTCTGCCGCTCTAATAATAATAATAATGCAGGAAATCATGATGCATGTCAGACCTCCACCTGCTCATTTACAGAAATAAACACACACCACATACTAGAAACACACACACGCTTCTTTACTGTGAAATACAGAAATGCCACAAAAAAAACTCATAAACACACACTCGATTGACATTGGCATTTTTTTTAAACAAGCAATACATAAGCAAGGTCATAATTATGAAAAAATTATCATTTAATTAGTTTAACTGTTTTTGAAGCTGTAAATAAAACAAATTAGAGCTGACAAATGATTAATCGCATCCAAAATAAAAGTTTTCGCTTGCATAATATATCTATATATATGTGTGTTCTGTGTATATTTATTGTATGTATATATAAATACACACACATACAGTATATATTTTTAAAAACTGCTGATGTTCATGAGACTTAAGGCAATCATTGCCCGCAAAGGATTCTCAACAAAATATTAAAAATTAACATTTTATTTATGATTATATTTATTTGTCCAATTACATTTGAGCCTCTGAAAAGGGGGGGGGGTTGTGTATAAAAATGGTTGTAATTCCTAAGCATTTTATGTTATATTTTTGTTCAAACCCTTGAATCAAAGCTTAAAGTAAATTTCATCTTGATTGTTTCATTTAAATTCTATTCTGGTGGCATACAGAACCAAACGTCTGCAAATTGTGTCAGTGTCCAAATATATATGGACCTACACTGAAAAAAATTGAATTTACTCATTTTTTTTAAGGTGGTTGCAATCAATTTATTTTAGCTACATTTAAATAAACAAATTTAGTCGACTAACTTTCAACTCAATTTGTTTATTTAAATGTAGCTAAAATATATGTATAAGTTTTATGAATGTTTTATGGTGTTTTTGAGATGATAGAGGTCTGTGGTGTGTTTTCTCACCGTATCTCCTGATTAAAGCTCATGGGTGACTCGGCTGGATCTCATGTGCTCCGTCAGACACTGAAAAACAGCAGTGAAATCATTCAGATCATCCCATCATGCATGTCACATTCACTGAGCTCCGTTTAATTCACATTACATTCACATAATAGTGAGCTCAGCATCTGCCGTCAGCGTTTGTCCTTTAACTGCAAAAGAATCAGAGAATATTCTCATGCCTTTCAGTAGGTTTACTCGGCTCTTGAAACATGCATTAATCGTCCTGTTATCTACAGCATCTCTAAACATTGGGAGGGTTTTGAGAGCTGCGCTTTGGACACAGGTGAGATGGGAATGGGATTAAAGCTCTGGTTCAGAATGATAACGGCAGCCGGAAACATCACACACAACTCCAATCATTCGCATTCACACACTCAATCACAGCACAAACACACACTCAATCACAGCACAAACACACACTCAATCACAGCACAAACACACACAGCTCATGCTGTTCAACATCCAGCAAACTGCACAGTTACACTACTAATACTTACAGAGATGAATAAAGATTCTATTATAGGTTTTAAAAATATTTTGAATTAGTATTTATTTTAGTGCTGTCAAACGATAAATCGTGATTAAACTCATCCAAAATAAAAGTTTGTGTGTGTATTGTGTATATTTATTATGTATATATCAATACACACACATACAGTATATATATGGAAAATATTTACATTTATATATTTATATTCATATAATTTATATTATATATAAATATATTTAATGTATAAACGTAATATATTTTTCTTAAATATATATATACGTATGTATTTATATATGCATAATAAATATACACAGTACACACACATATATTATGTAAACAAACACTTTTATTTTGGATGTGATTAATCGTTTGACAGCACTAATTTATTTATATATTTTCCTTTTTCATTTTAGCATTTTTGTTGTGTTTTTGTCATTTCTATTTCAGTTTAAGTTTGTTATTTTAGTACATCAAGTTAAACATGGTGAGTTTTCCTTCAGTTCGTGTCAAATATTAATGATTGTTCAGTTCAGTGTTATTTTAGAATATTATACTATTATATTTGTTTTATTTTAATATTTTGAAATTACTTTTTGGGGTATTTTTCTGTTTTCATTTTAATTTTAGTTAAATATTTAGCAGGTTTTTTTGTAATTTTGTTCTACATAGTTTTTATTAATTTGTATTTCAGCTTTTGTTGTAGTTATTTTAGTACATCAAGTTAAATAAATAAATAAATAAATAAATGTTCCCCTGGCAACATATAAAAATAAAAAGTTTTTAACAACAACAAAAAAATTATTATTCAATTATTCAAAAGAATTGAAAAAAAGTTAATTTATTTATAGGGTTATTATAGTTACTTAAAACTATATATCCTGTATATATATATATATATATATATTTATTTTTTTATTTTTTTTAGTTAACTATAATAATCCTATAAATAATTCTCTGTGTGTGCAGTGATTTTTTTAAGCATTGCTTTCATAATTTGAATTCATGCTGAGGACAAACGAATGTTAAAAGAAGATGATTACAGTTTTTTTGGATTGCTTAACCACGATTTTCAAAACAGGCCCCATGTTTTCAAAACACTACACACAATTAGCACAACCACACACACAATTAGCAAAACACTACAGATCCTTTGCATAATTAAACACTCTTGTAAAAACTATACACTTCTGTTTAAAAACCACACTTTGTTACCATATGAAACACACGTTTCACATTTTACTATACTCTGTTTGCACGAGTTACACTCTGCTGTGATAAACCTAAAACACTTTTAG
>NC_136716.1:27767200-27814700 GCF_936440315.1 Barbus barbus
CCAGGCTGAGGTACCCCTCATCCAAGCCATGAAGGAGGCCTGTGACCAGATGGAGGTAGCAGCAATGCAAGGATGGATTCGTCATTCAAGACGTTTCTTTCCAAGGTGTCTTGCTAATGACAACATTGCCTGCGATGTTGATGAAATTCTCTGGCCAGATCCAGCTAGGCGAAGAGACAATGTCTAGTGTTTTTTTTTTTTTTTTTTGTAACCGTAAACTTGCAGTACAATACGTAAAGTGACATTTTGTTACAGTATTATGAATCTCCATGTCAACATTTTGGGCGTGTTGAGAAATAAATGAGTTTCTTCAGTCTGCAACATTGGTCTTGTGTAGTGTTTGGTGGATTTACTTTATATTTGTACTTTGTTGATGGTAGCCTACTCTAATCATAGGGAAGTAGAAGTGCTAAAAGTGTTTTAGGTTTATCACAGCAGAGTGTAACTCGTGCAAACAGAGTATATTAAAATGTGAAACGTGTGTTTCATATGGTAACAAAGTGTAGTTTTTAAACAGAAGTGTATAGTTTTTACAAGAGTCTTTTAATTATGCAAAGGATCTGTAGTGTTTTGCTAATTGGGTGTGTGGTTGTGCTAATTGTGTGTAGTGTTTTGAAAACACGGGCCCTGTTTTGAAAAACGTGCTTAAGCAATCCAAAAAAACTGTAAAAGGAAAGAGAAACACTTCTCATATCTTCAGTCGTGACTCCAGTCAAACTGTACAGCAGAAATTCATCCATCATGGGGTCAAATCTAGTCAAAAATCAACTAAACATCAACAAAACTAGAGACATTTACAGACATTATAAAATGTTTTCCTTCAATCTGTGTCACACAAAATATTTTTGCTTATTTTTGGTTCTGTCTGGTTATCATTGATATACTATTATATATAATATATTTTAACTTTGAATTAGCTTTTACTTCTGTAATTTATGTTTTCATTTCAATTTTAGTTCAAGTTTCAGTTTTTAGTTTTGTCATTTTTTTATATATATATCTACATAGTTATCGTTAATAGTAATTAATAATTGAGTTTTTTATATTTATATTAATATTTTTATATTTATAAATATAAATATTAATAAATATATTATATTTATTTCAGTTAATGTCTATTTGATTTCCATTAACTTATTTTATGGTTTTATTTTTAATTTAGTTTAATTATAATAACTCTGGTCCGGTTCATGATTATATGAATTCAGTGTTTGATTTGAAGGATGTTTTGTTTATTCTGTATGATAAAGGACTGCAGCACCAGCTGAGAAGCAGAGAAAGAAACAAACACGGACTGAACCAAATATACGCCTCTGACCGTTACAATACAGTTTCATTCCAACGATTTCAGAAGTGAATCCCGAGCAGTGAGAAGAAGAACACGATCAGACAGACAGACTAAAGTCTGCTAAATTAATAAATGAATCAATCGTGTAAATTTCACACAGACTCAGCATCAGTAAATGTGATGTATGTACTGTATATATATTACAACAGAAGCCCAACGGAAGTGAAACAGAATCACAACCCCTTCCGGTGCTGATTTGCATGTTTTAATCCTTTTATTTATTTCATTTATTTTTATTCCTCTCATTCTCTCCAACAAACCCTGCTGTAAATCTTTCATTCTGAGCCGTTTGATCTGGAGCGGGTCTAGCAGGAACATCGAATAATAATCCGACACAAACTAAATCCTGACACCCAATCTCAGGCCTCGTGTTCTCATTAAATTACATGATTAGTGGTGCTTGATGATTGAGGAACCAGAGCCACATCTACAGAGATAACAGAGATTTTCTCACACTAGACCGGAAGAAAACAGCTGGAAAAATGCACTAGCAACCACCCAGAATACACCCTAGCAACTGCATAGCAACCCTGTAAACAAAACAATACACTGTAGCATCATGCACTGCAAAAACAAGTGGAGGTGAAACAAGTTATACCCAGAAATTGCTTGTAAGTTTCACAAGCTGTTAGAAAGAAACAGCACTGAATGCATTGAATTAAACGTGAAGTCTTGAAGTAGAAATAGGAAAGCAGAGCGGCTCGAGGGGAAGCCAACAGAAATCCTCAGGGCTTGTTCTGTTTTGCATAAATCAAAGGGCTGCGGATTTGAGCGAAGGCTTCGCTGGTCAAGCAGAATATCTCCTGCTTTCATTTGAGGGCTTGTATCTAGTTAAAGGAGAGCCGTTGCTGTTTGCCATCTGAATGAACTGGAAGTCCTCCATGTCCCGCGAGACTCACGACGAGAACAACAGCATTAATCTGAGCACACAAACACCAACAGACCAGAGAACATTCATCACAGCGGACTTACTGTCAAACCCTAAAACTTACAGAAAAACAAGTTAAGAACATCTCCACTGCTATTGCTAAAGAACCAGAAGAAACAGTGGGGCATGTTGTCACACAATAGGGCAGCTTTTCACAATGGAAATTTGCTGTTTGATTGTGTATATATATTGTGACGGGTGGAAGAATCACACGACAAGGAGAGCTCAAAATAAATACCCCGGAGGGTACGACACGGATGCGCTCTGTAGGGGACAGGGCTTTTTCTTCCTATGCTCCCAGGCTTTGGAATGTACTCCCTCTACAAATTAGAGATGCTCAGAATTTAAGCATTTTTAAGTCTTATTTAAAAACTCATTTTTTTAGGTTAGCTTTTTCTTGACTGTTTTGATTTTAAATGATATCTTAGTCTGTTTTTAATTAGTTGTCTTTTGTGTGTTGTACTTTTATTTGTTTTGTTTTATTATGTGAAGCGCTTTGAGAAACTGTTTAAAGGCGCTATATAAAAATAAAGTTATTATTATTATTATTATTTATTCACAAACAAGGGTGGTAAGGTGCAGAGTGGGTCGCTGAGGTGGGTACGTGCTCTCCGTGACTCATCCATTGACTCATCCGGCGGGTTGGGGGCCGCCGGCCTGCCTATTGCTCTGGGACAACCCTCCGAGGGAAAGACGGCGCTCACTCCCCAAAGTCGCGTCGATGGGCCGCCTCAGCCCAGGAGGCGGTCGATAACAACGCGTTCCGTTACCTGGGCAGCTGTGCCCAGGTATATATGTATATATATATATATATATATATATATATATATATATATTTATATATACAGTGCCCTCCAAAAGTATTGGAACAGTAAAGACAAAATTGCTCTGTTGGCTGTGGAGTTAAGACATTTACAAATATGATGAAAAGATGAATATGAGACAAAACTACAGAATGTCACATTTTATTATTAGCCGTTTCAACACATACATGTTTTAGCAGCTAAGAAGTTCAGCACTTTTAGAGTTCATCCCTCTATCTGATGTGAGCATAAGTATTGGAGCAGTTGCCTCACAGCTCTTTCTAAGTGATCAGCTGTGTCCTGTTGCATTAATTCTTCAGATATTAAAAGCAGGGAATGTGTCGTATCAGTTATATCCATTACTTCTGTATTCTGAATCTTGCATTCGATGATGACACACAAACCAGGATGAAGATGAGGGAGCTGACTTTGAGAGAAAAGCAAGCAATTTGGATGCTAAAAGAAAAGAGGAAGTCAGTTAGAGCTCTAGCAAAAACAAAGGGCATGGAGAAATCAAGAGTTTGGAAACCACCAGCGACACCAGCAACCAACAACGACCTGATCGACTGAGAAAACAACAGTAGCTGATGACAGACAAATCATAAAAGCTGTGAAAATGAACCCTAAAAGACGTGTCTGTAAAATCACCAACAACTTCCAGAAAGCTGGGGTGATGCTCTGACAATCTACTGTCCTCAGGAGACTTTGACACAGAATTACAGATGCTACACAGCAAGATGCAAACCTCTGACCAGCACCAAACATAGAAAGACAAGAGTAGAGTTTGCAAAAAAGCACAAAGGTGAGCCAGAAGAGTTTTGGAACTGTGTTTATGGACCGATGAGACAAAGATGAACCTTTATCTAAGTGATGGGAAAGCAAAAATGTGGAGAAAAAGGGAACTGCAATGATCCCAAGCATACAGCCTCATCTGTAAAGCATGGTGGAGGTGGTGTCATGGCATGGGTGTGCATGTCTGTCTCTGGAACAGGTCCTCTCAACTTTACTGATGACTTAATGTATGATGACCACTGTTGGGGAAAGTTACTTTTAAAAGTAATGCATTACAATATTGCGTTACTCCCTAAAAAAGTAACTAATTGCGTTACTTAGTTACTTTTTATGGAAAGTAATGTGTTACATTACTTTTGCACTACTTTTGTGTTACTTTTTAAATATGAGCATGGCTTGATTGTTTGTGTTTAATATAAGAAGTTCTATTTATAGCAAATGTAAAAGCCCTTTCACACCAAAAAGTGTAATGAATAAACCTTAGGTTGAAGGAAGAGTAAATTCACATCTGTACAGTAGAACACAGGAGAAGAAGGTTCAACACTCTTCAGCAATAAAAAAACAATGAAGCACATTTGTTTATCTAAAGTCATTTTTGCTTATTTAGTATGGTTGAACTGGATCATCAAAGGTCAGCAGCAAAGATATTGGTTAATAAAATGGGATTAGATTCGTGTTATTTAATATATTTAATTATTGCAGGTTTTCATCATATTCTGAGTTTGCATTTCACTGTTTTAATTCATCTTGAGGAATACAAAATCAGTTGTTTTTTTTTGCGAGTGAGATGAATGTTGACATTTAGTCTAGAACTACAGTAACATCATGTTCACACAGATCACACAACGCCTCTGTACGTCTGATTTCTCCCAACATGTGGACAGGAGACTTGTCAGTCAATAAATGGGAAAACAGAGTAACTGGCGTTACTTTTTTGAAAAGTAACTCAGATATTTTGTTGTAAATTAAAAAGTAATGCGTTACTTTACTAGTTACTTGAAAAAAGTAATCTGATTACGTAACTCGCGTTACTTGTTATGCATTACCCCCAACACTGATGATGACAGCAGCAGAATGAATTTCCTAGCGGTGAGTGGAATGGACTTTAGTCAGTGCCAGCCGCCGGGCTCTTGTCTCATCGCGAGTGAGGACCAACACGGTAAGTGCGTCAGATGTGTGGGCCTGGCCCATGCACAAGACGCTATCGTTGGCATTTCTAACTGCAAGTACTGTGAGAATTTTACTTTAAAAACCTTGCACGCTAGACTTGCGGTTTTGATCGAGAATCTGCCTTTCTTCCCCGACCTGCATCAATACATCAATGTTCTGTACGCTCATAATGCATAAACACTCTTCAGAGGAAAATCCATTGCATTGATGATTCTGGCATAGATTAGCATAGCCTGTAAAGAACTGATGACATCACTAATACAGGCTATACTAATTAAAGCCAAAGTCATCAAACCAGCCTTTAGACACGGAGCAGATCCTTCTGACGACGATGAGACGCTGATTCACTTCAGACAATTAAAAAATGAGTTTACAAAGCTGTAAATAAGACAAAGATTTCACCACCATTTCAGTTTTTCTACTTCAAAATTTCACATTTAATTCAACATGTTACTTGCCATTTTCTTGAAATTATTTCTGAAATTTACTAGCAATTTCTAAGCAAAAACTGTTTCAAAGTAGCCTATTTTTTTTCAGTGTACTTAACTGGAAAATGTTGAGTGAATCTCTCAAAAAACAGGTTACATTTCACCCACAAATTGTAAAAAATAAATAAAAAAAATAAATGCAATTTTTGCACTGATATATTAACAAAAAATGTACATTTCATGACTTCAATGCAAAATCACTTCTACTGCTAATAATGAATTATTTAAATATCATTTCAAAATCCTAAAAACAGGCTTCATTTTCTGAAGTCGTGGCCTAATGGTTAGAGAGTCGGACTCGTAATCCAAAGGTTGTGGGTTCGAGTCTCGGGCCGGCAGGGATTGTAGGTGGGGGGAGTGAATGTCCAGCGCTCTCTCCACCCTCAATACCACGACTGAGGTGCCCTTGAGCAAGACACCAAACCCCCAACTGCTCCCCGGGCGCCGCAGCATAAATGCTGCCCACTGCTCCGGGTGTGTGTTCACGGTGTGTGTGTGTTCACTGCTGTGTGTGTGTGTGTGTGTTCACTGCTGTGTGTGTGTGTGTGTGTTCACTGCTGTGTGTGTGTGTGTGTGTTCACTGCTGTGTGTGTGTGTGTGTGCACGTTGGATGGGTTAAATGCAGAGCACGAATTCCGAGTATGGGTCACCATACTTGGCCGTATGTCACATCACTTTTTTTTTTCCATTCATGACGGCTTCTGATAGATTCACACAGTTAAATTAAAGGCAGGTCAGTATTAAAGTGTGAGTAGTTAAACATGACAGACGAAAAGAGTTCAGTAAAATTACAAAAACAACACAAAAACACGTCCTCTCGGTAAACAGATAAATGAAGGTTTCTAATGGAGATCAGAGAGAATCTGCCCTTCCATTTACAGACACGCCATTGGGATCCATTACACAAACACAAGCCATTAATAATGTCACATCAGACTGATAATTAAACAATCCATCAGCAAACATCATGAAGATCAAACCACAAACCAGGATCACCCCAATCGATAAATCAACCAACCAACCAAACAAACAAATATATATATGTGTGTGTGTGTGTGTGTGACCCTGGACCACAAAACCAGTCATAAGGGTCAATTTTTCGAAATTGAGATTTATACATCAATGAATATATACAATGAATAATCTTTCCATTGATGTATGGTTTGTTATGAGAGGACAATATTTGTCTGAGATACAACTATTAGAAAATCTGGAATCTGAGGGAGCAAAAAAATCTAAATATTGAGAAAATCTCCTTTAAAGTTGTTCAAATGAAGTTCTTAGCAATGCATATTACTAATCAAAAATGAAGTTTTGATATATTTACGGTAGGAAATTTACTAAATATTTTCATGGATCTTTATGATCTTTAAATAATATCCTAATGATTTTTGGCATAAAAGAAAAAAATTTATAATTTTGACCCATACAATGTATTGTTGGCTATTGCTACACATATACCCCAGCGACTTAAGACTGGTTTTGTGCTCCAGGGTCACATATATAAATAACTAGGGTGTTCACCAAACCCAATTACAGTCCTACACACACATGAAGACATTAGTTAAAAACACTGTAAATCCTCATCCAGATGATTTCAGATGAGTCCATGTGTCCATTCAGCTTGTGTCTAATACTAGTTGTGTTTGATTTGTTATGGAGTATCTGAGGTCAGAGCTTTGTGTTTCACTCACACAGATAATACAAGTTTCATCTGTTGGCCTGCGATCAGAGAACATGATGTTCTCATGTCAGAAATCACCAGCTTCTCTTGGCGGCCCATAAAAATACTGACATGAGAATCATCTGAGAAGACGAGATGAGCGACAGACAGATAAACCAGCCCGATCTCATGGGACGCGAAGAAAGTTTCCATTTCAAACGTCCTGCAAAAGCAGAACGAGACAAATCCACAACACCGTTTCAGATCAACAGACTTTCACTCCCACTGAGACAAATTAACCAACCAGCCGCTTCAAATCAATCCGTTTGAATGCATTTACTCTGTCGAGACACAAACCAACACACATTCAGATCAATATAAGATAGGATTCATCTGTTATTGTAGTAAACATGTTTCTTTGCAGCTCTGCACAAGAATGAGAATCTGACCCTTTTTTAAAATCTAGAATCATTGGAAAATCATGCGTCTGCACAACTCCAATAATGACCCATCCATACAATTCACTGCAGTTTCCAGTTGAAATGAGCAGTCAAACACCAGCAATTCTTTTTCACACAAATTATGATTACAGGGGCAGATTATTGATTAATAAAGACTTATTTTTACATATTTCTTTATGCAGCTGTACCATAGAATTTAGTAGAGATGTAGGACATGTCCCTATCAATATCCAGCGACGGTGCCTACTAGCAATCATTTTGATCTAACAATTAAATAAATGTGTATGTAAGCACTGTTGTTATAAATTCAGCTGCATCATACCACTGATATTACCGGAGAAATTAAAGAAATACGCTAGAAAACCTTTAATAGATGTGTGGAGTAAGAACATATAAGAGCCGAAGTGTTTGAATCATACGAGCAGAGTTCAGATGAATCAAGTTTATCCTCTTTAACTGTTGTTTTGCTGTTTTGTGTTCATCTGCTTCACCCATTTGCTCTTTTTACATCAACTATCACTCTATGTAGACTAATACAATCACATACAACAATCATTTATCAAATATTCATTACTATATATACTGATACATCTAGCATTCACTTCAACGAGAAACTGGATGCTTTCGACTGATTTCTATTAAACTCTCAGCAACTGAACTGCAGCTCAAACTATTTCAAATATAGTGAATTAGCTACAAACTCCATCATAAAGCACCATGTTCCCATCTAACGTGTATTTTCAGCTGCAGCTCATCATATTAATGGAGTGTTTCTCTAGTTAGCAGTAAACCGGTTACCTCAGCTGAATATGATTTGTGCTGGATGTTATCTTTGGAATGGAAATATGGATATTTTATTTGTAAACATCATACTTGTTTTTGCTAATTTCAGTTAATGTCATAACTAGTGAGCTAAGCCAGTAGTAGTGCTGACAGTGTCGTGTAAACACGACTGAAGACGAGAAAAGAGGAGGAACAGACCAACTGAATCAATCAAGTGAGTCATTTACGATTGAACCGCTCCGATTGATTCAAACTCGTGAATTCGATCATTCAGTTCAAGTGATTCACAATCACAGATTAAAAAGCATTTCATTTTCAAGTTTCGACATCGCTTGTAATGATTTTAAAAAGCACCTAGTGATGGATGAAACTGAGCTTTTCGAAACTCTGAATCAGGCCTGCGTTCAGCCGGACAAAACGTTTCAAAACGTTTATTAAACGGAAACGGTGGTGCGTTGAACACCCT
This sequence comes from Barbus barbus, assembly GCF_936440315.1. Taxonomy (NCBI): domain Eukaryota; kingdom Metazoa; phylum Chordata; class Actinopteri; order Cypriniformes; family Cyprinidae; genus Barbus; species Barbus barbus. The sequence goes on from NC_136716.1 coordinate 27,776,103, forward strand.
GTTCTGATGACGCAAGAGTTGCAGCTATGGCAGCTGAGAAGACCATTGTTTGTGTTCTTTTTGAAGAATTTTCAGAGCCTGATGAAATCATTATAAATACGTGTTAAATACTGCAAAATACGCTCGATGTTACAGTCACTGCCCTTGCCGTCCAGAATAAAAGAGAACATCCCAATCAGATCTAGTGAAGTGAAGGGATTTGTGGAAACTGTGGTTCCTAATTATTGTGATCCAACATTTGCCTCGCAAAGACAAATATTTCAGGTGAATATAGTATTTTATAGAATATAGTAAATATAGTATTTTTATGTTACATTAATCAGTGTCTAGCACACCTTCCTGAGGAAAGGATATGGACCAGAAGACATTGCAATTACTACATGATATTTAGACAGACTTAAAGAAGTTCCAGATCTATACTTGTGCTCTTATTATTTCAGATATTTTGCCTTTAATGTCAATAAACATGTTCAAACAATATACTTGTGAATTTATTTTGATGTTAATTACATTGTACATTCCCACTGTATATAGAAGTATGTGCATCACTTAATTACCATTGTGTATGGAATTTGGTATATAAATAAACTTGCCTTGCAATGAAGCTAAAAATATAAACAGCTACATCATCATGTTGATATGCTATGTTACTATAAAACTCTTAGGACAAACATGTCTTCTAATATCTTCAGTATACCCAGCTGCAGCGGACACATTTGTAAATGACTTCACTTGGACCCATAGTGCGATCTGTCTCTTTAATACCGCGTGGTTTATATACATGTTGACATTTTTGATACACCCACCAAACAAGAGAAAACGTATCTCAAACCCCGTTGCACACCGTTTCCAGGAAACATGTCGTTCAACCCGGAAACCGCAGCAAAACGTTGCGCACCGGTTTGAGCCTGAACCTGCCCCAATTAAAACCATTGCATCGCAAAATGATTCCCTGTTTCGAAGCACTCCAATCTGATCGCATATCGCAAATCAGTTGATTCAGATCGGAACATTTGATTTAGAACTTTGAAGCAGATTCATGAATCTTTTGATTTAGATCTGAACTTTGAAGCAGGTTCTGAATCTTTTGATTTAGATCTGAACTTTGAAGCAGGTTCTGAATCTTTTGATTTAGATCTGAACTTTGAAGCAGGTTCTGAATCTTTTGATTTAGATCTGAACTTTGAAGCAGGTTCTGAATCTTTTGATTTAGATCTGAACTTTGAAGCAGGTTCTGAATCTTTTGATTTAGATCTGAACTTTGAAGCAGGTTCTGAATCTTTTGATTTAGATCTGAACTTTGAAGCAGGTTCGTGAATCTTTTGATTTAGATCTGAACTTTGAAGCAGGTTCGTGAATCTTTTGATTTAGATCTGAACTTTGAAGCAGGTTCGTGAATCTTTTGATTTAGATCTGAACTTTGAAGTAGGTTCGTGAATCTTTTGATTTAGATCTGAACTTTGAAGCAGGTTCGTGAATCTTTTGATTTAGATCTGAACTTTGAAGCAGGTTCGTGAATCTTTTGATTTAGATCTGAACTTTGAAGCAGGTTCGTGAATCTTTTGATTTAGATCTGAACTTTGAAGCAGGTTCGTGAATCTTTTGATTTAGATCTGAACTTTGAAGCAGGTTCGTGAATCTTTTGATTTAGATCTGAACTTTGAAGCAGATTCATGAATCTTTTGATTTAGATCTGAACTTTGAAGCAGGTTCTGAATCTTTTGATTTAGATCTGAACTTTGAAGCAGGTTCTGAATCTTTTGATTTAGATCTGAACTTTGAAGCAGGTTCTGAATCTTTTGATTTAGATCTGAACTTTGAAGCAGGTTCTGAATCTTTTGATTTAGATCTGAACTTTGAAGCAGGTTCTGAATCTTTTGATTTAGATCTGAACTTTGAAGCAGGTTTGTGAATCTTTTGATTTAGATCTGAACTTTGAAGCAGGTTCGTGAATCTTTTGATTTAGATCTGAACTTTGAAGCAGGTTCGTGAATCTTTTGATTTAGATCTGAACTTTGAAGCAGGTTCATGAATCTTTTGATTTAGATCTGAACTTTGAAGCAGGTTCGTGAATCTTTTGATTTAGATCTGAACTTTGAAGCAGGTTCGTGAATCTTTTGATTTAGATCTGAACTTTAAAGCAGGTTCGTGAATCTTTTGATTTAGATCTGAACTTTGAAGCAGGTTCGTGAATCTTTTGATTTAGATCTGAACTTTGAAGCAGGTTCGTGAATCTTTTGATTTAGATCTGAACTTTGAAGCAGGTTCGTGAATCTTTTGATTTAGATCTGAACTTTGAAGCAGATTCATGAATCTTTTGATTTAGATCTGAACTTTGAAGCAGGTTCTGAATCTTTTGATTTAGATCTGAACTTTGAAGCAGGTTCTGAATCTTTTGATTTAGATCTGAACTTTGAAGCAGGTTCTGAATCTTTTGATTTAGATCTGAACTTTGAAGCAGGTTCGTGAATCTTTTGATTTAGATCTGAACTTTGAAGCAGGTTCGTGAATCTTTTGATTTAGATCTGAACTTTGAAGCAGGTTCGTGAATCTTTTGATTTAGATCTGAACTTTGAAGCAGGTTCGTGAATCTTTTGATTTAGATCTGAACTTTGAAGCAGGTTCGTGAATCTTTTGATTTAGATCTGAACTTTGAAGCAGGTTCGTGAATCTTTTGATTTAGATCTGAACTTTGAAGCAGGTTCATGAATCTTTTGATTTAGATCTGAACTTTGAAGCAGGTTCGTGAATCTTTTGATTTAGATCTGAACTTTGAAGCAGGTTCGTGAATCTTTTGATTCAGATCAGAACTTTGAAGCAGGTTCGTGAATCTTTTGATTTAGATCTGAACTTTGAAGCAGGTTCGTGAATCTTTTGATTTAGATCTGAACTTTGAAGCAGGTTCGTGAATCTTTTGATTTAGATCTGAACTTTGAAGCAGGTTCGTGAATCTTTTGATTCAGATCAGAACTGCTAAGTGGGTTTGCGAGTCTTTGATTCAGGTCAGAACTTCAGAGTAAGGAAACAATACACAGATACATATCCCTTAATAAAATTAACCATGGTTTTATTATAGTAAAAGTTTTTTGTTGTTGTTGTTGTTTATTTTTTTCTTGTATAGTTTACTACAAATAGCCTACCATGGTTAATTTAGTTAATATAGGGTTTTTTTCACCTTAAGAGGACACATGATGAATACAGAGATGCAGTTTTCATTGCTTTGGATGGTTTCAATATACCTGTCTATATATTTCCTATATTCTTCTGATAGCCTAACAGATAACAATGTGAACGGAAGAAAACAAAGCCAAATTGCCTAATCTACAATGAAAATCTCAATGTTCTTCCCCTGAAAAAACAAACAAAACATGAATTTGTCTCCCAATAAAGCATAAATCCATGCATTCTCTGATATTGCATAAAGCTGTTTAATCAGACTGCGAAAAATTGATCCTTCACTGGATTTTGATGAACATATTTCCACTTGCATCTGCATTACCTTCACCAGCAGACATCAGCATATCATCACACCTGAACTCATTTGTATTTCAGCTGTTCATTGAGTTTGAGAAAATAATGCATTTATATTTTGGAAAATAATGACTCTGACAGAAAGTAATTAAATATAACAAATGTGTGCAGATAAGACGGTTAGCTGGCGTCTGAAGATAGAAAGCCTCTTTTATACAGTCCAGGGTTCTTTGTTCTGGGTTCAGTGAATTAAATCACAGACATTTCACGCAGGTTCAGAGATAAAACAAGCAGAACCTGCAAAAACATGAAGAACAATGAAGAAAGAGAATAAAAGCTTCAGAAAAATACGTGAATTTATTCAGATGCAGACTCAAACTCATCTCACACACATTTCACAAATAAAAGCCGGCCTCGCTATCAAACACTTCTAAAGCCAGACGCAGAATATGAAAGAAGGATAGTTGATGATTTTGACTGATGAAATCACTGATTATCAGACTGAAAGATAAACAGTTCACCTCATGAGTTTATTTATCAAAATGAAGGCATTACAGAAAGATTTCTTCAGTTAAGATTTTTATTTTTCATCTCTCTGAGCATCATTAAATCAGCTAATGGTGTTTTAATGTGTCAAATGTTTGTAGATGTTTTCAGTCTTCTGAGATAAATGCTTGGTTAACTAAAGACATGTTACATTACAGCGCAGATGATATTAATGTTAATCATCAGAGCTGAAGGCCGAGAATAAAGCGATTCAAGATCTTCAATCAGCTCTTGACTTCCTCAAGTTCCTCTGTTTGCTTACAGAAACTGACACAGATGAGAAAAACTTCTAGATTTATAAATAAATATTATTATTTACGGCTGAACCTCTGCATCAGAGACGGCACATTCTCCAATAAAGGCAGTTGAAGCAATCAAAATCTATTTTTGCCCATTTTAACCACATTCCATCCCATACTTTAGATTAAATGTACCATAGATCCCACAAAGCCCTTGAATATCTTTGGATTTTGATTTGATGTCTTTGATAACACTAGTTTATTTAAGTGCTGATGCTATAATTCAAGCCTGTGGCTTTTCACAGGGTTTAATGGAGTTTTTAATTAGATGACTTCAGATTTTAAGTATAACATATGCTATATGTTAATTGGCTAATGTGTGTGTTGCATTACACAGCATTTAAATGTGAGTAAATGGCACTTAAACAAACTACTGTCATTAATCTAGCATTTATTCATTATAGTCTTTGCTGTCATGCATTACCTTTCAATCTCTGCAATCATTACAAATAAATCTGTGCTGTACTTATATGAAAAGCATTTCAGACTTCCAGAAATGAGCTTGAAACTTATTAACTTGATTATTTATGCAATGACAAAAACATAAACATGATGTTACTAAAGAGCTAAATTTATCACAGCGAGTGATTAAGAGTTCAACTTCAAGTTCATTTTCACATTTCTTTCCATCTTTTGAAATGCTGATACTATCAAACTGATCAACACCACAAAACATCCCAGAATTCATCAGATACATTGATACTACTGATATCTGTGGTGTTGATTTCCCTCCAAAATGATGTCATTTCCTGCAAGGTGATGCCATTACGGAAGTGGCTTTTGTTAGTTTAATTCATAAGTGTTATTTTATGGAAATATTATATAATTGATCAATTATAAAACTTACAATTATTTAACAGATAATTGATTAATATAAAAAAAAAACAATAATTAGTTTGAATAATCTAGAATAAAGGCATTGTATCGTATAGCAATTAGTGCAACTAATTGAATTTGAATATCAGGTTAAATGTAACTTATTTTGTCTTCTGGGAAACATGTAACTATCTTCTGTTGCCTCTGAAGAGCAGTACTAAATGAAAAAATATTATATTTAGGTACACGTGTACCTAAAATGTAGACGTCTCCATATGGCTCTTATGCATGTTTTCTCCTTCTGGAGCATCAGTGAGTGTTTGAATCTTCTGTAATAGCTGCATATGAGTCCCTCAGTCGTCCTCAGTGTGGAAAGATGGATCTCAAAATAATACAGTCATTGTTGGAAAGGGTTCAAATACACAAAAATGCTGCAAAACCAAATATTTTGTGGGAGTTGGTGGATTTTTCTGACAGTTTAACTGTTCAGGACAAACAAGGGACTCATGAACAACTATCACTAAACAAAAACACAGCAGTGGATCATTCAGATAACAACACAGTATTAAGAATCAAGGGGATGTAAACTTTTGAACGGGGTCATTTTTATAAATTCATCTATTATTTTCTCTTGTGGACTATATGTAAACATCTCATATGTGAAATATCTTATTCAGGTCAGTACTAAATAAACAATAACATGCATTTTGTATGATCTCTCTTATTTTGGTAAAATAATGAACATTTTGCAGATTCTGAAAGGGGGATGTAAACTTTTGACCTCAACTGTAGATAGCACCGCATATGTTTTTCTATATTGTGGTTCTATCTGCTTCTATTCCTCTGATATCAGATAACAATGCTTTAAAAATGCACACAGAAAACATCACCAGAGCCGCTTGTTTACATGCGTTTCTCTCATACATGTACGGCTGTAATATGGAGCACATTCTGGCAGAAGGACTGATGGATGGATTGGCCACACGCATCGGTACGGTCTGCGACAGATGAACGGCTTTGGACGGTGCTCAAGTTCTGCTGTGCATCGTGTGCGGATCATGAACGATAGTCACACCGACCAACTGTTTAGCTCAAAGACTTCAACTCTGATGCTTCAAACCCTTCAGCTTACATTACACTCCATTCACACACGAACAGTCGGTCAGAGACGGATGCAAATCTAAGACCAGACATTAATATGTGAATATGAATGAATAAACAACTGCCCTTCACATCAGGCTAACGACAGGAGAAAGAGAAATCATAAACTACTGTGACGCTCGTGTGTAAATTATTACATCTGTTAACAAAACATTTCCTTAACCAGCCAGTTTGATTTGAGCAAATCGATCTGTATAAACTCTAGTGAACAGCATTTCATTCAGATGCCCTCCTGAAACAAAACATACAGTAATTCACCTCATTCTGGGCAAATTCAGTTCAAACACCCTAACAACTCACAGAATTATTTGTTTCATACATGGTCTAATTACATGAGAGCTGCTTTTTTTCCCACAAATTCAGAAGTATGGATTGCTAAATTATTTACATGACATGTACACGGCCATATAAATGCTGTGACACGGTAGGATTTCTGGAAAGGAAACTGAAAGAAAAGAATTAGGTAGAATCAATAAATTCTGAATATATTACTGCTATTATATGAATAATATGTAATCATGTAATCCATAAAAAGTAACTGTAATCTGATTATGAGCCTTTTAAAATGTAACATAATCCAGTTACGACAAGTAATCGATATTTGGAATCTGTTACGTAATCCAGATTACATGTAATCCGTTACTAACCAGCGCTGCACCCTAGCAACCGCATAGTGATGTATAATCCCATTACGATCCATAAACCATCAGTAATCAATATGTGGTGATATTCTGAGAAAAAGCACAGGCCTGTGAGTAAACGGTTCCCAAATCTCTCTATAAATGGATAAATGTGTCCAGCTTCTGCTCTCTGGCCCGGAGTTCAGGGCAAATCATGTCATGTTCTGTAACGTAGCTTTATCTGTCAGCAGATAATCAAATCCAGATCCCGCTCATGCTAATGAATGTATATCCTAACGACACGCGCTACTGAACACAACATCTGATCTCTGCCAAGACTCCAGATCAACTGAGAGCGGCTCCCAAACACACGGGAAACGCTCCAAAACCGCCAGAAACTTCCAGAACGCGTGTCGCCTGAAGATAAAGAGAGAAATGTGCAGCTCATAATTCAACACAAACTCACAAGAACAGCAAAGAACGTGATGAACATGAAGCCTGTTCTGAGAACCATTAACATTTGCTTACAGTAACAGCACTTTCATAACATATTAAAGCACTAGCTCATCAATAAATGATCGTTCTGTCACCATCATGTTGTTGCAAACCTCTTACTTTCTTCAGTGAAACACAAAAGAAGATACTTTGAAGGATGTTGGGAAACAAACAATTTTGGACCCCATTGACTTTCAAGATATCTTCTTTTGTGGGTTTTTTGTTTTTTTTTGCGTGAACTCTCTCTTTAAATGTCTTTCCACTGATTGTAATGAACTACTACGATGCAAAGAAAGAGAGAGAGAGAAAGATATTATTTCAATTGTAATGGATATTTGCAAAGAATGCTGGTAGCATTTGTCAGTTATTATTGTTAACATAAAAATGCATTTGAATATAATTTTAAAAAACTTTAACTGAAATAAACTATAAAAATAAAACATTAAAAAATATATTTTTATTTTAGGTGCTTATCGTCATGCCAAACATTTCGCAATTTTGTTTAGTTTAAGTTGAAGTACTACAATTGAAACCAAAAATTAAAAGTCTATAAAAACTATATTTAAAACAATAAAATAAAAAGGAAAACACATACCGAATAAGTAGTTCAAAATATTAACTAAATGTCTAACAGTATATTAATGATATTAAAACACTGGTATTTGCTGAGGAATTTAACATATAAGCAATATGGTTAACTGTCATGAAAATAATGCCACAATGTAACTGCTGATGCATAAAAGATCGAAGTGAAAATGTCAAAAATGCTCCTTTTGTGTTTTATGAACAGCATAGGTTTGGATCAACATGAGGGTGAATGAATTATGACAGAATGTGCATTTTGAGGTGAACTGTGTGAACTATGAGCAGGATATTTCTCACACAGAACCTGAAGATGAGAAAAGATGCCGAGAGAGAGAGAGAGAGAGTAATGAGAGAAACTGAAAGCTGTCTTCCTGCTCACAGATGAACTGATGAGGAATAATTGCAGTGCTGATTCTCTGATGATCTGCTGGTTATGAAGCAGGTCATTGTGTTGCTGTGTTCTGATGTTGAGTACATCTCTAGATCAACTAGCAGACAGTAATCTTCAATCTACAGGTAGATATGAATATGTCACCACTAATAGATATTTCACCTGTTATTCCAAACCTGCATGAAACGAGGCGCCATGTTTCACTGAATTAACCTTTTAATTAATAAAAAATATCAGTTATAAAAATATATGGGCTGTCAAGTGGTTAAAATGTTTAATATAATTAATTACATAATGTGCAGATTACTTAATCTTAAATGAATTGTGTTGGATGATTGTGTCATATCAGAAATGCATTCATTTTTAAATGAATATTGAAATACAAAATGATTTACAGTGTTTTTCAGCTGCTTCCACACTAAATCTCTCCTTATCACACAGTTTCTGAAAGCTGTCACTCAAACAGCAGAAGCACACACCACATCTGCAAAACCAGACACTAATTCTCAGACTTTTCAATTTCATAAAACACTTTTTCAAAACACAACACTGAACAAAACTGTAAAAAATTAACTTAACGAGTGAGTCATTCAGTCATTTACTCAACCAATCATTTCAAATCGTTGATTCATTCAGAAACGAAGCTGACTGCTCTGCTTTTGTGAATGAATCACTGAATCATTCACTCACTTGATTCATTCAGTAACGAATCACCACTGTGTGTTGATGAGAAACGCACAACAGTTCTTCTGTGTCTTTGATTGGAACTATTTTCATCTGTGAAACTGATCAAAACAGACAAGCCAGTTTTCCTAGGACTATATAAACATAAAAAACTATTCTGCCATCCTCTGAACTGTTGTGTTTCCAGCGGAGTGAAGAGAACCACATAACAAGAGTGAAGTGTTTCAGTAAGTGCTGGAGATGTTTCTAAATGTGACTGCATTAAAATAACATCAGAAGAGCTTTTAGACTCATGGCGATCAGATGGCAGAACTCATTTACAGAAGAAAGAGTCCAAACCCGGCTGCACACAAACACATTTTGTGTTATGCATCACGCTAGAGTTCATGCATTCCTGGGGAAACACACTCATCTGTCGATCTGTTTCTTCAGACACTGTTAGTGTGAATCTGACAGAGAGAGAGAGTATTGATCGTGTGCTGCACTGCTTTCACAGATCACTGATTCATCCACATCAGAAGATCCGTTTCCCAAACACCTGTGACACACGAGCGGGAAAACTCAATCAAACACACTGACCTTCAGTCACACACACACACACACACACACAAACTGACTCACACACACATACATACACACACACACACACACAAACTGACTCACACACACACATACATACACACACACACACACACAAACTGACTCACACACACACATACACACACACACACGTTTACTTCTATCTAAATGGGGACATCCCATAGGTGTATTTTATACTGTACAAACTGTATGTGCTATTGCCCTACACCTAAACTTAGCCCTCACAGGAGACTTTCTGCATTTTTACAATTTCAAAAAAACTTTGTTTAGTTTATTTTTAAACCCATTTTACAAATGAGGACGTCCCCAAAGGGAGGTTTTTGGAGATTTTGTCAGGTTTACCTCACTTTTGGGTACAAATTTGTCCCCAAAAAGTGATTAAGTAGGTACACACACACACACACACACACACACACACTCTCATTCACACACACACACACCTGCTCACCTGATCCACATCACACGCTCACACTGACAAACTCATATAACGGCACACATGCAGAGAATATCTGAGAGAATATCCATGAGCAGAATACAAGCCCAGTGCTGCTTCCCACGATGCAGTGCACTCAACATGACCCTACATTTCAAATGTGCTAAAACTAAAAACAGCTGATTCTGAAAGAGACAGTTCACCCATGAATGGAAATCCTGTCATTATGTACAATATTCTGAATTTTGAAGAATCTTCACAGACTTTTCCAAACAAAGTCAGTTTGTAGTCTGTCAGGTTTTAAAGTGACCATTTAAAAAAAATACTGCAAAATAACTACATTATTTTTAAAACAATTTATTTGTAAATATATATGTTAGAGACAGCAAAGCTCAATTAAATATTTTTTTCAACTTGAAAATACATTCAGTTTCAACCTTTATTTACCAAAATATATTTCAAAATGTATTTCAGGGGCAAGAAAATATGTTTCCAATCATACAGTAGCCTACATTTAGGCTAATATAAAAATATTTATATTTTTAAAATATATTTTCAAAAATATACAATAGATGGCCAAAAAGTATATTGGTAGAAAATATAATGACATAAATAAGTCTATTATTTTAAATCACATTTTAGCAATGTTTTATATTTTTGGCCATATATACTGCATGTGTCTATATATATTCTTTGTAATCATTTGTGACAATGTTTGAGTGAATATCATTTCCTACACTATTTTGTTTCAGTGTAATGTTTGTAATGTTCATCACTGAACATATGTACAGTTTTACTTGTTATTTTTAGCAGTGTTTCTAGTTGCTCAGTTTTGTTAACCAGTTAAACCAATTCATGCAAGATATCATAACTGAGACTGATGCCGCACCAGTCAGTTTTTTATTAAACAGTATTTTACTCCAGTACTGTATATCCAGAGCACAGAAAACAGTCTGTTTCACAAACAATGCCTAAGCAACATCAAGATGATCATGAGCACACTATTTTAGGCTTTTCTGCGAGGTGGATATTGCATTAACATGATCCAAATCAAATCTGTGGCTGCAGAAACACGTCCAGCTTGCATGATGATATGATGAGATCAGTAAAACCCACACAGGAAGAGACTGTCTGATTGACAGGTGAAGCAGCCAATCACAGCATGTGTAGCTTCCATGAGATTAATCCAGAATTCAGTCAAAGCATTGATGTCAAAATACGAATGCCTGATGCGTGTTCTGCTTCTTCTGCAAAAGCCCAAAGCTCTTGTTTGAAACACTCCTGCCGTTGTTTCTCGGCGGTGATGTGTGTGTTCTGGCATGTTTCTGCTCAACAGGTGTCAGAAGCGAGTGCTCAGAGGCTCCGACTGATGAATAAACAGGCAGATGGATTCACTGGGACACGCGGATGAAGAACTGAGCAAATATTTGATTAACAGTTGGACCTGAAGAGCTTTTGGCACTGGAAGCTCAGCGAGCTCTTTACACAGTCACATTAAAGAAGATTCATGAACGCTCTATTTATACACATGCTGATTACAGGGTTTTTCAGCTGCTTTCACACATTTTCAAAACTTTGTCTCTTTTTTCAAAACTTTACACACAAATCCAAGAATTGCACACAAAATGCAAAACGCCTCACATCTCTTGCAAAATGAAGCACTGCATTCAAAATATCACAAACATCTCAAAAGCAAACATTTGCAAACACCTTTGCCATAATATTAATTCCTGTTAGGTTTGTGTGTTACAGAGAGAATTGTGTGTTGTCTTTTGCAAAAAGTGTTTTATGAAATTAAGTCAAAGTCTGAGAATTAGTGTCTGGTTTTGTAGATTTGGTGTGTGTTTCTGCTGTTTGAGTGACAGCTTTCAGAAGCTGAGTGACAAGGAAAGATTCTGTGTGGAAGCAGCTGAAAAACACTGTAAAAGACATGCACTCTCTCACACACACACACACACACACACACACACACACAGAAATACACTCACACACACACACACACACACACACAGAAATACACTCACACACACACACTAAACTTTATTCAGTCATCTATTCATCATTTTAGTACATCAATTTGACATTTATTTCATTTCAAGTAACAAAGTTTTTATTTTTACATTTAAAGTTTTAGTTATTTTAGTAATTTTGTTGTGTATTGTTTTAATTTTTAATTTTACTTTCATATTTTTTATTTATATATATATATATATATATATATGTGTGTGTGTGTGTGTGTGTGTGTATTATTTTGGTACATCAGTTTGACATTTATTTAATTTCAAGTAACACATTTTTGAATGGTTTTCATTTTAGTATAATAACTATAATAACCCTGGTGATCTGACGCTTCATACAGCAGCAGTCAAGAGTTTGGACACATCAAGCCGTTTCTGTAATCTTTCACAAGTTAGAGTAATAGCAAGTGATGAAAACTCTGCAATAGTTTGTTGTGTTAGATTAATATTTAATACTTTGTCTTGAGTGCATGAGGTGCTTTCTGGGATGCTTTTAAATACTAGTGAAGGAGGAACATGATAAGTGTCATTCATAATCCACTGGAACTCACACATTAAAAAAGGAATAATAATTTTTAAAGTTTCTGTCTAGAAAAGAGATGTTGATTGAGTTCAGCAGAAGTCTTTGGATCAAGCTGTAGATATAACTGTGAATGAATGTGTGTCTCTGCAGGGCTGCAACTGCTCTCATCCACAAGTCGCTTGCATTAGAAACATCAATCAATCACTGCCTTCATCACTGCTGCGAACACTCTCACACACACACACACACGCACACACACACACACACACACACACACACTCTCTCTCTCTCACACACACACACACACACACACACACACACACAGAGAGACAAACACACACACACACACACACACACACACACACACACAGACAAACACACACACAAACACACACAGACAAACACACACACACACACACTCTCTCTCTCACACACACACACACACACACACAGAGACAAACACACACACACACACACACACACACACACACAGAGACAAACACACACACACACACACACACACACACACACACACACAGAGACAAACACACACACACAGACACGCACATACACACTCTCTCTCACACACATACACACACACACACAGAGACAAACACACACACACACAGAGAGACAAACACACACACACACACACACACACACAGAGACAAACACACACACACACACACACACACACACAGAGACAAACACACACACACACACACACACACACACAGACACACAGACACGCACATACACAATACTCAGTCAAAGAAAAAAAAACTCTGATGGAATGTGAGCACAACAGACTGAGAGCAGAAAACAGAAAAAGCAAAAGAGAAACTCTAAAACACTAGTGATTTAACATTCAAATCTGAATTTAATCCTCAAACAAACTCTGAATTAAACCATCAAACAACTGACTTATCAATTAAATATTTTAATATTATTTCAATGCACTCTGTATATAAACTGATTCTGCAGTGGTTTGGCTGTCCTATCCCATGCCAATAAGGCTTAAGTGAATTAAATTCGCGAGAGAGAGATGGACAGCAGCTCCCAAACACACACAATAACTCTCCTTCTGCTGACACTAAAGCCAAACCTGTACAAACCACCAGAAACCACCAGAAACCTCTGCACAGAGAAACACTTCACAACTCGCTCTAAACAATCTGCAGAATATAAGAATTCAACCTTCATTCAAGACCAGAGAGAAAACACTTCAATACAAAAGAGACACATGGATAGAATTATTAAAAAAGTGATATTACATCAGTCATGACTGGACTGAATTCGGGTTAATAATATCTTTGATAAAAAATCAACTCTAACAGAAGAATGATGATTTAGTGCATCTTAAGTCCAAACTTACGAACCTTTGCCGCTGGAGTCTGCTGTCCTTTAGATCCAGCTCCTCAGTGCTCCTCAAACATCACCTTCATCATCTTCATCTGCTCCTCATCACTCCGAGCTCCGACCGCGTCTGATGATGGATTCGCGCCGCGGGGCGGGATTCGGTGTCCGTGACGCACAGCGACGCGAGGATGAGTGAGTAGAGATCTGAACTAACAGTTACCAATTATTTCATTTTCATTTATCACATAGCCTACAGAATAAAGATCCGGCAGCGTTTAGCTCGTGCATGTGTCTCAAAACCTTGCAGCACGCCTGCATACAGCAGAGATGCTCACTGTAATACAGAAACTGTTATTCATCAAGGACGCATTCAACTGATCATTTATAATGTTTCTAATGAATGCTGTTCTTTTGAACTCTCTATTCATCTGTGAATCCTGAAAAATAAAATGCATCAGTTTCCACAAAAATATTGTGTAGCAAACTGTTTTCAACATTATAATAATCAGAAATGTTTGTTGAGCAGTAAATCAGTATATTATAATGATTTCTGAAGATCATGTGACACTGAAGACTGGAGTAATGATGCTGAAAATACAGATTTGATCACAGAAATACATTACAGTTTAACACATTCACATAGAAAACAGATGTTTTACATTAGAATAGTTTTTACTGTGTTTTTGATCAAAGAAATGCAGCCTCGGTGAGCAGAAGAGACTCTTTGTGTAGTGAACAAACAATAATGATTTCCAAGTAGGTATCTGACTAGATTTTGAGGAACAGCGCTTGAGACGACTGAAAGGAATGTTTTAAGTGTTTCTGATGAAAGTGTTTGACAATAAAGTGATCTAAATGTGACTCTGGAGCACAAAAGCAGTCATAAGGGTTCATTTTATTATAATACTAAAGCTGAATAAATAATCTTTCCATTGATGTATGGTTTGTTAGGATAGGACAATATTTGTCTGAGATACAACTATTAGAAAATCTGGAATCTGAGGGAGCAAAAAAATCTAAATATTGAGAAAATCTCCTTTAAAGTTGTTCAAATGAAGTTCTTAGCAATGCATATTAATAATCAAAAATGAAGTTTTGATATATTTATGGTAGGAAGTTTACTAAATATCTTGATGGAACATGATCTTAATATCCTAATGATTTTTGGCATAAAAGAAAAAGCAACAGTTTTCAATATATTTTGATTTAAATATATCCGTGCTACTTATGACTGGTTTTGTGCTCCAGGGTCACACTTATATCTGATAAAGCTTCCTGAGAAACATCATACTGCCACCTACAGGAGACCAACAGTTTCCTGAACATCATAAAATCATAAAAACAGTATCACACCTGCGTTTAACCACACAACCTTCACCGTCTTTAAACATCAGCTGACATTAACAACTCATTTACTTCCGTATCTTGACGTACTTCAGAGTGAAACAGGATATTAAAGGCCTGATGTTCTCCATTATGAATTGATTAGATGGTGAAAGCATCTCCGTTTTGGGATTTAGTGAGTTATTACATTCTGAAAAATAAATTAAGAAGACAAAAATACTTCTAGAATAATATCAGATGAATCATTCACAACAAGTCCAGGAGCATGAATTAAGAGTCAGCAGAGTCGGTTTTCATTCCATGTTGACGTAAATAAGAAGTCATTTGTTAAAGCCAGTGCAACTCTTCAGAAGTTTAACTGTAATGAAGACTTGAACTGTGTGTGATTCACAGCAGTTATGATGGAGCCAAACACAAACCTCTCAATCTCATGCTGCGATTCCATCAACATCAACTTCCACAAGTGTGTGTGTGTGTGTGTGTGTGTGTGTGTGTTTTCCTGCAGTCAGTCGTCTCTCACGGTTGTCATAGTGACAGGTCTATCACATTGGAAATTAGGGTATTGAACCAAGAAGCTGAATCCACACACACACACACACACACACACACATATGTGTTTCCATGTTTTACAGGGACTCTCCATAGGCGTAATGGTTTTTTTACTGTACAAACTGTATTCTCTATGGTCCTACACCAACCCTACACCTATCGATTTTCAAAAAAACTAATTCTGAATGATTTATAAGCCTTTTAAATTACGGGGACACTGAAAATGTCCTCATAAATCACCTTCTCGTTGTAATACCTGTCATATACCTGTGTCATTATACAAATTTATGTCCTCATAAACCACATAAACATGAACACACACACACACACACACACACTTCATCTGATACACTGCTGCCACTCTTGAACGTTATGGTTGATGAATTTGATTGATGCAGTAAAGCAAACATCTAGAGCTCCTTAAGAACTGGTGTAAATATTCACGGATCTGAACTCACTTTACTGTAAATGCACTGGGATGCCTGTGTAAATGATGAATCTCTCCTGACACTCTCATGGTCCGTCCACTGACTGTCTGATGAATATTGCACACAGAAATCAGCAGTTCCAGCACAACGAGGCTCTAAATCCACTGTGCTGTTTGAAAAACAAATAGCATTGCATTCCTCACTAATTAATACATAATAAACACACAGAAAAATATTTTCCTCAATAGAAGCATTTGGACAGAATAAATCTCTCATGCAACAAGCTGCACTTTACAATAACGTGGCAAATAGGGCTCGTATGATGACCTTAAATAATGTCTGTCCTCCACCAGCATGTTGATTGTTATGAGATCTTTTGGGTCCAAATGTGTTGAACTCAAGCCAAAATCTCCATCCCACGAATATAGCAATGAATAGCTGTTACAATGAAAACGAAACAGGAATGTGGCTGATTAATTAACGTGCACCAAGACATTTGAATCAAGCAATGAAATTTCATCAGGAAAAATCATAGCTTTCTCATAGTTCATAATTGGTCAGCAGAAGAAGAACAAACACTGTTTATTTTTCACATATTATTTGTGTGAAGCAGTAAAGAGTGGCCTGGAGCAGCGGAGCGGCTTCATCTGAACTGAGACGTGTCCACATTACTGAGCTCGTTATTTATTCTCTCTATCATAACAAACGATGACATGAAAGCCATTCATCAGCAGCGCAGCGCTCTGTCAGACCTGCCATGCTTCTGCTTATATGGAGTCTCAAACTAAAGAGGGCAAATTCATTCAAACAAACCTCTGAACGGCACACACACATATACACACACACACACACATACACACACACGCCAGATTTACCCCATCCGGCTTTATCAGACGCATCTGATGGAACGGCATTCAAAAGCCATTTATCATCAATCATCTGATTATGTGGACATACAGAAACATTGTTCTCAGTCTATAATGGGTTTCCGGCCTGAAGGCAAATCTGGTGGAGTAATATGAAAGTTGCGAGCCGTACTGTATGATCACGCAGCTCATGATCGCAGGAGGTTCTTCACCTCAATGATAACAAATATGGATTCATTTGATGTTTGACGGCGTGTGAGTTTCAGCAGCATCTGTGAATACAAACCAGATGTCAACTCAGCTGTCCTTCTGACATTTTTGCACTGGAATTTTTTTATATTGTTAATTAAGACATGAGTTTATCAGATAATTTATAAAGCTTTTGATTAACAGTTCTAATCCCAGACCACCATGAGCCAGCCTGACCTCATCAATCATCCACTCAAACACTCATCAAATGAACTCTAAATTAAACTAAGACTTTGAGCCTTTGTGAGACCTGTCAATCAAACTCATCCTGCTTTAATACATTACAATACATTTAGAGAAATTATCATTTACCGCCACTGACTCTCTCACTATGAAGATCTCACATGGAAACTGGGATTGATTTCATGGGTTCTTCTGATCTGGACCATCAAGCAACCATTACAGTGTTTTTCAGCTGCTTCCACACTAAATCTCTCCTTATCACACAGTTTCTGAAAGCTGTCACTCAAACAGCAGAAGCACACACCAGATCTACAAAACCACACACTAATTCTCAGACTTTGACTCAGTTTTCAATTTCATAAAACACTTTTTGCAAAACACAACACACATTTCTCTATGCAACACACACAAACCTAACAGGAATTACAGCTTTTTTTCAGCTGCTTACACATTTTCCAAACTTTACCTCTTTTTTTCAAAACTTTACACACAAATCCAAGAATTGCACACAAAATGCAAAATGCCTCACATCTCTTGCAAAATAAAGCACTGCACTCAAAATATCACAAACATCTCAAAAGCAAACATTTGCAAACACCTTTACCATAATATTAATTCCTGTTAGATTTATGTGTGTTGCATAGAGAACTGTGTGTTGTGTTTTCCAAAAATTGTTTTATGAAATTGAAAACTGAGTCAAAGTCTGAGAATTAGTGTCTGGTTTTGTAGATCTGGTGTGTGCTTCTGCTGTTTGAGTGTCAGCTTTCAGAAACTGTGACAAGGAAAGATTTAGTGTGGAAGCAGCTGAAAAAAAACTGTAATATTATGGCAAAGGTGTTTGCAAATGTTTCCTTTTGAGATGTGTTTGTGATATTTTGAATGCATTATTTCATTTTGCAAGAGATTTGAGGCATTTTGCATTTTGTGTGCAATTCTTGGATTTGTGTAAAGTTTGGAAAAAAGAGGCAAGGCTTGGAAAATGTGTGTAAGCAGCTGTAAAATCGAGCATTAAAATCCACTTTGCAACCTTAAAATAACGTTGTGACAAGCACCCAGCATGCAGGATAAAGCACCTGTTAAAGATCAGAGTCAATAACACTGAGATTTTAGCTTTGACTCCAGCAGAGCAGCAGTGGCTCAGATGTGGAGCGTGTTAATCTCACAGGACGCCTCAATAACCACATCCGCTATTGTTTCACGGAGCTTCGCTCGGACCCTTATTTAGTCTCATCAAGGACAAGCTCTCCGTCTAATCTGGTGAAAGTCCAGCAGACGAGGCAGCGGTGAAGAAACGGCCAAATATGGACACAGAGATTTCTTGATTTGCTGTGACTGTGCTAATTTTACCGTCTCTGTGACTGGCGATACGCTTCACCAGCAGCCTCCAATCTGTTTATTATATAGAAGCCTGAAATGTGATCTGAAACATTCATGTTTGTTCGATGGGAATGAGTTCACTTCAACTTTTTACTTATTTGCCATTGTGATAAATAAAATATCTTCAGTTCTCTATCAGTCGGTCACTCCGAGTCACGTCGGTCACCGCTTAGAGGGACCAATCCACTTTGAGTGTATCTAAACAAGCCAATGCACATTGGCATGCGATTATTGCATCCAGCTGCCGCTGATCACAGCGTGAGTATAAGTAGGCAGCAGGTGCAGAGCATATTCAGCTTTTTGCTGAGAAGCCGAGTGGTTACATCGTTTTGCTCCTGACTTCTGCTGACGAGTGACTTCAACAAGTTGAGCACGCTCTTCGGAAGACTCTCGTGCTGGCGGTACGGCGCTTCAGTGGTGGTGGTTCTTTCTGTGTCGAGTGGATTGTACACATCAGGTTGCACTACCCCCTGTTTGTGTTGCAGGCCACCATCTCCCCTGTGCGTTTTTTCCCTAAAAGAGCATTCACGGGTGCGTCTTTTTAAAGATGACGTTGCATCTGGCAAACTCGACGATACGTCAAAGTGAGTTGGGTCTTGCTACAGACAACGTGTCACCTGTGCGTTTCTCAGAGACGGGGCACCTTGTGGCGCCCACGTCCAGACCTCTGGAAATTTCATGTCTGGTCCCTGGATGAGACACGGAGGTTCTAGGTGACCTACCCCAAGAGGTAGCTGACACCATCACTTCGGCGAGAGTGCCATCTACGAGACATGCTTACGCCTTGAAGTGGAACCTGTTCGTCGAGCGGTGTTCTTCTCACCGAGAAGACCCCCGGAAGTGCCCGATCAGAGTCGTGCTGTCATTTATGCAGCAGGGGTTGGAGCGAAGGCTGTCTCCCTCCACCCTTAAAGTCTATGTGGCTGCGATTGCTGCAAACCACGACCCCGTAGAAGGGAAGTCGGTGGGTAAGCATGACTTGGTCATCAGGTTCCTTAGGGGGGCAAGAAGGTTAAATCCTCCACGGCCCCCCTCTATACCCTCTTGGGATCAGTCTCTAGTACTCAGAGCACTACAGCAGGGCCCATTGAGCCTTTGCAGACAGTTGAGCTGAAGTTTCTTTCAATGAAGACTCTGCTCCTGCTTGCATTGGCCTCCATCAAGACGGTAGGGGACCTGCACGCATTTTCGGTCGACAATTCGTGCCTAGAGTTTGGGCCGGCTGACTCCCAGGTAATCCTGAGGCCCCGGCCTGGCTATGTGCCCAAGGTTCCCACTACTCCCTTCAGGGACCAGGTGGTGAGCCTGCAAGTGCTGCCGTCGGAGGAGGCAGACCCAGCCCTAGCTTTGCTTGTCCCGTCCGAGTATTGAGATGCTATGTTGACAGGACGCAAAGCTTCAGGACCTCAGACCAGCTCTTTGTCTGTCACGGAGGCCGACAGAAGGGGAATGCTGTCTCCAAGCAGAGGATGGCCCACTGGATAGTGGACGCCATCACCCTGGCTTATCAGGCACAGGGTGTGCCCTGCCCGTTCAGGTTGAAAGCCTACTCTACTAGAAGTGTTGCATCTTCCTGGGCGTTGGCTCGTGGCCCCTCACTGGCAGATATTTGTAGAGCTGCGGGCTGGGTGACCCCTAACACGTTCGCTAGGTTCTATAGCCTTCGTGTGGAACCGGTTTCCTCCTGTGTTCTCACCTCAAACGGGTAGAAGCACTGAGAGACTCCGGTTTTGGGTCGGCTTGCAAAAACTGCTCCAGAGAGTCTGTACTGTAGACCCTGTCGAGCTCCTTCATTCCCTCGGCAGTCAGACGTGGCGGAGCGTCTGACACCAGGCCCTCACTCGATGAATCCGTGAGAACCGGTAGAGGGCTGGGTTCCATATGTAAGACCTAATTGGATCCCATATGTGTGAAGTCCATGGTATAGTCTTAGAGCCCGTGTTTCCCCGGCAGATGTTCTGCCATTGTCCAAGAGGCTACAATCTCCTCTAATCTTCCATATGCACCTAAACGGTTGTTCATATGCGTAAGTGCTTCTTAACCTCCTTCGGGAAGGGTGGGCTTCCGCAGCATCCGGTTCCAAGTGGAACGGGTACGTTTTCCCAGTGTTATCCAGTCTTACTGAGTGGGTTGTGCCATAGCAACAGTAACTGGTCTTCTGTGCTAAGCCCTGACCTGCGCCAAAAAATAGGGGCGCAGGAGGCTTCCACAGGACACTGGAAGGGGCAGTATCCGTGGCCCTTTGGTAGGAATCCCAATTCGTTGGTCACAGATGTGACTCAGAGTGACCGACTGATAGGGAACGTCTCGGTTATGTATGTAACCCTCGTTCCCTGAAGGAGGGAACGGAGACGTCACGTCACGTCCCGTCACCACGCTGCTGTACCACCACTGAGCGGCCGGTCACCGGCTCGGCTCCTCAGCAAAAACCTGAATATGCGCTGCACCTGTTGCCTACTTATACTCACGCTGTGATCAGCGGCAGCTGGATGCAATAATCGCATGCCAATGTGCATTGGCTCGTTTAGTTACACTCGAAGTGGATTGGTCTCGCTAAGCATCCCAATTCGTCGGTCACCGACATGACGTCTCCGTTTCCTCCTTCAGGTAACGAGGGTTACATACATAACCGAGACGTTCATATGAAATCAACATTGATTCCGCTGACTCTGTTAATTCACGCTCCTGCTCTACTGTGAATGATTCATTAGTGTTAAAGAAAAAATCAAATCTGTTCAGTTTTTCTTCTGGCTGATGTTGGAGGTGATGCACCTGTGTAAAATCTCGCCAAATAAAAACCCTGCAGCATATTGGCTGAATGAAACTCACTACTTGTTTCAGTAACACTTTATTTTAAGGTGTCCTTGTTACACATGTACTTAATAACACTTAATTATGCATAATTACACGCAAGTAACCCAAACCCTAACCATACAGTAAGTACATGTAGTTACTTAATATTACTCAATACTTAAATGTAGAATTACACTGTAACAAGGACACCTTAAAATAAAGTTTAACCCTTGTTTTTCTGGAGCATGTCACACTTTTTCACTAAATATGATGCATTTGGTAGCATTTTTGCTTTAGACGTATGAATCCAGCTGTCAGAACTCCTGCTGATCTCTGAGATTGTGCTGAGAAACACTGTGGAGAACAGGATTCTGATTCTGTAATGGTCTGTTATTGCTTCATTGCTCGTTTGCAGTGCGGATGTATTGTATTGTATTTGTAAGTCTGCTTCTCTACATCTTAAAAACATTTAAGAGCTTCAGATGTTTGAATTTGATCTTCACGCTCTTTATTGCTCAAGAAGCGGAGCCGTGATTGACATTTGATTGCTGTGCTGATTAGTGAAACGAGCTCATCAGTATTCATACACATGCGGGTAATATTCATGATTAGTCCAAACCCTACAATCCCATCAGATCATCAAACGACCCGTGAGTGAGACGACAGACTCATTTATGAGCTCCACAGAGAACGGTTCATGAAGCACTGAACACGATGGCCGACTCTGAAAATACTCACTTCATGAATTACATGCACTTATTAATATCCAAATGATACCAGAGCGCCATGCAGCATCTCACAAACGTCTGCTGAAAGACCTGCCTTAATGTTTTTAAATATAGAAATATCCTGAGAAATCACAATGAGATCTCTTTAGTATTTCATTTGTTTGGACAGTGAGATTAGTTTTTTTCAGCTGCTTCCACACATTTACATTTTACATTTATTCATTTAGCTGACGCTTTTATCCAAAGCGACTTACAATTGCTATATATGTCAGAGGTCGCACGCCTCTGGAGCAACTAGGGGTTAAGTGTCTTGCTCAGGGACACATTGGTGTCTCACAGTGGATTCCAACCCGGGTCTCTCACACCAAAGGCATGTGTCTTATCCACTGCGCCATCACCACATTTTCAAAACTTTACACACAAATCCAAGAATTGCACACAAAATGCAAAATGCCTCACATCTTTTGCAAAATGAAGCACTCAAAATATCACAAACACATCTCAAAAGCAAACATTTGCAAACACCTTTGCCATAATATTAATTCCTGTTAGATTTGTGTGTGTGAACTGCGTGTTGTGTTTTGCAAAAAGTGTTTTATGAAATTGAAAACTGAGTCAAAGTCTGAGAATTAGTGTCTGGTTTTGTAGATTTGGTTTGTGCTTCTGCTGTTTGAGTGACAGCTTTCAGAAACTGTGTGACAAGGAAAGATTTAGTGTGGAAGCAGCTGAAAAACACTGAAAATAGAGAAAAACACCTTCCTTCTGATCTCAAGAATGTCTCAGATTTGACAAGATACCAAAGTCTGCTATCATATATCTCAATATCAACTCAAACATTCCTCATCATGTTATTTTCGTATCATAAATTATTTTAATATTGGTTATTTTAGTATATTTTACACGATATAATAGTATATTTTAATATTTAATATTGTATTTATATTTTAAAGTAGTATTTATTTTAATTTCAATTTGAGTTATTTCTAGTAATTTTGCTCCGTTTTCTTCAATTTTATAAATTTTTTATATGTTCTTATAATTGATATATATAATTGTTCTTATAATAATAATTTGTTCAGTTTTAGTTATTTTTGTACATCAAGTTACACTATAAGAAGACGAGAAATCATGCCATGCTACTATTTTTTAATGATTTGTCTCTTTTAGTTCTTTTTTATTTTATTTTAAGTAACAATATTTTATGGTCTCTGGTTTAATTCAGTTGGATTTATTCAGGTGGGTTTTATTTCTCAGCATTTCCTAATAAAGAAATATCTGAGCAATAATATTTCCTGTGGGAACATGACCATATTTCAGTGAGGATTGATAATCACTCGTTATGAGGTTGAAAGCAGGTGGAGATGGAACGAATGAATTATCAGCTAACGAGCATCTCACCTGCGGCTCAGACTGAGGTGTGCAGAGATTCGTTTTCATTATGTATTAATCTGACAAACCATCTTCCTTTATTTTACAGGTTACAGGGTCGCAGGCTACATGATCAGAGGACAAAATACATCATAAAAGCTATACAGATTTCACGTAACTCATGATATTCTTCATTTCTACAATATATATACAGTATGTATATGTTATATATACACACACACACACTCTCTCTCACGCACACACACACATACACACACACACACACACACAGAAGACAAAAGAATAAACAATCAAACATCCTAAAACGTTGATCATTTGTTGACCTGAAGGTTGTTTAGATCTCACTGGATGCTCTTTATATCATCAGACTGATTATGAATTATGAGTGGTTTGCATCAGTAGCACATGATGTTTAATCACAGTCTATGAGGAACGTGTCCGGAGCTTCTCATGTTCCTCATCAGAGTCGCTGGTCGTCTGATAGTAAACACACTCAGAGCAGTAATACTACGGTAATACAAGACTCTGTTAACAGATCACTTCAGAACCGCAGAATCATCTGAGAATTAGAGCTTTAAATTACATGCAGCCACAAAACAGGGAATGACTCATTAAAATTATTTATATATATTATATATATATATAGACATATAATCATTTATTGTGTTATATAATTTATTTTTCTGTTATATTATAAATATTTAAACATTTTAATGAGAGCTATTTAAGCCACATATTACTGCTTTGAACAAACTACAGTATGAGGCATCACACGTGTCCTTATGGAGAATCCCATAATGCACTGCAACAGGCTCAAAACAAAATGTAAAAAAAAATAAATAAATGCATGATGGGTCTAATTAAAAACTATTTCATTTAAGAACTATTTAACCTACAACAGCTGATAAAAACATCACAATAATCCACAAGTTATCCACTCCACTCTAGTCCATCAGTTAACATCTGGAGAAGACAAAAGCTGAAACACATCCAGCATTAAGACACTTTTAACTCAAATACAAGTCCATAATCCATAATAACACTTCCTCCAGTGAAAAAGTGTTCTGGTGTGAATCAGGAGAGAAATCTGCAGATCAAGCAGCGTTTACAAGATAAAACAGCTCTGAACAAATATGTGGCTGGATTCTGATGAGAGAGACAACAGGAGATGCACTTCTTCACTGGAGGAAGAGTTATTATGGGTTATGGACTTGTATTTGAGTTAAAAACATCTTGATGGATTTGTTTCTTGATTGAGCAGATGTGCAGCATTCTTCAAGGCTTTATTTTCTCTGTCTCTGACCGCGCTCCATTGGGCCAATTAAAAATGACAGATAGACAGGTTAATTGTGGGAAATTTTGGGTCAGATGGATGACAAGACCATCCAGGAAAAGACTGCGGCTTTCTCCCTTCCGTTACTCTCTGGTGTTGATTTCTCCAACATGTTGGACTACAGAGTAGAAGATATGAAGTGGAATCGCTCGAGTTTGACACGGAAATTAAAGAGATTCAGGAGTGAAAAGTGGAACCATTTTTGCATCTAAACATCTATAAACAACAGAAACAAACAGATGTCATTCTGTAGAGATACTTGTTAAAGGAAAAGTTCGTTCTGTTATCCGTTACTCAGAGATACTTTAATGGTTCACTCATTTTTGTTGTATCTTCGCTGTAAAAGTGGAACTTCGCTGATTTTTCTAAGTTGTAAATTGTCACGTTCCCTCTCGGGATACAAGGAGCGCGGAGACGTGGAGATTCAATAAGACTTCTTTATTTGGATCACACAAGACGAAGAGCTTGGGGAGAGACGAACATAGAATGACGTTCAATACCGGACACAGGGGCAGGGAAACACAGGGCTTATAAACACTAGGAAATCAACAAGGAACAGGTGTGGACTAATCTAACGGGGCTCGGGACTAATTAACTAATAATGACAGGAACAGGAAGGCAAAATAGAGACACGGGAGGAGGGGGAAACAAGACACAGGACTGACATAACGCCCCCCTCCAGAAGACGTGTCCTCACGCCATATACCATCCAATGGGGAGGGGGGGCGCTCTGGAGGCCTCCAGGGATCCTCTCTCTCTATCTTTCTCTCTCTCCACTTACTAGCTTGTACTTATTTGAACAATGACTGAGACTTGGTGTTACGAGCACTTCCTCTGTCTGATTGCCTCTTCAAGATTAATCGCTTCTTGTATTCCCCAATTGTAAGTCTCTTTGGATAAAAGCGTCTGCCAAATGACTAAATTTAAATGTAAATATAAACAAATTGATCTCATTTTCAAGACACTCATGATGAATCTCTAAAAATACACTTTGACCTTCAAAATAAACTCCAATGCTACTCAACCCTAAACAGAACCACTAAACTTGCCAATTATTTATTGATTAAACCATTTAAAGAAAGACAAATCCTCTCCAAATACAGAAGTAAGCATGATTTAGAAATAGAGAGTTAGACACAGACAAACATGGCCAGAGCGAGAGCAGAGGATCTGTAGACACTGATCTACAGCAAATAGAGGACGAGAAACACTTTCTGCTGATTTGTCCTAAATATCAATGTGAGGGAAACATTTCTCCCCAGATCTGAAGCCCTGATCCCATCATTTACTGAACTTAGTGATCCTGAGAAAATGCCCTTCTTACTTGGAGAAGATGATAACAGCTGCACTAGCTGCTAAATATGTAT
Organism: Barbus barbus; assembly: GCF_936440315.1. NCBI lineage: Eukaryota > Metazoa > Chordata > Actinopteri > Cypriniformes > Cyprinidae > Barbus > Barbus barbus. The sequence goes on from NC_136716.1 coordinate 27,802,710, forward strand.
TAACCATTCACAATGATAGATGTTACTCATCATTAACTTCAAACTGAATTACTTTATCTTTTCATTTATTTAGATGGATATTATTTATTATTATTCATGTTGTAATTTATGTTGTTGTTATATATATATATATGTTAATGCTTTGGCAACATTGTGTTAGAGTCATGCTAATAAAGCTGAATTGAATTGAAATTGAGACAGACAGACGGAGACAGACATAGACAGACAGACATAGACAGACGGACAGATGCAGACACAGACATAGACAGACAGATGGAGACAGACAGACATAGACAGACAGACAGATGGACACAGACAGATGGAGACAGACAGACATAGACAGACAGACAGATGGACACAGACAGATGGAGACAGCTGGAGTGAGACAAGGATGTTCTGTTATCGGTTCAGCTCCTCATGAAAGCGGCTGATAGGAGCACAGAAACATTCAAACGGATTTAAACCTGCAGAAAGAGGCACCGGACGCTCGCTCAAAGGGACTTTCATCCTTTAATCAAGTGCACACAATCAAACCAATCATGTGCTTCAGAGCACCGCTCCTCACCGAGTGTCTTCAGACTCCAGAGAAACACTCCAGCTGTCTAAAAGAAATCCAGCAGATACACAGACAGCAGGAGGACGGGTCGAACACTTAAATATGATCTAGCACTGATAATGTCATTATTAAGTGAATGAAGACTAATGAAGGTCTAGAGCTGCAAAGGTCAAGCGTCTGCAGTTCCTGCCCTAAATGAAACATCAGTATCAGGCAACCCATTCCTGAGCTCCAATCATCACATCTGAATTCATACAATTACAGATGTTCAGAAGAGCGATGAAAGCATCCGCTTCCACACGAATCTGCAGAACAGATATAAATCACTGCAGAATATTCTAAGACCGGACACTCTCTCTGCTGCATTCAGGTTCATTTCACACTCTGAGTGACACATGATGATTTTCTGCAGTTAGCTGGAGGACAGGAAAATTAATAGTTTCTACATCTTGAATATAAAGCGATTTCTCACGCTGTCAGCCACGTCTGGACTTTGCATTCAGATAAAACGCCTTCATTAAGTTTCTTTGAAGCGCCGCAGCGCAGGTGAGAATCTCTCAATATTCAGCTACAGTCGCTCTGAACATGAACGTGTGATTTACAGCCAGAGTCTTCACAGGACAGCCAGCAGGAGCTTTCTTCCCCCGGATCATCCAGCGAGCTGATTGCGTTCGGAAACAGCTTCACCAAAAGTCGCTCTTTTGAATCAGATGGGCTCTTTGTTTGGACTCGCTCCCAGTTCTGAGGATAAACAGAGTTTTTCACATTTATTCACAATCGCTCGAGACAATGACGCCTGCTTTGAAAGCCAACATTTTAAAGGACTCTTATCCTGGAAAACAGGACTTCTGTGCTTCTGAAATCCTCTGAGCATGTGGAAGTCTGTGGAAGTCTTGTGGTGTTCGATTGTGCATCACGTACAGTTTTCTTCAAAGCTCAGAGCGCTGTAGATTTCACAGCCGGAGTAATAAAAGAACCATTTACATGCAGCCTTAACCCTCATAATGCATTCGGTCTGTTTTGACCAGGAAGAGACGCAGATAAGAGGATAAGAAGAGCATAGATGTTAGTAAGGGAACAAAACTTTGCAAATCCTTTAAGACCCTCAAAATGCACATCATTTATTTATTTTTTAGATACAGTAGACTTATCTATGAAGTTTTATTAGTGTCAAACTTTTCCCCATATCTCGCACACTTTTGGGACTGAGTTATGTTTAACATGAATATGTACACCTATTGATGAAACATTGCTGCATGAAAAAACGATCAGTTTTTATTAGAAATACATATGTAGGTTTCAAAATTTTGGACCGTTTTTGAATAATCATGAGTTTTACTTTAATTAAATTTAATTCAAATGGGATTAATACTACTAATTCTCAGATCATATATTTAATACAATGATATATTCAAATAAAATTCAATAATTGTGCAATTTATTTTTTGGTGGTTCATTTGTAACATCTCAAAATTATTTCTCCATTTTTTAATTCATAAAAAAGGGGTAAATGCAATAAAAACCCAAGTAATGACTTTTCATTAATGAGAAGTTGTTGATACAATATGGTTGCAAAATATTAAGTTATAACTGTTTTATAGAATAACAATCCTATGTGTCTAAACAGACCAAGAATGTGAAATTAGTTCAGTTTGAATGCATCATGAGGGTTAAATCTGCTCGTGCATCATGGATGAGGCCAAGACACTTTAAATCATCTGACAAACATGAGTTAACTAGCAGAAGTTGGTCAAACAGAGCTTTTTATCTTCATGTTTTGGCCAAAGATGAATCTTCATCGCACACTTGCAATCCATGCGCTTTCATTCAGACAGCATCATTCAGTCGCGTCTGCAGCAGCAAATCACCCGAAGAACGAGGTTTCTGTCACTGTAAGCACATCCTCACCTACAAGAATCAATAAATAATCGCTTTATTTGTCAAAATCATGCAAGTCTTTGAGTTCCCTTTACAGATCACACACAGTTATATGCGCACAACTCTACACGGTACACTAAAGTCTGACTGGTTATTTTCTGATGAGGTTTTTTTTAGTTATCAAAATTCTTTACATGAGTAAAATTTCTCTCACATAGTTGCGGCTGGTTTTTTTTTTTTAGCCCATTTGTTGTTATTGCAATGATTCACATTGTTTTGTATAGAACAAATAAGAAAAGCATCTGGTCTTCGTCATGGCTATGAAAGAAAGTGCAGTGGTTTCCTGAAGGATGGGAAATGTCTCGGTCTTTCTGCAGTTATTACGCGTGAGTTGAGCTCCTGCGGGGAAACGCTGATGTTTGGCCCTCCGTCGCAGTAGGGTGTAGGGCTATCATGTAGGGTGTAGGGCGGACTCCCTGAATGGGTATTGCTTCTGCGTCAAACTAAATCTAGTGCGAATGCGTTTTTCTCCAGTAGTGGACGTTTTCTTGGTGAACGACGGAGGAAAGTCCGTGATATACCACGACAGGACAGACAGCTTAAATACTCTTAAACCTATAAAACTGCGCGTGTGATATAGATCTGCTTGCGTCTTTACATTTCAAATGTTTTCCTTAAACTTGCATAATAAACATGCAATGAAAGATTTTTTGGACTATATAAAGAGTAACTCTGCTGTTGCATGGGTGCATTACCAAAAGAACGGAAACAAAGCAAGAAACGGATCAGCAGAGGAGAAGATTGGAGTCCTGAGGGGTTCCAGCGCTCACTCCGGCTCATCTTCATCTTGCATAAGGCACCGGATCCCCGTCTAAAGAAGCGTGCAGCGTTCGCTCGTGACGTGCTGCTCCCCTCCTCCTAATCAGTCTGTGAGTTCATTGATGAAATGAAGAAGTGTCGGATGGCAGGAAAGTGTGGCTTCATATGTTCACTGCGTGTCACAAGCGTTCCAGCTGATACAATCGCCACTGTAAGAGCCATCTGTGTGTGTGTGTGTGTGTGTGTGTGTTTTAATTGAGCTGGTCCTCATATTGTTTCCGGAAACAGTCGCCAGCGGGGAAGAATTCCCAGCATCGTTCCTGGTACATTTTCCAAACGTACGACTCCTGAAAGACAAATAAGAATGTGTGTTGAACAGTACATGACCAACATTTCCCTAAAACAGAACCATCAACACATGAGAACTAATGAGAGAGGAAGATGGGAAATACCTGGCCTGTGTGCTCTGTTTCATCCTTGTTGATAAGATACATGAAGAAAAATCTGCAAAGACACACACACACACACACACACACACATATTACACAAGCATATTACACTGTAATCAGATCACTTTTTTCAAGTAACTAGTAAAGTAATGCATTACTTTTTCATTTACAGGAAAATATACGTTACTTATTCAAATAATTATCTCCAGTTCCTGTGTTTGTGATGTATTGAGTGACAGCTCTGGTGTTGAGAGAAATCAGGAGTAAGTGCAGAGCGTTGTGTGTGAACATGATCTTACTGTAGTTCTAGACTAAATATCTACATGATCTTACTGTAGTTCTAGACTAAATATCTACATGATCTTACTGTAGTTCTAGACTAAATATCTACATGATCTTACTGTAGTTCTAGACTAAATATCTACATGATCTTACTGTAGTTCTAGACTAAATATCTACATGATCTTACTGTAGTTCTAGACTAAATATCAACATGATCTTACTGTAGTTCCAGACTAAATATCTACATGATCTTACTGTAGTTCTAGACTAAATATCTACATGATCTTACTGTAGTTCTAGACTAAATATCTACATGATCTTACTGTAGTTCTAGACTAAATATCTACATGATCTTACTGTAGTTCTAGACTAAATATCAACATGATCTTACTGTAGTTCTAGACTAAATATCTACATGATCTTACTGTAGTTCTAGACTAAATATCTACATGATCTTACTGTAGTTCTAGACTAAATATCTACATGATCTTACTGTAGTTCTAGACTAAATATCTACATGATCTTACTGTAGTTCTAGACTAAATATCAACATGATCTTACTGTAGTTCCAGACTAAATATCTACATGATCTTACTGTAGTTCTAGACTAAATATCTACATGATCTTACTGTAGTTCTAGACTAAATATCAACATGATCTTACTGTAGTTCTAGACTAAATATCTACATGATCTTACTGTAGTTCTAGACTAAATATCAACATGATCTTACTGTAGTTCTAGACTAAATATCAACATGATCTTACTGTAGTTCTAGACTAAATATCTACATGATCTTACTGTAGATCTAGACTAAATATCTACATGATCTTACTGTAGTTCTAGACTAAATATCATCATGATCTTACTGTAGTTCCAGACTAAATATCTACATGATCTTACTGTAGTTCCAGACTAAATATCTACATGATCTTACTGTAGATCTAGACTAAATATCTACATCATCTTACTGTAGTTCTAGACTAAATATCTACATGATCTTACTGTAGTTCTAGACTAAATATCTACATGATCTTACTGTAGTTCTAGACTAAATATCTACATGATCTTACTGTAGTTCCAGACTAAATATCTACATGATCTTACTGTAGTTCCAGACTAAATATCTACATGATCTTACTGTAGTTCTAGACTAAATATCAACATGATCTTACTGTAGTTCTAGACTAAATATCAACATGATCTTACTGTAGTTCTAGACTAAATAGCTACATGATCTTACTGTAGTTCAACACTAAATATCAACATGATCTTACTGTAGTTCTAGACTAAATATCTACATGATCTTACTGTAGTTCTAGACTAAATATCTACATGATCTTACTGTAGTTCCAGACTAAATATCTACATGATCTTACTGTAGTTCCAGACTAAATATCTACATGATCTTACTGTAGTTCCAGACTAAATATCTACATGATCTTACTGTAGTTCTAGACTAAATATCTACATGATCTTACTGTAGTTCTAGACTAAATATCTACATGATCTTACTGTAGTTCCAGACTAAATATCTACATGATCTTACTGTAGTTCAACACTAAATATCTACATGATCTTACTGTAGTTCTAGACTAAATATCTACATGATCTTACTGTAGTTCTAGAGTAAATATCTACATGATCTTACTGTAGTTCTAGACTAAATATCAACATGATCTTACTGTAGTTCTAGACTAAATATCTACATGATCTTACTGTAGTTCTAGACTAAATATCAACATGATCTTACTGTAGTTCTAGACTAAATATCAACATGATCTTACTGTAGTTCTAGACTAAATATCTACATGATCTTACTGTAGTTCTAGACTAAATATCTACATGATCTTACTGTAGTTCTAGACTAAATATCAACATGATCTTACTGTAGTTCTAGACTAAATATCAACATGATCTTACTGTAGTTCTAGACTAAATATCTACATGATCTTACTGTAGTTCTAGACTAAATATCTACATGATCTTACTGTAGTTCTAGACTAAATATCTACATGATCTTACTGTAGTTCTAGACTAAATATCAACATGATCTTACTGTAGTTCTAGACTAAGTATCAACATGATCTTACAGTAGTTCTAGACTAAATATCAACATGATCTTACAGTAGTTCTAGACTAAATATCAACATGATCTTACAGTAGTTCTAGACTAAATATCTACATGATCTTACTGTAGTTCTAGACTAAATATCAACATGATCTTACTGTAGTTCTAGACTAAATATCTACATGATCTTACTGTAGTTCTAGACTAAATATCTACATGATCTTACTGTAGTTCTAGACTAAATATCTACATGTATTTACTCATCTCACCTGCACTAAAACACATTCAGTGTTCCTCACAATCAATAAAAACAACAACAACAACAAAATAGCGGAGACTGCAACTACAACAACTGGCTGCAGTGACGAGTGCTTGTGAGCGAGAGGGTATGGATAGCCCAGCTTTGGTTTAAAAAAAGTTCAAAAATATTTGTAATTGGTCATAATTTATGGAGTAAAATAGAGCTGACACTGGAGATGGATGAAGCTTTCTAGAGCCCAGGTGTTGACCACCCGCGTTAGCACAGAGTCAAATGGAATATACCTTGAAAGGCACACACACACACACACATTAGCATTGACGTAAAAAACGAAATATACTTTGAGTAAAAATGACTTTAGATAAACACAAATTTAGCATTTACATTTCCCAGATACAGAACTTTATATATATATATATATATATATATATATATATATATATATATATATATAAAGCAAGCCCAGCCCAGATTTAAAAAGTAATGCAAAAGTAACACAAAAATAACACAATGCATTACTTTGCATAAATGTAACTAAGTAACATAATTAGTTACTTTTTTAGGGAGTGCAATATTGTAATGGATTACTTTTACACGTAACTTTCCCCAACACTGGCAGCGGCCAATCACTGTCTGCTCTCTCACTGACTGCTGTTTATTTGAATTTTAAGACAAATGATTTTCCCCCCCCTCAACTTTGTGAACAGTATGTTCTTCATGTGACCACATTTCATGACCTTTCACTGGAAGCGATAGCTTTCAATTGTTAAATGATCAAGCTTACGTGTTGTCAGGAGACTGCAGGAAGCCCTAAAGCTTCTGTTTTGTTGACAACAGATTTATAAGTGATTCTCATTATGATCTTGTGAAGGTGGCTGGTGTGTGTTGCTCTAACATTCTTATTTAAATCATGTATTGTTGTTAACTTCTGTTTATTTGCCAAAGTCGGCTCGTCTGGACGCCGTATTGATCGTGTATCTCATTTATTTGTTTGTCTTTGACTCTGTGCAGGTAAATCACTTGAGGACAGAATCATTAACACTTCCTGCGATTAAAGCTGCATGTGTGAACGCTGACGGAGCAGCAGGACTCACAGATAGTTGGCCAGGTTGTGTTCCTGCAGCGTGTGCGTCTCAAAGCCGTGAGGAACCGTGTCGAAGTAGTCGTTTCCAATCCCACAGATGAAGCACTTCGTCTGATGAAGGAAAAACATGCGTGTTTAATCAAACACACACACACGGCAGACTTCACATCAAGAGTTGAGTGTGTCTCACCTCCATGTCCTCCTTCACTTGCTCTTGCTGGTCTCTCAGCTCACCGAACGCATCGATGATCAGACCTAAAACACACACACACACACACACACGTGAGATACACTCAAACACACTTCACACACACCACACACTACACACCACACACACACACACACACACACACGTGAGATACACTCAAACACACTTCACACACACCACACACTACACACCACATACACACACACACACACACGTGAGATACACTCAAACACACACACACACGCGTGAGATACACACACACACACCACACACTACGCACACACACCCTGAATGATGGCCAGGAGGATGACGATGACGAAGAAGAAGAAGGTGATGTCAAAGATGATGCGGTAGATCTCATACTCGTCACCGGCCGGATCTTCGATCTGATCACCGATGCCGCCGCCGGCACGAACGCCAACATACATGTGGAACATATAGCACTGCACACACAGAGTCATATTACAGTTAACATTAGCATTTGGAAATTTACAAAACCAGACTGATCTTACTGTAAAATCAAGTCCATTTATTTCTATATCGCTTTACAGACTGATTCAAAGCAGCTTCACAGTAATAAACAGGAAAATAACAGTGTAAATGATGCAAAATTTATCAATGATCTGTGAGAATCAGGAGAGATTCAATACAGCAGATGAACATCGAGTGTGTGACATCATCAGTGATTTAGATATAGTTACATAAAATACTTAACAAATATAATACTTTTTATTCATTTTTATTTCATATTTACTTATTTTAGTACATAAAGTTAAACAAAATGGGAAATGTTGCCTTGGCAATTAGCTGAAATAAAAAGTTTTATATTTGATCTTATTTTATTTCAGTTAACGTTTATTTCAAGAAACAGAAATGTTTTTATAATGTTTTAGTAAACGATAATAACCCTGCATTTCAGATACTTGAAGTCATGTCAAAAATGCAAAAATCACTGTGACATGATATCCAGTGACTTATTGCTTTAATTAAACACTTAAATGTCTGTGGAAACACACACTCACAGACACACACACACACACACACACACAAACACACTCACAGACACACACTCACACACACACACACAGACACACACACACACACACACACACACTCACAGACACACACACACACACACAGACACACACACACACACACACACACAAACACACTCACAGACACACACTCACACACACAGACACACACACACACACACACACACACAAACACACTCACAGACACACACTCACACACACAGACACACACACACACACACACACACACACACACACAAACACACTCACAGACACACACACACACAGACACACACACACACACACACACACACACACACACACACACACACTCACAGACACACACTCACACACACACACACAGACACACACACACACACACACACACACACACACTCACAGACACACACTCACAGACACACACTCACACACACACACACACACACACACACACACAACAGCGATATGTGGATCTGTGCAGCTGGTAGTATTTGGATGTCACCGTCTGACAAACGCTTCTCTTTCACTCAAACTGTCTTCCCTTATTAGGAGCAGAGACAGAGAGACAGACAGGAGCAGAACTGACAGGAAGACAAAAACAGGAAGGAAAAATAGAGAAATGGAATTGCACGGGTGGCTGCTTCCCAGCGGATTAAAGCTCACACACACTCGTGTCCTTATATAGCTCTCGGCACGCGTCCGTCAAACACCTCACTGAGCATCAGAAACCTGATTCTTCATCACATCACAACTCTTCCTCATCCTCATCACATTCCTACATGCAGCAGCAAAGCAGATGTGCTGCAGAAGACAAACTTTCTATGAAAAAAAAAAACCCCACATTTTGGGAAATAATCATATTTCAAGAGTTTTGTTTTAATTTTAATGATAATATAATAATAATAATAATAATAATGAAAGTTAAAGTATTTAACAATAATGGCAATTTTTAGTTTCGTTTTACTTGAAAACTATAACAACCATAGTAATTATTATTATTATTATAGAATTTTATATAAGAAAGGAAGTTATGAAGAATATAAGGGTGAGTACATCATGAAACACATCTTCAAAGCTCAAAACACATGTTCCTGTGAATGTGATGAATAACACCATCCTCTCTCTCTCTGGGTTTGTTTAGTTCGTTAATTAGTCTGTTGTTCTAGTCGACTGCTCCGGCCGTTAATGCGCTACGGTCCTAATGACCGTCCGGTCGTTTGCACTTAGCAACAGCACTAACATCACAAATGAGCGATAGCAGTGATGTTCTCATCTGAGGAACACATTAAACGCAGAGCAGGAAATCACATCAGGCGCTAAATATCAGAGGTCAGAGGTCAAGTGTCCAGGTCAGTGTCCTCTGATCTCATCAGGAGTAATGTGAGATCTACTGACGACCCCAGCAGAGGAGAGGAGAATGTACTTCATGTCTCCTACAATCCCTCAGGAGACACAAATCAAGTTTCCATCCAGTTTTTGCTCTGTTTTGTTATCGACAAAGAGAATATGCGTTAAAAAAACTTTGTGAAATTTGCTGTCTACAGCCCGTTTCCATCCAACTGGCCTTTTACCGATAAAATGGTGTGCGTGATGATGTCATCCCTAAAAAAACTAACTGTCCCCTAAGTTTCGGTGTATCGCAAAAAAAAAAATGTTGCCCTTGAGCTGTTTCCATACATAATTTCTCCTATTGCGTAAATTATAGGCTAGTAGCCTGTTCTTCATTCATTTGAAACAAAACAGCCTAATATTAAATTGTATAGGCTAGGCCTATATAAAAATATTTTTATTAACAAATGTCATGAGTTTTTTTTGTACTTTGTTATAGACTATTAGATAGATAGGCTACTTGATAATCAAGCAATAATCATAAACAGGTGCAGTTGTATTATTATTATTTTTCTGATTAACGGTTATAAGAAATGGTAATGTTCATTTCAGTTATTTTATTTCTCCTAACCAACGGTCGTAAAGCCATATTAACTGTTAACCCACAAGATTAGGTTAAATTACAATTAACTTGATAGGTGGCTGTGACCCATTAAAAAGATCTATATTAGTTTTCCAGGGATTCATTTTATACATTTTATACTGACTTGTCAAACAAGCCTTGATGGGAGCCTGGCCTCACCTTCTTATAGGTCAGGCTCCACCCCCTACCCATTACCATTAACAGGTAAGTATTCAATCTTATAATCTCATTTTAAATCATAAACTTCATGTAAAACATCAATCACATGATGAAACACAAAAAAATAATAAACTATTATTAAGACATATTAATAACACAAATCATTAACATTTAATATCTTTTCTCTCCACAGAAAAGACGACAGTTCCCCACACAAAAATCAAAAGACAAAACGAACTAAAAATAAAACTTCAAACCAGGGCTTGAAAACAGAAAAAAAGTCAATCGGTTCACTCCGAGCAGAATCGATATTTTAACATTTCCGTTCCTGCGTTCCTCTGTATTATTACCGTTCCGAAACCGGTTCGAGTAGAAAAAATAACGGTTAATACAGTTATTTTTAAAACTGTCTTTGCCTATAATAATAATAATAAAGTACAAAATAATAAATATAGAGTTTTCTTTACACAAAAAAATACAGAAAGAGATGGTATCTTAACCTTAGTCACAGCCAATACAGCATCATTCTTTCTAGATTCTATTCTATTCTAAATCTATTAATGCTTTAAAGACACTAAAGTATTTTTTAAAAGATATTTAAAAATGTTTGCTGCAAATTGTTAAAAACGCTACTTGTATAAAATTGCGTTTTGAGGGAAAAAACAAAGGCTAAGCCGCGTCACATTTTATTCGGCTATTATTCATAAATGTAGGCTAAAATGCCGGTAAATCAAAAATGTTTACAAACATTATAAACACAGTTATTAGTTTCTCTCCACAACAAATCCTCTAAACCTAAGGCTGCTGTATAAAAGGCTATAAAACCAAATTAAAGGTGAAACTGATGCCTACGTCTCTCACTCGGCACGAATCCTAATGTTTCCATATTCTCCACGTATACTAAAATATTTATTGGCTTTTACTTTCATCGACGTAAAACATGACCCTTCACATCGGCAATAACAGCACAGTGAGGCGGTGGTCACGCTGAACGCAACAGATTGGACAACAGAGCACTGTAACTTTTTACACGTTTCTTTAACTGCATTTTATTTTGATAATGAACAGGCTGCAATGTCACAGAAACATGTGTCTTTGAGCGCGAGGCGCCGGCGCGATATGGCCATACCAACACTGGTTATTATACAGATGCAAGACATTCAAAACTGTCAAGCTATTGCAAAACAAATAAAACTGTAAAATAAAACTCTAAAGCTTTTGC
>NC_136716.1:27819700-27993200 GCF_936440315.1 Barbus barbus
TTATTTAAACATTTTAAATGTTATTTTAATATTGTTTTGCATTGTGTGAAATTCCAAATATAACAACCTAAATAATATAAAGAAAACAAAAAATGGATGTCCATGAACACTTGAATGATTTGAAAATGATGTACAGGGAAATAACGTGTCTGAGCAGCACATCAGAAACATAAAAACAGTAACTGATGCCACAGCGGGAGCTTCCAGTGCAGAACACCTCACTGATTACAATGAGAGCGAGTCAGTTTTGTCATGCCATGCAGCGCAGACACGGCGTACTCATTTGTCTTTCTGTTAAATGATGCAGTATTGTTGCTCTGCCCTCCATTGTTAGAATTTTTCATTGGGTCGCCTCATTACCACAATATTCCTGATTGAACTCAGTTTAGGTGAGAATCACCCCATTACCCATGAGCCTCGTCTGTCACTCACTGTGTGTTGATGACCAGTCGGTCCCACTGGCCTTTAATATCGTCCTCTGACGGCTGTTCAGTGATGTACAGACCGTCAAACTCCAGCTTTCTGGCCACTTCCTTCTCACGCTTGAAAATCACCAGAGGAACCTTGAGAAGAAACAGCACTATCACTCACCACAGCTCTGCTTTCTATTAAAGGCTTTCTAGAATAATAATTTATTAAAACCTCTTTAGATTGATTCTGCTGGGCACTTCATCTTTCATGTAAATCTGACAGGTTTATTGTTTCAATAACTGGATTTCATTAGCATGAACGAAACTGTGTGCTTCACTTTCATTATTAGGAAATCAGATCCAGTGCCTTGTGTGAATAATATCACAGCTGAGGTCATGTGATCTGTCAAACTCTACAGTATTCTGCAACCACAATGTGCTTTGGATGAATTACTGGCCGCTGAGAGCATAAAACCATCAAACCCACTAATCAATAATCAATTGTAATGTTTGATTTTTAACTCTTTCCCTGCCAAACACGGAATTTTCTGTTTCCGTGTTTTCCCTGTTATACCCTACTACGCATCTCCAGAATGAATCACAGACCAGGAAGACGCAGAAACCAGTCATCCCATATGTAGCATATGCATATGAAAAATAATGCGATCATCAACACTAACAGCATATAAATGAAAACTGACTAATGTTACAGAGTGAAAAGTCAATCAAAAGCCAATCTTTGCTTTGATAATATTACTGAATATGATCCAGATGTAGTATTTGATAAAAATGCGATTTTCTCAGCTTTTTGCTCAAATTTGTTATTTTTTTTATGAAATCTACCAACATCCAAGTGTTGATAAAAAACAATGCTTGAAGCTGTGCTGGTGTAAAATCAGGCTCCTGGATCTGATGATCCTGTACCTTCAAGCAGTAGTAGCCGATGATGCAGAAGAAGGAGATGACGGTGTGCAGGATGGCTAAGATCCTCAGCGTGGGCTCCATGTAGCCGCTGCTCTCCTCCAGCACAAAGTGCACAGTGTCGGGCCGAGCACCGGAGCCGCTCAGAGGATCCCACCGCACACTGGTGTCTGAAGACGAGCCAAACAACACCTCCTTCCCCTCAGAGACGGCCGAGGACGTGGACACCTGCACACAGTCCAAACACACGCTCAGAGACACAAACACATGCTGACTCAGTCCAGCTCCAGCTCCAACCACAGGTGGAGTTTCACATGTATTCTACATTAAAAAATACATTTGTGACCTTGGAGCACAAAACCAGTCATAAGGGTCAGTTTTTTGAAACTGAGATTTACATAATCTTTCCATTGATGTATGGTTTGTTATGATAGGACAATATTTGGCAGATATTTGAGATAAAATCTGGAATCTGAGGGAGCAAAAAAAATCTAAATATTGAGAAAATCTCCTGTAAAGTTGTTCAAATGAAGTTCTTAGCAATGCATATTACTAATCAAAAATTAAGTTTTGATATTTATGGTAGGAAATTTACTAAATATCTTCATGGAACATGATCTTAATATCCTAATGATTTTTGTCATAAAAGAGAAATGTATAATTTTGATCCATACAATGTATTGTTGGTTATTGCTACAAATATACCCCAGCGACTTAAGACTGCTTTTGTGCTGCAGGCTCATTTAGAATTAACAATGACTGCTGTACAAAGAGTTAAAATAACAACAAAAAACCAAACCTAATGCAGAAAAGTATCTCTTCATTTGCCTTTTTTTATTTATTTTAAATATCGTAATAATATTGTATCGTGAGATTTTGATATCGTTACATCCCTAATATATTACATTGATATAAGTGATCACCTGGATTTAGACTAACCTATTTTGTATTTACAAAATGCGTTCACAAGCAAATTTGCTTTATGTATTTCCCCGGCACATATAAATGTCAGGAAACACAATTCCTGGCTGCATATCGATATCCATGGACCACTTGATCTTTGGAAAGTTGTAAGGAACACTAAATCAAGTCCAACAAGCTTTAGTTTAAATTGATAATCGTTTGTTTTATTCACGTTTTCACAGCTTCTCTATTGAATCCAGTCATGCAGCAGATCTTTTCGGCCACGGAGGCGTGTTCCGGCGGGAAAGTTACGTCAATGCATACGCAAGACCTTGACTAGCTAGCTCAGGTGTGTTTGATTAGGGTTGGAGCTAAACTCTGCAGGACACCGGCCCTTCAGGACAGTTTGGTGACCCCTGTTCTAGGGCTGTCAAAAAAATTAGAATTTCGAATATTCGTCGAATTTAAAATAAAAATCCACGTTCGAATGTAAAAACATTGCATTCTAATTTTAGGTGTGCGTCAGTGGCACACTAGATGTGATGAAGATGTGATTGTCGTTGTATTTGAATGTTTTTCATAGCTTATCCAGGTGAAGCCACTAGATGCAGCGCTGCTATGCGGTTCATTCAGAATATTACAGAAAAAGAGAACATCGATGCGGAGAAGATCTTGTTTACAGTGAAACTGAAACCAAGCCGTTCACACAGAACACATATTTATCACATTTTCTAGAGTGACATCTATCAGCGTTGCACTCGTGTCTCGCACAAGAGATCCGCATGTGTAGAAAGCATGGGAAATTAATACAAGTTCAACTTTTAATAAAGATTTTTCCCATCCCACTGCATCTCATGTTTTTACATCGAAAAAGTACTCCTTGTGATTGGTTTTCGGTCCTTTCTATTAAACTATACGTACATGATGCTGTTTTGTTTCTAATTGTTTAAGCAACTTAATTAATTATATATGGTTTATAAACATTATGCACTTTTTTCACAGATAGTCATGTTATTTTATTGCTTTGAAGAATGGTGCATTAGTAATATTTTGCTCGATGCGCCTCTTGTGGCCTCAGGAGAGAAGCCAAAAGCTTTTTTACCAATAACTGAAATTATACCTTTTAAATTCAAATATAGATAATATTTTAGTACAAAATTCGAATTTAGTGTTTCAGTCATTTTGACAGCCCTACCCTGCACTAGGGATTTGTTCAGACAACTCTGACTAATGAAAGACGAAGTGTGTGAATTACCTTGTAAAACAGCAGAATGAAGTTGATTGCAAAGGCCACAAACAAAGCCAACATTCTCATGTTGTAGAAATTTCGTGCAAAGTAGTTCTGCGGGAGAAGAGAGAGAGGCGGCGTCAGAGCACAGTGTGAAAGGAGCGATAGCTCTGAGAGTCTGAGATCTCCAAGGCTCTCACCAGCAGCTTGCGTTGGTAAGCGATGATCTTCTTCCAGAAGGCCGACTCCTGCAGATCAGGCTCATAGTGCTGTCTGACCTTCCGCTTCACCGCTTCCTCCTTCTTCTTCTGTGCTTTCTCTCCGCTTTCCCCTCTTAGAAAGAGACCAATCAGAACTCAGTGTGCAGGGATTATGATGGTGACATCAACACTATCGTCTACACATTTCCACTTACTCGGCTTTCTCAGGCACTGATTTGGTCTCCTCTGCAACTTCACTGTTGTCTGCTGAGGATGAAGAGCCCTTCGTCTGGGAGGAAACAACAGTGAAAGAGTCAAAAACCAAACCGATTGATGTGATTATTGGTATTGAACGGATCTGTTGAGCCATTTACAAACCAACAAGTGTTCGTTTTGTCAGCTGTTTTTAATTTAGTCTTAGTACTGTATCAAATGTCCTTTTTAGCTTTTATCATATTTGTGACCACAAGACCAGTCATAAGGGTCAATTTTTTAAAATTGAGATTTCAGGGTTATTTTGTCACAACACAAAGGGACCCAGAGGCAAAGGCAAGTCAAACAGAGAATTTATTGTCCACAAAATGAACTCAGGCAGTCTGTTGTTCACTAGCCGGATCAGGCATACGCAGAACTGGAAAATAATTCAGGAGAAAACTGGAACATAGAAGCAGACTTGACTTGTACGAGAGGGAGTGCGGTCCCGGCCAGAGTGGCGAGCGGCTCCACAGAAGGCAGTACAGACCGGAGGGAACGAACCACTGGCCGCGGGCAACTGGGAGACTGGGCAGAGATCAGGTCAGACACTCGACAGGGCTCGACTTGACTAGACAGGACAGGACTGTTCTTGACAAAACACAACAGAGTAACGGTAGTCGATAGAAAGAGAGCCAGCAGAATGGCTGCGAAGCACAATAACCTGACAAAGAAGTCTAGTAACAGAGAGAAATAGAGGAACAAATCAGCATCAAAGGAAACAGGTGCCGTCCCAATCAGTGTGAGACTCAGTGTGAACAGCTGAGTCTAGGAAGCAGAGCAAGAAATAGAAAGGAAAAGAAAACTGGAATCAAACCCGGCTCATGACATATTTTCCATTGCTGTATGGTTTGTTAGGATCATACCTGTCAACACTCCCGTTTTTCGTGGGAGTCTCCCGTATTTCACACCCATCTCCCGCCCCCCTCCCGTTTTGTTATTTCTCCCGGGAAACTCCCGTAATTTGTATGGCCCAAATCTAGTTATATGATTAAATCACATCAATATTTTATTCCAAGGTTGTACAGTTGCCAGATCTTGTAAGAAACGCATCACCAACGCATCACCTCACACAATCGACACGATACACAAATTTCGAAACATTTGTGACCTCAACCTGGCAACCTACAACCCAGTTGCGCTATAGATTCCTGCGCAAGTAGTAGACGCGGGAAGTTGAATCTACCATCAGTGGTAGAAATGGAAGGAGAAGAGTCAGGTGGTGCTCCGGCGAAGAAAAAAAATATTTGTGTAAATTTAACAACTGCTGGACGGAAGAATTTAATGTCTTGTCTCGAAGCCATGTAAACACAACACCCACGCCTTTTGCAAAGTGTGTTGCACTAATTTTACTCTGACATGATGGGAAAAACGACATATCTCAGCATCTTAAATCACAGCGGCACATTCGTGCAGCCGAGGTACAGAAGGGCAACACATACTATAAACACAATGTTAATGTTATGTACAATAATACAATGTAATGTAGTGCAATTTGTTCCACGGTGTTTAACTGCTGTGCAGTGTTCTGTTTAATAATAAAAAAATATATATATATATGTCACGTTATTATTCTTTTTATTTTTATTAATAATTATTTATTATGTATGTACTTATGTGTCTCCCCGGGGTCTCCCGGATTTTGGTAGGTTGTTGACAGGTATGGTTAGGATTGGACAATATTTGGAGATACAACTATTTGAAAATCTAGAATCTGAGAGTACAAAAAAATTAAAATATTGACAAAATGAAGTTCTTAGCAATGCTGAATACCGCATTTTCAAATTTTTCCCCATGTAGGCCTATTTTGTCATTTTTTTCACCATTGTATAAATTAAATAGCCAAAATGTGCTTTTTCCTGTTTTGTCCTGCTTTTCAAACAAACAAATCAATTACAAAACAACAATTTAAAAATATTTACTTAACACTGAACATTTTTTAACATTCTAGCAGACATTATACCAACAAAGCAATTAAAATGTATAAGTTACTAAAGTAATATTTTTGGGCCATTTTTGAATCAGGCCTTGCTGAGACTTCTTTTCAAACATTAGAATATATTACAGATCCCAATTTGAACTGTGTGTGAATGTTACAGTAAATGTATAGAGCTGTTGTAGGGTAATTATTATTATTGTCTTTTTTTTTATTTTATTTTACAGAACAAAAGTAAAATTACAATACTAACACTTATGAATGTTGATGGAGTTGTTTCTTTTTCTTAGATTTTATTTTGGCAGAAACCCGCAGGAAGATAGTGCTTCTTTTTGTTGACAACATCATGCAGATATTTAAATGATTCTCATTACGAATTTTGGAAGATGTTTGATGCACGTATCACATTGTCACATGTCTTTAAACAAAATGATAAAAATGTTACTGAGTAAATGACGAGTAACAGCGTTTCAGCGCAGAATTTCCTCGCGCTTTGGACTTTGAACCCTGGCTCTGCGATCTCGTGCAGTGCTGTTTTGTAGAGTGTATTTGAGAACATAGCATTCTGCAGTTTATTTACTAAACGCTTGAGGCCATTTCGTGATTTCAATCGTTATAGTAACCAGCAACAACCACCTCTCTCTCTTCTCATCGGAGACATGAGATGCAGTGCTAAGCAGTCTCTCGCTGTCGGTGCTTGTAATGATTTATGTGTCTTTCTCTTTTTAAATGCTTTCACACTGCAGAGTGTTTGCTGCATTAGTGCAGGCCTCTATTTGATTGCGTCACGTCATTGTTCGGCACAATTTATTCGGTCTTTTCGCTTATTCACAATTTCAGTTGCCGAACATTCGGTGCAGCCCTAATATTAATACTAATTATTACTAATAATATTACTAATCAAAAATGAAGTTTTTATATATTTACAGTAGGAAATTTACAAAATATCTTCATGGAACATGATCTTTACTTAATATCCGTGTGAAGAAACACAGACTTGGTCAGAATATCTCAATAGAGATGACTAAACTATAACTTCCGTGTTTGTCGATGTTTTCAGATCAGAGTGTTGAGAGAGAGTGTGTGCGAATGGCTGCCAGGTTGGGAAAATAAAGCAAACACTGGGCAGAAAAACAGCTTGTTTCTGCTTCCACTCAAAATAGGCTTTTTCAAAACAATATAATAAATGATCTGTGGGGTTTTTGAGCTAAAACTTCCCAGACACATTCTGGGGACACCTGAGACTTATATTACATACTGTAAAAAGGGGCATAATGTGTCTCCTTTAACAAAACGTTACCTGGTGTCGTCTGCGCAGTTCTGGCGAGGGTGTAGGCGGAGGCGGGATGGGTGTGTTGAGCAGATCCGTGAGGCTAGCGTTTGGATTGTGAGGCATCAGTTTGTACTGCCCGCCTTCTCTCTTCAGATCCAAACCGAATATATCGGAGAGGAGATCGGTGTCGTCTGTGGCCACCGTTAGATCAGCCAGGTCTTCCTCAGGTGAGGTTTTGTCCGCGGGTTTCTTCTCACCCTCCTCCATCTCTCCTCTCACCTCATCTTGAGTCGGATCAGGCATGTTAGCCAGGAGCTCCGACACCTTCATAGTCTTAGCGCCTTCCACCAAACTGCCTCCGAGGAAGGTGTTGTAAATGATCCGGAAGAATCCTCGAGCGACGCTGAAGGCGAAGTGCAGGAGTCCCAGCAGGACGCTCCAATAGAAGGACACTAGCGTGGTCACCATATCCTTCACCGTCATCTTCTTGGCTTTCTTCACCTGCTTCTTTAGGCTCTTCATGGACAGCACTTTCATTAAGAGCATCACGTTGTATCGTAAGGCAAACAGAGCCGTTTTTACGGTGGCGATTGAGAAGAATCCCATCTCTGGACTCTCCTCCTCGGGTTTCTCTCTCTCGCTGTCTTCTTTAATAGCTGAACGCTCGCCAGCGTCGGACATCTGCGCTGCCAGCTGCATCTCGAAGATGGTGTCTTCGCAGAAGTTGACAAAGAGCTCCATTTTCTCCTTCTCACCGCCTTCGTTCACCACGTCGAAGATGAACTGGCGTTTGGACTCCTTGACCTGCGGTTTCTCCCATTGGGTGCGACTGGACTCGCTGATCTCGAAGTAGACGCGCTCGATCCGTTTAGCGCTGCCCATGATCTCGATGCGGCCTAGGTAGGGCTGGAAGTAGTTTAGCACGCTCTCTGCAAGCTCCAGGAAGGTCTGGAGGCGCGAGTCGTGGGGCATGTGCTCTGAGAGGTTGGTTAAAAGCACAGCTACGTTGAAGCCGATGTCCTTGGCCGGCTCGTGGAAGCGTTCGACGAACTCCTCATAATCCAAGAGCTCGTTTTCGTCAGTTTCGGTGCAGGAGAGTAGGAACTCGGTCTCGGATTGGGTGTAATGTTTATGGCTCTCCATGGCCTTGTGGAAGTCCCTCTTGGAGATGACGCCTTTGCCGTCGGGGTCGTACTCTTTGAAGCCGTCTGACGAGGTCAGATCTTTCAGTTTGAGGAACATGTCGAAGAACTTCAGAATCATCTCCACGTTGTTCGAGGACTCCACCAACATGTCCACCATCTGCTTTCCAATGGTGCCGTTCACAACATTTCCTAAAACCAAGGGAAAGATGACGTTTGTCTTCTTGCTCGGGAATATTACTTAGCCAATCAATCGATAAAGTAAACCTTCACCTTCCAGCATGGACAAGAGCATCACGACCATATCCTTCTGAAGATCCATGAGCTCCTTCAGCAGCTCGATTTGGCTTGAATCCTGCAGCATCAAAACAACACAGTAGAAGAAACAACACGAGAGCAGATAAACAAGGGTTCTGAGGTCATGGTGTATTTCTAGAACCTCACTGTAGATGTTTACCTGAGACAGCTTCATCTGCATATGTGCAAAAACGTGCAAGAAACCAACAACTGCATCCCACAGACGGCTGTGAGCCAGACTCTGCTGATTCCCCGTACAAGGGCCCTAAAACCACACAAACACTGAGATTTAGGGCCAAAATGTTTCATTTATCCCCCAATTTAAAACATTTTTTTTTTATGGATTTTATTTTTAATGGTTTGATTAAATTTTAATTATCAAAAAGCATGCCTAATCAATTTAATTTAGTTAACTAATAACAATAATACGGCTCTATGAAGCCCTTTTATTTTTTTTAACACAAATTTATCATCGAAAATTCATAAAACTTAATTTAACCATTTAACTTAATCAATATTTTCCAAATAAAAGAAAATATAATAATTCCTTTTATTATAAAACATTACATTTTAATTTAACATTTACATTTTATTTTTCATTTATGTTTTAACTAATGCTGTCAAACTAAAAGTTCATCCAAAATGTTTTCCCTCGAGATCCTCGGTGTTCTGATGATGATAAACGAGCGGCTCTGAAACGCACCTGAATGTACTCTGTGAGCGTGTTGAAGACTTGTTTGGCTACATTGATTGCTTTGGAGAAATTGCGCTGGCCTTGCTCATCGAGGACGTCTTTCCCGGAGTAGTACCAGTAGAAATCACTGATGGACTCCTGCGGACACACAGAGCACACACACGTGTGTCAGATGTGTGTTACGAGAGCGCGATCCTGACGTGTTCGGGGAGGAATCGCTCACCTGGACTCTGAGCAGATAATCCACGGTGGAGATGATGATGTTGACCGTCGTGTTGTTACCCGTCTGTGTTCTCAGGTAGTTCTGAAAGTCTGATGTACGGACACACAGTTACTATCAAGAGCTACATCACACATTAAAGACATACATGGGGACTGTGATTAATAACTATTTCACCAAGTCTGTGCATTTGGTTACTAGCAGCACAAGCAGGTCTGTAACACCGGTTACACTTTATTTTGAGTCCACTTTACACATTCTACTAACAGGAAGTAACTTTGCAACTACATGTCAACTAGCAGTCATTAGAGTATTAGTAGACTCTCTGCTTTGAGGGGTCCACAACAGTGTTGGGTAAGTTACTCTAAAAAAGTAATTAATTACATCTTCAACAGTGTAATTAGATTACTGTACAAATTATTCTCTCAGATTACTTATTACTTTCTAAATCCTATATCAACCTCGACATGTTAGTGATACAAGGATAAACAAGAAACACTTTTAATTCTTTCAAGTATCTTCATCAATTATTCTGCTCACACTTTAGATTAGAGTCCATTCTCACTATTAACTAACTATTAACTCTGACTTCTGCCTCAAAATACTCCTAATTACTGCTTATTAATACTTAAGTTTAAGAATTGGGTAGGATTAAGGATTTAGAATAAGGTCTTGCAGAATAAGACATTAATATGTGCTTTTTAAGTACTAATAAACAGCCAATATCCCAGTAATATTCATGCTCATAACCAACTAGTTAATAGTGAGAAATGGACACTAAAGTGTTACCAATATTCTTATTAACTCACCAAAGTATTTAAAGTGAGAAGGGAACATAAAAAGCATGGATTTTAAGGTTAGACTTTAAATTTTGATGTTAAATCCACTATAAATGTTCTACAGTCTATACACGGTGTTATGTTCAATTACATAAGAAGTAACTGAAATTAAATTACAGAAAAATAAGAGTAATCCCTTACTTTACTTTTCAAGGGAAAAGTCATTAAATTACAGTAACTAGTTACACCCAACACTGGTCCACATCATACAACATACTAAAATATTGATATCTGTATTATAAATAGGCATCTTTATTTTGGCACGGTCCACATTTTCACATAATGTCCGTCTATGCATTACCGCCAACGCTTACATTCTCGTTCAAACTCACGTATCAGGACTAGTGATCGACCGATATTGATTGTTTATATCCACAGGTATAGGATGTGAAAATTTCAGATAAATGTTCATGTTATATATTTTGGTTGTATTTGAGTTAATAAAAATATACTGTAGATGGTTGTTTAAAATAGGTATATAATATCATAATATTGATCGATATACTCCTGTATCGAATCGTATCGTAAATGTTTTGGAGGTATCGGCAAATATCGTATCGCTGGGTATGAGAATCGATATTGTATCGTGACGAACCATCCGATTTACACCCCTAGTTATGATTTCATATAATCATATTATATGTACAGAATATATATGCATCAGAGAATCTGCACTTTGTCATTTTTATATATACAATTTTTCTTTCCTTTTTTTGATATTGTAAATGTGTAATAATGATCTATTTTGTACGTTATTTACTGATTTTTATAAATAAAGGTGACTTGACTTGAAGTTTACAAATAAATTAAACTAAACAAGTAAAAAAAACCTAACTAAAAAATCAAATGAACACGTATATATATTGAAAACATGAATCCAAACTGCTACAGTGGTATCTCAGAGATGCTAAAACAGCAGTCAGTGAGTGAGAGCCACAGTGAAGCTCACCTGAGTTGTGTCCCTCACAGAGCAGCTGCAGGAAGCGGAAGAGGTCACAGGTGAACTCGTCATCTTGCATGACCTTCTCACCTGCGCAGCAGCAGAGTGGTGTGTTAGAGGTGCTGTGATCACCAGCAGGACTCACACAAAGAGACCTCCGTCCCCAGACGTCTGCTGTCAGACTCCATCAGCATGATGGGCTAGTGCTGCAATATACAGCTACAGAATACATACTGAGACACTAAAACACTACCATACCAGACAATGTGCTGCGGAGCAACCAGTTACATGTAACAGAATTACGCCATTTAATTACAAGATAAATGTAACTGTAATCTGTTACAGTTACTGAGAAAAAAAAGTGTAATTAATTTAGTTACTTATGAAAATGTTAACGATTACAAAAGGTGTTACATCTGAATATTTTCACACACAAACAGATCTGATTGATTTCTTTTCCAAACTGCACTGACTGCTTTAAAATATGAGACAGCAGTGTTTCAAGAGTCTGCCATGGCTATGCAAAGATTTGATTTCAAAAACAGTATAATAGCTTTTAAACTATATTTTATGATTTTAAATCTGTATTTAACATAAGAAACTTTGTGGTGGCTGTGCTTTAAAATGATATTTTTATAATCTTAAGTGATTAACAGTTGAAAACATTTGTTAGAAATTTAGAAAAGTAATCAGTTACATCGCTTTAATAAAGTAACTGAAATGGTTACACTACTTGTTACATTTTAAACAGGGTAACTTGTAATCTGTAACCTGTTACATTTCCAAAGTAACCTTCCCAGCACTGGCTGCTATTCACTGCCGTCGCTCATAAATATTATGCTTGACATGATGGGTTTAATTCCTCAGCATTTAATTAGTGGCTAGGCTTTAGTTTTTTATTATTATGGTGATGAAGTTTTTGCTTTATTTGATTTGATTGTTGTATTTAAATGTGCTTTAAAAATAAAATGAACTGAAACCTCAAATGAAATGAACCTCATTTGTTAACATTAGTTAATGCATTAACTAACATCAACTAACAATAAACAATATTCTTTTATTGTTTACCGCATTTACTATGAATCTTTATTAATATTACTTAACAAATAAACAACTGTTTATGTTAGTTCATAGTGTAAATGCTGACACAGATTTCGATATTTAAAATGCATTAATAAATGCTGAAATTAACATTAAAGTAGAATAAATGCTGAAGAAGTACTGTTCATTGTTAGTTCATGTTAACTAACGAGACCTAATTGTAAAGCATTACCAGAAAGGTCATATTTGATGCATTTCATTTTCATTCATAAATCAGTGTATTTTTACAACTTTTTACAAATGCATTAGATTTTATGCTTTAAAAAACCTTATCGTAACATTTTACCTCTATTATAATAATAATAATAACAATAATAATACCTGTAAGTTAGCCTCACAGGCTAAAAAAAAAGTCTTAAAAAAGCCTTCTCATATTACATTGAGGACTGAAGATTAAATAAAGAAAATGAATGCTACAAACATTATTGTTGTATTAAGAATATATTATGCTTATATTGTGGAAGATGTTAGGAAAATAATATATTTGGAAGTATTCTGGGACACACATTGACTGATAGCTGTTCATTTCAACTTAATCCATGAAACGAGCAGCCCATCATCCATCAACCAACACAGATCTGTTTGATAATGTGCATCGTACTGAAGACGAGATCCTAGCAAAGCCTGGGAGATCTGACAGGAGAGACGTCTGGAGACGCGGAGCTGCTCTGGTCACACGGAGGAACATGATGGTGAATGTTTCTAAACGTCACAGGATTTAAGCTCTCAGCTAAACACCGGTGTCACAACTATCAAAACCTCCAGAAATCACACACACGTTCTTCTCAAGAGCCGACCTGAAAGTGCTTGAGTTTCTGTGGTTTAGAGTATCTGAGGGATTCACTTCCTCCCTACATAGACAGCATGTTAGGATGCATCATTATGTTTCATTACAGCCAAATTCTCAGAAAGCCCTACAACGGGTGAAAAAAATTAGAGAAATGTTCATTATTAATATACAACCCCTTTTCCAGAAATGTTGGGACATTTTACAAAATGCAATAAAAACTAGAATTTAATTCTCTCTAACCTTTATTTAAAGGGTACATCAGACGCCCATTTTCCACAAGTTGATATGATTCTGCTGACCCCGCCCCTCTCTTCTGTTGGGTGAACAGCCGTTCTGTTTACTTTAGCTGCATTTATTCACAGAACTTGCTCACTAGCACATGAAAGGCAATTTGCAAAGATTCATAAAAACCCTTATACTCACTTCTTCTGTAGGTGAAGCTGGATTAGGGGTGTGCGATATTGACAAAAAATTATATCTGGATATTTTCTGTGATTTTATCGATAATGATAATTAGACGATATTTTGCTGAGTGTGTTATTGTGCTGGTATCTTAAGGACTGCCGTGGACAGCTGACACCTAAAGTTTTTGATATTCTTCATATTCTGTGTGGTGTTCAGCTCACACTGATAGAAATTAACCTTTTTCAATAAGTTTAAACAGATTTTTACCTTTTATGGGCATTTCTACCTTTATTTTTCTAAAAGTGTGCATTATCTTTTGAGTCATATTTGTACATTTAATCAGTGAATTAGAATAATAAGACATTTGGACTGTTACCAAGCAAATAAAATCAGTCTCAACAAAATTCATCTTTACAATGCAGAGGAAACACAGAAGCTGCGTCTGAAGTAGTGTTTAGATGCATTTACACACGGTTTAGTGCAGGACATGAATGCATTTAACCTGCAGTTACAAATGCAGAAATAAACAGTGCTGGGGCTGTGTTTGGAATTATTTTTGTTGTCGAAATACAGCAAAAACAGGTGTCTAAAACGTAAGTCTATTAATATTAACTTCTTGTTTATTGAACTGTTGTATAGGATAAAATCAATATCACATTTGTAATCATGGACATTTTTGGAGAAAAAACACAGCACTCTTTGTGTGATATGAACTATATGAAATTATGTAAATATATACATTTTCTGTCCCCATGTCTTGAATTTGTGATCATTCTAAAGGCATGTTAATAGACCGAATCAGTGAAAGAACACACTCTAATATAAGCGCACTAGTCTAGACTTGTATGTAATGTATGTGTGTTTTCAATGTTTTTTGCAAAATACTCGATAATGTCACATCGCACATCGTTAAAACAACAATTACGATATTATAGCAGATGATATATATTGCACACCCCTAAGCTGAATCACGAATGATTCGAGTGAACAGAAACACATTTAGGTAGATCGGGGGGGTTCATTCAAACACAAAAGTAACCACTGTATCTTCAGCAGCTCAGATGTCGGGAGTAAATGACGACTCCTATGTTCATTATTACATCCAACAACTGAACACCTCAATCACTGAGGAGACATGCTTGTCTACACCTGCTCCGGCGGTGAAACAATGGCAGACTGTTCACTCAGGGCGGGTCTAAGGTAAAACGCTAATGTCAATCAAGAATTGTGGGCGGGGCCTGGGTCTGTGTGACGTCACTCTGCCAGGAATCTGAGATCGGCTTGATCTGAGAAAGGGGTAATGATTTTGGTGGATTTTTATCATTATAGGGTGGTTGTGCACACGCTGCCAACACACATTTCTGTTTGAATTTTGCATCTGATCTCCCCTTTAACTGAAAAAACTCCAAAGTTTTCCAATGTTTTCACTGACTAACTTAATTGCATTTTGTAAATATAAACTAATTTTAATTTTGATGACTGCAACACACTCCAAAAAAAAAGTTGGGACTGAAGCAAATTAAAAGTGAAAATATTCTAGAATTGCCTTGTGAAATTGTTTAGAAACGTTCCACAATAATCAGGTGAACAGGAAAGAGTTGCTGCTTATGTAGAGCACACTAAATCAGTGAGTTTTTAAGGAAACAGAGTTTCTGTTTCAGATGGGAGGATAAACACGCTTTCAGCTGAGCTTCAGTACGATGATCAACCAGAACAACCAGATCACACTCAGATTATTACAATTAACTTTAACGAAGCATGCAAAACTAGCAAATTACACAACTGCTATGCATTTACTACACATTGTGATAGGAATACACATGTAAATACACAATAATAAATATGACAGATATCTGTGGTTTGGTTAGACTTCCTCTGGTCCATCATTAAAACGTCAAACTGAACTGATAACGCATGATCAAACCAGTCAACAGAAATGCAGATGGATGATAGGAGAGGAAACACAACACTGATCTGCAGAAAAACACAACCAAACACTCGGAAAAGAACAAAACCAACATGTAGAGCAAAGAAATAGCCTGATCATCAACAAAAAAAAAGAAGTGTGGAGGAAACAGCAGGAACGACAGCACACGACACCAACTGAACAGCACAGACCAATCAGAGAGGAGGAGGAAGAGGAAGAGGAAGAGGAAGGAGAGACTGGGGCGACTGCTTCTGAGAGACCATCATCATCATCCTCTCAGAGCAGCTCGGCCAGAACAAACCACAGAGACACGCTCCTAACCAAACACCCAGCCACTGCGCCTCTGACAGCCTGACAGGAAGAGGAGAGGAGGAGCAGGAAGGGGAGGAGCTTACAGACTACAGATCCACCCACTGTTAAACGGCTGTTTCTGCAACTATTGCCACTCTCCCAGATTGATTCATATTCAGTCCTATTAACTAAAAACTCTTTTTCTTTTATGAAGGTCACAAAAACAAACCCTTTGTCCTCTTTATTTATTTATTTTGCCCTTTATGTATAGATTTTGATTATTTTACCCTCATTCCAGACCCAAACTTTCAATAATAATAAAAAAAAAAACAATTAAAAAAAATTCTCAAAAAAAAAAAAAAAAACACTAAGATGTCATTCTATAATAATAAAAATATTACTCTAAAAGAATACAAATTATATTCTATAATAATAAAAAATATTCTTCTAAAATCTAGAATAATAAAAAGCTGAAAATATTAATATTAATGAAAACATATTTTTACTATTATTTTATTTTGGACATTATGCTATCTAGTAGCTAAATTAGAGTTAACAAAAAGGTATCAGTCATTTTATTCTAAATATATTTCAAATGTCATTTCCACAGAATGAATGATGATTTGAGATGTGAAGGATTTGACATTTGTTCCTGATAATTCTCCAGTGATCCTGGTAAAGTTTCATTTATACACAGGGTCAAACACCCTTAAATATGAACTTACTTTGCATCTCAACACTGCTGTTTCCTGTTATCGGTGAACGCTGGTAAAACTATCGGTCAAAACGATTATCGGTCTCTTGAATCGAAACAGCGTCCCTGTTCTTACATCTAGAACGACAGAAACTGTGCAAGTCCTGAGAGGAGAGCGGAGACGGCGAGTAATTGGCTACTGCTCTAGCGCGGAAGGGGTCATGTGACAGGAAACGCAGGGCAGAGGGAAGGTGTTGGGCTCAGGGCTAACCACACAGCTAAACCACAGCAAAATGGCAGAAGGCATAATTACCACGCTCATGAGTGATGACTGATAAAGGGGAAGACGGTACGGAACCGAAAAAAAAGAAGAAAAAAGGAAAGAAAAAAGTGAGAGGTCATACAGGTCACAAGGTCAGTTGCTGTTGATTGGGAAATGCAGACTTGGATTCAAACAGCACCATTCTGAACAATCACAACAGATTTAACTCAACCTTTCATCTGTCCACACCAATCAGAACACAGCTGATGTTTGACGGACAGCTACGTGGACCAATGAGATTTCACGCTGGGACAGAATCCGAAACGGTGTTCGTCGTGCCGCATCTGAATAAGTAACCAGAAGGTTTGATGAAAGTGAGTCTGACTTTAGCAGAAATGATGCTGATTGAATCCAAACCCGAGTGAATAAAGTGCAGAACTGTTTAGAGAGGGATTCATGACAAAAAAAGTCAAAATTCAGAGAGAAAGAAATAATCAGAGGAAGAAAAACACTTGTACAGGTTAAAGGAATAGTGCAGACAAACAGGAACCTTCTGCCATCATTTACTCAGCTTCAAACCTGCAGGACCGGCTTTCTTCAGTGGAGACGATTCGCTCAACGCTCACGATGCTCTTTTACAATAAAGGTCAACGATGACAGAGACCGCTGAGCTTGTACAATAACGTCCAATAACAACCTAAACGTGGGTGTTTCTCACATAAAGCATCATAAGACTTGGAATATAGCGCTAAACTATATTTATGAGGAGTTTTTGTCCTTTTTGGAGCCTGACAGACGTGGTCACTAAGAGCTTAAATGATGAAGAGCTGCATCAACATCTAAAATATAAACTCTAGCCATCCAAAATATTAAATATCAAAAATGCTTTAAAATAATTCAAATATTCTTCTAAAATAATGAATATTTCTCTAAAATAATATCAATAAAAATTCCCAAATTCCTCAAAATACATTCTAAGAAAAATTTAAGAACATTCATCTGAAATAATAAAAAATATTACTCTATCATAACAAAAATATTACTCTTAAATATATCAATTAATATCTAAACAAAGCGAAATAGACATTTATTGTGAAAATATATATATTTTACTATATTTTTAAATATATGTATATATATATCTATATTAGGGCTGTCAAAGTTAATGTGTTAACGCAAATTCATTTTAAAGGCACTAATTTTATTAACGCGCGATTAACGCAGCGTGCATTTTCTGTTTGACCCGTGACCTAACCCGTAGTTGGAGAAATGGAGATGCACAGTGTTGCCAATTTAGCGACATTGCAGACCCCTTTAACAACTGTTTTCCCTTCAAAAAAGCCCCCAAACCTTATTTTGTTTCTGAGAAATGCCGGTACTGCCGCACAAGCGAGGTCTTGCTCTTCCAGCGCACGCACACCTCTCTCTCTCTCTCTCTCTCTCTCTCTGCATCTGCTCTGTTCAGCGAGCGACGGAGAGGAGCAGCGCTTTCAGTTAAACACAGATATTATGTTGCTTCTCTAATTTTACATGCAAGTATAGCTGAAATCTTTATCTTATGTGTATTTGATTTCATCAGACGACGGCTCGATTATCAGGATTTTTGTGCAGATTAATGTCTTGGAAGGGAGAGCTGGTTATGTATTCTTAATGGGTCGCGTTTTAATCACTATTTCATATTCATTCTGTTGTCTGACAACATAAACATAAAATATATAAATGTTTTATTGAGAATTTAGCTGCATCAAAATACAGTATGTGGGCAGAGAGAGGGAAACAAATCTAATAATAAATAATAAATGTATATTTTGCATGTTCAGAAGAAGAGCTGCCCTGTCCTGCAAAACTGTAAACAGGTTTGTGTCAGTATCGCTCAGTGCAAAGAAAGAGAAGTAATGGGAACAAGTTCTTTGAAAAACATCTATGACCTTTGAAACATGTCTAGTCTTCATGCTCTATGTTGACTATGGTTTCAATAATAAACATACATTTGCATAAAGCATCCATATTTGTCCATGCCCATGTTGATTAGAGTATTAAAAACTTGAAAAGTATTAATTTAAGGTACATTAACAAAAAATAAAAATGTGAGATTAAGTTGTGATTAATCATGATTAAATGTTTTAATCGATTGACAGCCCTAATATACACACATACATATATATATATATATATATATATATATACACATACATATACATATATATATATGTGACCCTGGAGCACAAAACCAGTCATAAGTGTCAATTTTTCAAAATTGAGATTTATACATCATCTGAAAGCTGAACAAATCCTCTCTCCATTGATGTATGGTTTGTTATTGGACAATATTTGTCTGAGATACAACTATTAGAAAATCTGGAATCTGAGGGAGCAAAAAAATCTAAATATTGAGAAAATCTCCTTTAAAGTTGTTCAAATGAAGTTCTTAGCAATGCATATTACTAATAGGAAAGTAACCTTTTATATATTTGCAGAAGGAAATTTACAAAATATCTTCATGGAACATGATCTTTACTTAATATCCTAATGATTTTTGGCATAAAAGAAAAATCAATAATTTTAACCCATACAATGTATTGTTGGCTATTGCTACAAATATACCCCAGCGACTTAAGACTGCTTTTGTGCTCCAGGGTCATATATACAGTATATATATATTAGTCATTTCCAAACAAGCTTTAATTTTATTATCAAGCTTTAATAGCTTTATTATTTAATTTTATTTAGGATATATGAAATGCTAGCAAATTGCTAAATTAGCTTTAATTTTATTCTAAAAATGATTTAAAATGTAATTTCCACCAGAGAATGAATGATGATTTGAGATGCGATGGATCTGATTCTCCTGTGATCCTGCTTTTGTGCTCCACCGACGGGAAAAACTCAGGCAGGTTTGGAGCGACGTGACGAGGAGTAAATGACGACAGAGCGTTCATTTTTGGGTGAACTAGTCCTTTAAAAGTCATGTTACAACACAGCAAACATAAAGAAACCTGAAAAAGAATATAAAACCAATGCTTCATCTCTGAGACTCGAATGAAATGAGCTTTGAAAATAACTGGCAAAAGAATCACTTCTGAAAGACAGACATCATAGAGACAGAGAAAGAGACAGCACATGTTAGGGTAGGGTTAGTGTCTTACGCACACTGTT
Organism: Barbus barbus; assembly: GCF_936440315.1. Taxonomy (NCBI): domain Eukaryota; kingdom Metazoa; phylum Chordata; class Actinopteri; order Cypriniformes; family Cyprinidae; genus Barbus; species Barbus barbus. Next base: position 27,839,582 of record NC_136716.1, read on the forward strand.
GAGTGCTCTTTTTTCTCATTGCACCCTTGTGAAAGTCTAAGAGTATTTCTGCTGACAAACGTCTGAAGACCATATCAAGCATTCATCATCATCATCATCATACACTCAAACGTACACAAACGTGAAGAAAATAATTAAATCTGACAAAGACATCTTCAGAATGGATTCTGGGATGCGTGCCATGAGCGCTCAACACAAAAGTAGCATTACTGTAGTTTTAAATCAATAACTCAACTCAATTAAGACAGAAATGGCATGATAAATCAAGTGGAATGAAAATGATGATTTCATGCCTTGATAAAATGACCTGCTCTATCACATGACAGAATTACACAGATCAAGCTCTAATCATAGTTATTGATTATATATCAGCTGTTTCAGAATATAAATCATACCTGATCCTTCCTCCGTCACCATCCCGAGACCTTCAGCTTTATTCTGCCTCTCGAAGGCGTTGAGATCCAGAACACTGGAGCACAAACATCATTCACTATAATCATTATAATCACACACACACACGCTTCAGCTTCAGTCATGTGACGCTCAGCAGGAAGTTGATTTACCTGCACGACTGCATCAGTCCCGCCAGACTCTGGAAAAAGCCCACGTCCCGTTTGTCCTTCAGGTAGTCCAGCATCTTCTGCAGGTGGACCACAAAAACACACAAACGTGTCAAAGCGCAGCACAGAACCATGGGATTCCACTCCACATACTCATATGTGACCCTGGACCACAAAACCAGTCATAAGGGGTCAATTCTTTGGAAATTTAGATATATAAATAAATAAGCTTTTTTTTGTTATGATAGGACAATATTTGTCTGAGATACAACTATATGAAAATCTGGAATCTGAGGGAGCAAAAAAATCTAAATATTGAGAAAATCTCCTTTAAAGTTGTTCAAATGAAGTTCTTAGCAATGCATATTACTAATCACAAATGAAGTTTTGATATATTTACGGTGAGAAATAAATATAACTAAATATTAAGTCTTTTTCACTTTAATCTATGTTCATTCTATCTGTTCCAATACTTCTGGTAACATGACAAATGTGTGGGTTCAAACAAAAGGTGCTATCTTCTAAGTTGTGTATCAGATCCAGATGACAATAGCTGTAAATAAAAGCTGAAATATTAATCTCTCATCTCATATTCATCTTTTGATGTCAAACCCAAATGTTTTCAGTCTACAGCAAAAATAAAGGAATTGGCCTCACTGTTCCAATACTTTTGGAGGGCACTGTATGTGTGTACCTTCTTGTTTTTTTATATGTATGTATGTTATCTAGTGATGCTAGATATCTAATTTCATCAACTGAAATGTTTTGAAACAGTTTTGTAGAGCCAAAATAATTGTCTGATGTTTAATTACACTGCAAAAAATGCTTTACTTACATAGATTTCTTGTCTTTTGCTTGTTCTAAAGCAAAGCTCACTTCATTTTGACTTGTTTTTTTCTGAAAACAAGACAATAATAATAAAATATAATAGTAAAATAATAATTACTTGTCTAGAAAATCCTTCTTGATTTAAGAATTTTTAAATATCTTGGCTGGAAACGACTAAAAAGTAAGAAAAGCATGTTTTGAAGTGTAGTGTTTTGACAGTGTCAGTGTCTATTTCACACAACTACAACAGATAAACATGTCAGCTGTGTGATGCTAGTGTTGGATTAACAATATCCATCTCTCATTTTTAATCAAAACTGATATGGATTCTTAAAACTGCTGTTTTCTGTTAATGAACTGAAATTAATTGCAATAATCGTTGTGCTGTGTTACTTTAATATGAATTGGGGTGGTGATGGCGCAGTGGATAAGACACATGCCTTTGGTGTGAGAGACCCGGGTTTGAATCCACTGTGAGACACCAATGTGTCCCTGAGCAAGACACTTAACCCCTAGTTGCTCCAGAGGCGTGCGACCTCTGACATATATAGCAATTGTAAGTCGCTTTGGATAAAAGCGTCAGCTAAATGAATAAATGTAAATGAAACAAAGTCTCAGCTTTTAAAATTCTGACAATTCAAATAAACATGAATGAACAATAAAATCAATAAAACAGTTTCAGATCAGTAATGTCACTTAACATCACATTTACCTCAGAAAAGTCATTCAATGTCCATAAACTCCTTAGTCAACTAGAAAAAATAAAATAACTCTAGGGAGGTAATACATATATGCACTATAATATAAATATAAAACAAATGTGACCTGTGCTGGCAGAATGAGTTTTATTTTCACATTCTCTATTAAAAGACCTTCAAAATTATATATGATTTGTTGGAATTACAGCTGCTTGAAGTCGATGGAGTCAGCAAAGTCCATTCTGAGAAAAATCTAGTTAAAAGTTTTCTGAAGGTTCCAAAGCAAAATCACCAGCAACATTACATCTTTTCCTCCAGTTCTTTTCTTAATAATCATTACTATATTAATAACCACAATATATCATATATATTTTTATTTTATCTTTATTACTATAAATAACAGATGCAAAAAAGCAGTAGAAAAAATATAAGAAAGAAACAAATAATGCATTACCTTTTTCATTTTACATCTAAACAGAAGCATTCAAGTTAGAAAAACAAATCATCGAATGTAAAAATCACTTTAGTGTGTTCAATACAAATAAATAAATTATTAAAACTACAAAATCAGTTCAATCAAGAGCAGCGAGTGATTCCCTCTTTTCTTTTATTGTTAGATTAATATTAATGAGACAGATGGCCTGTATATATTAAGACCTACTGTACTGCACGGATCTAATATAATGTTACACATCCGATGTTTTTCCCCAAACGTTCACTTAAGACACAGCAGATTGTGCTTGAGTGAAAACTGAAATCCTGTAATATGTGTGTATTTATCAGGATCAGCCCCTTCGGATGTTAATCAGTGCGACAAGCGAGCGGAGAAAAGGTACAAATAAAGATAATTTGAGATGTTTAATTACTATTTGGAGCACTGGGATCGCTAGACGAGGGCATAATGAACTCATTTTTGTGAAAACCTTAAATTCAACTTTTTTTTTGCCTGCAGCTCAAAATTATATTAATTCTATTTTTACAGTTGTCTTCATTATTTAATGTATGTTTCAATAAATCTGTCATGAATACAAGTTATTAAAAGTTTAAATGTTCATATTTCAACAACAAATTGGAGTGGAAACATAATTCTTTTATTGAAAAGTTGACATTTAATGTTTAATGTCTTTTGTCCAACTGTCACAAGAGGTCACCTCTCCATCATATTGGCTCTCACACCACACAGACGGTCATATATTACACTGGACTGCATTTCCCAGCATTCATTGCACACAAGTACACACAGCTGTCTCAATCACACGCTCACACCTGAGACCCATCTCACAATCACACACCGTTTATAAACCATGGACTTCTTTACACAGATCGTTGTGTATTGTTCTGCGTTTAGCACTCCTACTGTTAGCTGCTTTACCGAGCCATTCTGTGTTCTCTAAGTTTAGTTTATTTTGTTTATAGTCTCGTTTCCTGTTTCCCGCCCTTGTATCGTGGATTTACCCTTGTCTCACCGTTTCGGACTGTGTTTAGCTCGTTTGGATTATTGCTCAGGTTATGGGACTACCCCTCTTCTCAAACCCTCTGGATATTGTTCACTGATCGAGGACCCGCGCATGCCCTGGGATTACTCTTGTGTCTTGCCCGTGCCATACCCGTTTGCTGGTGTTTTGACTCTGTCTGTTATTTGACTGTTTATTAATAAAAGCTTGTAAATGGATCCGCACGTCTCACGTCTCATTCACCCCGTTACAAATGTCTTTAAATGTTTGTATAGTTTGTGTAGTGTTGATTATTAAAGCAATAAGCCCCAAGAAGCCGTGGTTTACAGTCAATTTATAACAGCTAAGGGGTGTTGTTAGGGACGATGCGAAGCGTAGTTATAAATGCACTGTAAACCACGGCTTCTTGGGGCTTATTGCTTTTATAAAAGTTATTTCATATAAGTAGCAAGGTTAACACAGCTCAACCAATCAGAATCAAGAAACGGAACTATCAGGTTTATAATAAATAACATTTATTTTTGGCCAAGTGCAGGTCACTGATGTTATCAAACTGAACTGTGTGTGTGTGTCACCTGCTGGACGGTTGAGTTTCCTCCGTTGAGGATGGCGATGCCCAGCTTCAGCGTGGAGGCCACCATCGGCCCCATCTCTCCTGCACAAACACACTCTCATTAGTGCATGCTCACGATACACCTGCGTCAGCTCAGGGTTTCAGAGTTTTCTGACCTTTGCTGGCGCTGATGGTCTGCAGCACCATCTCAGCCGCTCCGCGGTCATGCAGCCGGGCCTGCTGATACAGCAGCTTCTGCTTCTCCATCTCTTTCTCCTGCAGGAGAGATGGAAGAGCATCACAACGCTGCTCCAGTGAACGCCTCACGACTCACGAATGTGCCAAAACACAAGGTCATTGTGTTTTCAGTGCCGGTCCATATTCCCAAAGCTGTAGCACAATCTCCTCTAATACATACTGTATCCATCCAGAGGAAGTCCAATCAAAGCTAGTGATATCTATCATTTATTTCTCTGAATGACTCAGTGAAACTACGCTATATACTCGGAGAGGATGACATGGCAGTCAAACTAGCTGCAAAATATGTACACACCATACAACATAGTTAATTAATTGTATCCATTTGCTTTATTTGACATTATACATTGTATATAATTGTAATTATTATAATTAATATTAGAAATAATGTCTGCTGTTGTTACTTTTTTATTGTATTTATTTATTTTTCTCTCATTTATTACTCATTTATTGTCTCCTTTGATGATATAATTATAGTCTGTATTTTACACATCCAAAATGCTTTGGCAATACTGTAACACAAATATCATGCCAATAAAGCAACTTCTGATGTGCAATCAGTGTTCAAGCATCTCCTAACAATTTCACATCTTCTTCTACATTCTTCTACTGTTGAGAGGTGATCTAAATAGTTGTGACATGAAACAGATGGTAATTTGACAGCATATGCAGCATATGCTGTTTATGGATATTTTCCCTCCATTTGTTTAATCACGTGACTGAAAATTATGAATAGAGCTCAAGAGTTGCAGAACAGGAAATTACAGAGATTTGTAATGTTATAGGGATAGTTCACCCAAGAATGAAAATTCGGTCATTAATTACTCACCTCATTCCAAACCCGTAAGACCTTAGTTCATCTTTGGATCAAAAATTAAGATCTTTCTGGTGATCTTCTTAAACATTCTTTAATGATCAATTTCTCAGTAAAGAATTACATTAGCCATAATCCAAATGATGTAACTGAGATACTTACAGTACATAGTCAAACTGCTATATTTGAACATATTTTGTAATAAAGTGCAAATATAAGGTTTGTTATGATCGTGGTGTGCTAGTACAGATCAGACTATGGGAGATGGTCACTGAAAGCTTGTGTAGAAATCAGAAACAACCACGCTGAGGAAATAAAACGTCTGGAATGAATGAGAAACCATGTGCGAGTCCAAAAGGAATGAACTTATTTGTCAGGCTGGGAGATCTGTTTAAACTAGCTAAGACCTATCTATCTCAGCCACACCAGCTAATATTCCACCTGGCCATCCACCTAAACCAGTTCTGATGAACTAATGACCAGCTTTAATGAGTTGAAAAACAAGTCAAAAACCAGTTTGGAGTCTAAGGTGGTTTCAGCTGGATTCAGATTTTTGATGCCATATAATGTGTTTGAGAACTGATCTTAAAGCGATTCAAATTTGTATATTTGTATTGTATATTGTATGTGTAAGCGAGTATGTAAAACCAATTCAGATGAAAGTCTACATTGTAGCCCTGCAGAAACCCATCCTAAGGTGGTTTGTAGGTCTTGGACTGGTCCCTCTAAAACCAGTGGAAACCAGACCGGTAGCAGGTTAAGACCAGCAGACCACTGTAAGAAGTGAACTCACATGTGAGCGTGAGATCAGGACGATTGTGCATGAACACTCCTTCATGTCTGAGATACTTGCTCTTCAAAGCTGCAAAGAAAATTCAACTCAAGGTGTATGAGTGTATCTTCGTCCAATCACCTACCTCAAAACTCTTAACCTCCTCTTCAACCTCCTCCTCTTCATCATGACAGCTCTGTGAGTGTTCATACAAACAGCACAGGATTAATCTGAGCATCTCACAGACGAGCTTATAATAAGGCTTGTTAAAACAAGTCTCACCTTGGCCATGATATCAGCGTAAGCCATGTAGAGATTGTCCTCCTCGAGTTTACTACAACAAACCAACAAACAACAGTAGTTTAGGGTCTCAATGAACAAAATCACTGTGATTTGGACTGATAATATTAACTGAAGGTTGAAGGAGACCCACCATTTCTCTGTCAGCGCGGTTCTGCTGAACAGTTGAATGAGCTGGTGTAATGGGTCGATGTGTTTGGTCATCTCATCATCCTCAGATGGCTCCTCTCCACCTGGTTTCTAAAACACCAAACAGCCCCAAACACGACTCTCAGATAAGCCAAATACACTCCAACACCACGAGCACCTCAGAGAAAACCAGACCAAATTCAGTCCAAACGACCACCACGAATACAGGAATCATCACTGTAGACTTATGATGTTCATCCAGCTCTTGAAAATAAAGCTTCCAAAAGAAGAACCATTTCTGGTTCCCCTGGGTTTGAGGAGTTATTTTTTGGTTTTGATCAGTTCTTAAGAAAAAAAAACTTTTTCCACTATAAAGAAGCTTTTGTGCAATGAAAAGATTGCATGGATGATTTTTAATAGTATATAGCACCTTCTGTAGCAGAAATTGACTTTGTTATTAGATCAATGACTCTGAAAAGGCTTCTGAATGAAATTTCGATTGAAAGGGATGAAGATCTTAAATAATCTCTTTAACAGAACATTTTAGCCATGTAATCTTTTGAATCTGACTACTTTCTCAATCAAGACTTTAAACATATGAACTACTTTTAGAACCTCAATTTGGACTGGATTCATTCTGCAAAAATCAGTGCATGTAAACATACAGACTGTTCCATCAAAACACGCATTTCATGCAGACCGAACATCGAAGAACCCAAGGATTCAGAATTTAGATTCTGCTTCAAGGTGTCTCCTCATTATTAACCATCTTTTGTTCAATAACAACAGTTTTTTTGTTCAATTATGCAGTGATATCATCTGGAAGTGCATATGAAATGACGTCCTATGGGAAACACAGGTTCTGAATGGATGTTGTGTGCAATCGATACAAGAGATGAAAAATACATACGGCCAAATCCTCAATCAGCTTATCCTCAAAATAATGCTCTTCTGCCTCGATCCAGGACTTCTCATAACCCTGGAGGAACAGGTTCACGGCTCTGTGCCTGAGAATCAGAGAATCAGAATCAGGAATCATTGAGATCATCAGAGATACAGGAGACAGGAGATCCTCACCTGGGCAGGTTGTAAAGCGGCGCCATCCTGAAACAGGCCACTACGGCTCTCTTCCTCTGTTTGGACAGCAGCTTGTGCCACACGGCCTTCTTACTGCGCTGAGGATGCTCCACCTGCTAGAACAAACACATCGTCTGTGACATACACTATACAGCAAATCTCAACTGCTCGATTGCTCATATCGCTGAAAAACTCTATTATCGTCCAGCACTAATCTGCTAAATGCAACTATAAGGCATGAAGATAATAAGATTAACATCATGATTTTCTGTAAAGCTGCTTTGAAACTTTGTGAAAAGTGCTATATAAATAAATTCAACTTGATCTGAGAGGCAAATGAGCGATTCCAAGTTTTTCCTGATCTTTTGAAGAGTTTGAATCAGTCAGTGATATTTTGACATGCAGTAATCTTCAAATAGCAGGACCACTCTGTAAGAAATGATTTTGTTTTATTGTTGTAAATAAAAACGATTGTCTTTCTACTTCAAAATGTCATGTTTAATTCAATGTGTTACTTTGTAATATAAAACTGTTTTAACGTAATCTTTTTTCAGTGCATGAGGTCATTAACATATGCCCCGCCTACATTTACAGATCAACATCTTTTCAGTGTTCAGAAACTGGCCTGATGATGACACCTGTAGGCAGAGGTCAGCCAATCATATGAGAGCTCATTTGCATATGAAAGTCTAGAATACTGTACAATATGAGCCGTTTAAAGCTGAATCAGCTGTGTGGAGATGTTAAAGTCACAGTGCTTTAATAGAATAACACTGACCTGATCGAGGTGGAAGAGCACATGTGCGATGTTCAGAACTCTGTCGACGGTCTTCTCGGGGTCAGATGTGTCCTCGCTGCGGTTGGGCATGTCTTTATACAGCGCCATCTGCCAGCGGATCGCAGGATCCTCCAGCTGCACACACACACACACACACACACTGATGAAGCTGCAGTGCAGGACACTGAATAACATGCACAGCATTAGCAGTGGAGCATGCGTGCTTTAATCACAAATGTAAGGTTTCAGATTGAATCAGCTGACAGCAGCTCATGCAGACGCTGCAGGTTCATAATCGCTGTGCTGTTTCCTTGGTTACCGCTGTAAACAAAGCAGCACTGCGGTTATGAACACAACAAATACATTATACAGAGGAAAAATGAAAAGAAAATATTTTTTTTTTCAAAATTTTCTAAGTTCCCCTCAGAGATACATTCATATAAACTCACACCCATTCATTTAACTCTTTCCCTACCAAACATGGAATTTCCCGGGTTTCTGTGTTCTCACTGTTATACGCTAGGGAGCGCTATTAAGCATCTCCTGAATGAGTCTAGAAAGTGTCGATCAAAATCACAGACCAGGAAGACGCAGAAACCAGCGAGCTCATATGTAGCATATGCATATGAAAAATAATGCGATCATCAACACTAACAGCATATAAATGAAAACTGCCTAATGTTACAGAGAGAAAAGTCAATCCAGAAAGTGTTAAAGGCCTGTGAAGCTTTGGGATACTGATGGAAGCCATCTACTGCAGCTCTGCTTTGATAATATTACTGAATATGATCCAGATGTAGTATTTGATAAAAATGTGATTTTCTCAGATTTTGCTCAAAATGTTGCTTTTTTATGAAATCTACCTACATTCAAGTGTTGATAAAAAAAGCTAGAATAAAGCAGATTTTTTTGTTTGAAAGTAGGGTCTGATCTTTATTTTGATGCATTGCATGTTCAGATATTCATACAACAAAATATTCTGGAGGCCATGATGATATTTTAGTGAAAATCACGCTGACAGTCACTGGCAACTTTTTTTCAGAAACGCTGGCGGGGAAAGAGTTAACATCTCAACCGATGTGCATCGTTACATCCCTACTGTTCATACTCACCCGCCGTATCAACTAGCTGCTGCTTAACTGCATGAAGCTAAACTCAAGTCAAACTTTGGCTTAAACTGATGTCTCCTCAAACAACCAATGCTTATTTAGCATCAATTAGCATCTTTGAGCTGCTTTGTGCTGTTCAGTGTGAACGAATCTTCACTGATGATCATGTAGATCTGATCTACGGCTTCTCTCACTCTTACCAGTTTATTGCATGCAAACGTGTTTCTGCTGCTGATGTGCGGCTCGATCTGCTTGAGATGAGCTTTCACATGTTTAGAGGAGAAGTCCACAGACGAGGCCTTCTTAAGGAGGGACAGGTTTGTCCGAGCGGGACGCTGGGTGAGGTCCAGGGTGGCGGAGCGTTTGTGCATCAGCGCACGTTTGAGAGACGGGATTTCTGGACCCGCGGCTTTAGTCTGACGACTCTTCATCCACTTTAAGATGATGATGAGTCTCTTGACCAGCTTTCTGAAGTGTAACGCACGGTACTGACGCATGCAGACATGCAGACGGACACATGAGGGATGAGACGGAGATGAAGTTACACACACATGCAACAGCTCAAGGGTCAATGACATGTACAGGACTGCAATAGGACAAATCGTGTTGTGAATTTGTGTTAATTCTGGTTATGTTTGTATATTAAATATATTTATATATAATATAAATTATATGAATATAAATATATACATGTAAATATTTTCAAAATATATACTATATGTGTGTGTATTTTTATATACATAATAAATAAACACAGTACACACACATATATTATGTAAACAAAAACTTTTCTTTTGGATGCGATTAATCGTTTGACAGCACTAATATAATTTCAATAATATGTATTTAAACAGATAATTTATTAGCAATTGCAATTGGGGTGGTGATGGCGCAGTGGATAAGACACATGCCTTTGGTGTGAGAGACCCGGGTTTGAATCCACTGTGAGACACCAATGTGTCCCTGAGCAAGACACTTAACCCCTAGTTGCTCCAGAGGCGTGCGACCTCTGACATATATAGCAATTGTAAGTCGCTTTGGATAAAAGCGTCAGATAAATGAATAAATGTAAATGCATTCATTTCAGATTTTTATTATATGTGCATAATTGCCAAAAATTTGACAATGCAATTTTTTTCAATCATAAACATTCCAGTAAAGTCAAGTCACCTTTATTTATACAATACAGATTGTGCCAAAGCAGTTTTACAGTGTTAAACAGGAAATTAATGTTTCAATGATGCAAACAAAATCCAATTCTGCTGTAAAGCAGCTCTAGAAAGAGGACCATAATAAAGTCAATTATACATTATATATATCATTTATATAATAATATCATTATAATTTTTTTCAGATCACTTAAAAAAATAATTGCCTTAATTGCCAATAAAATATGGCAGTGCAATTAATGCCATTTTTTAGTATTGAATATTTTATATTGTTTTTTTTAGTATATGCTTTTTTATAAAGTAATTATTAAATTTAATAATGTGTAAATATTTAAATAATATGCATTGAAATAAATTCCTTAGAAATTATACTTTTTGTTTTTGTAATGCACTTTTTGGAAAAGGTGCTTAATTACCAATAAAATAATTTGGAAATGCAATCAATGTTTTTTTTTAATTGACAGATCTGGACACAAAATGAGCATCACATCATTGACCCTTCAGTTGTTTCTGATCACTGTTGCTGTTGTGTGTCTCTGCAGTGATCAGAAATGCAAACATGATGGGAGATTTGTGATGAAGAGCAGATGAAGATGACGAGCTCACCTTTCCCTGCAGGTGGAGGTTGTTCCGTATGGTCTCTCGCACCTCGTCCTCAGTGTCTTTCTGCAGAACAAGTTCAGCTTCATCACTAACGGCTCTCAGTGACATGACTAAAGCAGAAGCGTGTGTTGATGCGGTACCTGCGTGAAGCGGCTCTTGGCGAGTCCGATGAGCTCCTGGTCTCCCGGCGCGCAGATGTTCAGTCCCACAGGAAGCAAGCGCTTGAGAGCGGCAACGATCAGCGACGTCTGGAGGGAATATCGGTCACCGCGCTTCTTCATCTTCTTCCTCTCCTGATCCGACACGGCTCCCTTTTTGCACATGGAACCATCATATTGGCAAAATATCCTTTAATCTTCCTTACATTTCCATGAATACACCATAAGCATTCAGTAATATGATACAAATCAAAATACCATTTGTGACCCTGCAGCACAAAAGCAGTCATGAGTAACACAGGTATATTTGTAGCAATAGACAACAATACATTGTATGGATCAAAATTATAAATTTCTCTTTTATGACAAAAATCATTAGGATATTAAGATCATGTTCCATGAAGATATTTAGTAAATTTCCTACCGTAAATATATCAAAACTTCATTTTTGATTAGTAATATGCATTGCTAAGAACTTCATTTGAACAACTTTAAAGGAGATTTTCTCAATATTTAGATTTTTTTGCTCCCTCAAGATTCCAGATTTTCTAATAGTTGTATCTCAGCCAAATATTGTCCTATCATAACAAACCATACATCAATGGAGAGATTATTTATGTAAACGTTTCAGCTTTCAGATGACGTATATAAATCACAATTTTGAAAAATTGACCCTTATGATTGTGATATAATATCACAATGTACAGCAGTTGATATAAGATCAGCTGTGTCATTAATTAGTATCTAACAAGGTCATATAACGTCAGATGTTTGCTCAGTATGAAAACGGAAAGTGTGCGAGTTCAAAGTGTGTGTGTGTGTGTGTGTGTCGTACCTTGGACATCTTGGATTTTGTATCAGTTATGAGGAAGGACATGTTGTTGATTTCATTCTGAACCACAAAGTTTTGTTCTTCTCTTTTAAAGTTCTGTTAGGGAACAAATATAAAATATATCTCTGAACACCTCAATCTGACAGAGTGACAGAGCCAGAGTGAGTAACTTCACTCATATACAGATATTGATCTGCTTTAAAATAGGATGATATATCTGATCACTTACATTACACATTCAAAATGTCTGAATGTCATTCATTAGATACAAAAATATCAAATCAAGTGTCTTTTATTGTGAATAAAGATGCACAAACACACTTTACAATCAGAAAATTTGACAGACAGGTGTTTATATTTGTGAAATGCAGAATCAACAGATGTAGTTTTGAAGATTATTGTGTGTTTGTGGTTAGTGAGTGAATGATGTTGAGAGTTTGTGTGATTCTGTTTGAATTTGAGCAGAACTGACTGCATACATCCACTAAAAATCACCAAACACTAGCTGATTCAGACACAATGAGAGACATCAAGATGAAAAGTGATGCTAGTGAAGAGAAAAGATGGGCTGCTGTATGCGTGTTTGGCTCACGTGTGATTTGGCCCAGAATATAAAGACTTCAGCCACCATACGGAATAACTCCTCCGCCTCAGTGTTTGGTTCCTTCAGCCACTTCGCTCTGAAAGACAAACAGCTTTGACTAGGGATGTTACGATATTTTCAGTATCGCGATAGCAAAACTGACTCAATATTATCGTGGTCACATGACGATATGAAACGACAGGTCTTCCAGGGCAAAAAAACTGTAGTTTTTTAAATATATTTGTTTTGGGCCATTATGCTTTAGCACACAGTATCTGTCAAACGAACTAAAACCGAAAGCACAATATGCTTAATCTCTTCATCAAGTTTTCGCTGCATGTTTCAAAGCGAAGCGGCACTTCGTTCAGACGATCAGCTTGTGATCCAGTGTTTTCTGCGTCTCAGAATGGCTCTGTTCACAGAACAGAGCCATTCTTCAGAGAAGCCGGCCGCAGCTGTTTTCACTCTAGTTTCTTAGACTGTATTTATTTGATGTCAGAGCGCTGACGCAAGCGTTCAGCCTCCTCATGTGAAGACCAACGAGTGCCGTTACTGTAACAGCTCCTATACGACTCCAGATTGTGGTAATCTATCGTCCGCCGGGCCAAATTCTACCAACCTTCCTAGATGAGCTGGACAGACTGCTGTCCTCTTTCATGGAGGATGGCACTCCACTCTTAAGTCTTCGGCGATTTCAACATTCACCTAGACAGGCCTTATGCTACAGACTTCCAGTCACTCCTAGCTTCATTTGATCTCAAACGCCTCACCACTACTAGCACGCATAAATCAGGCAACCAACTCGACTTAATTTACACACGCAATTGTACTACAGATACATTCTGGTACAACCACTACATATCTCTGACCATTTCTTCATTACATTTCCTTTACATTTTGCTACCCAGGTGCCACCATCTCCCTTGCTGGTTACTTTCAGACACAACCTACGCTCCCTTTCCCCCTCCCTTCTTTCCTCTGTAGTATCCTCCTCTCTTCCCTCGCCTACCCATTTCTCTTCTCTGGATGTAAATGCAGCCACTGACACTTTATGCTCTACCTTAACCTCTTGTCTAGACGACATCTGTCCTCTCTCCTCTAGGCCAGCACGGGCTGCCCCTTCTGACCCCTGGTTATCCGATGTTCTTCGTGAGAATCGGACCAAACTCAGAGCGGCAGAGAGAAAATGGCACAAATCAGACGACCCGTCGGACCTGAGTAGGTATCAGTCTTTGCTTTCATCTTTCTCTACTGAAGTCCACACTGCCAAATCCTCACATTTCCACAACAAGATCACCAGCGCTCCAGACATGCGTAATCTCTTCAGAACATTTGATTCTCTCCTCTGTCCCCCTCCTCCACCTCCCACCACTTTGATAACCGCTGACGACTTTGCCTCTTTTTTCACAGACAAAACTAGAACAATCAGTAACCAGTTCTCAACTCCGCAGGACCTCCGATCAACCACATCCACCGCTCCAGCTCCCATCTTCTCCTTCTGTCCCCTCACCGAGGCAGAAGTATCCAAACTTCTCCTCTCCAGCCATCCTACAACATGTTCTCTCGACCCGATCCCCTCACACCTTCTCCAAACAATCTCTCCCACACTCTTACCGGCACTCACACACATTATCAACACATCTCTCCTCACAGGCATCTTCCCCACAGCATTCAAGCAGGCTCAGGTAACCCCACTGATCAAAAAACCTACATTAAACACTTCTCTTTTAGAAAACTACAGACCTGTCTCTCTCCTTCCATTCATAGGGAAAACACTCGAACGAGTTGTCTTCAACCAGCTCTCGCAGTTTCTTTCACAGTACAACAAACTGGATGCTAAACAGTCAGGTTTCAGGAGTGGCCATTCAACAGAGACTGCGCTACTCTCAGTCACTGAAGCCCTGCGAATGGCAAAGGCAGAGTCCAAATTATCAGTCCTCATTCTGCTGGATCTTTCTGCTGCTTTTGACACTGTCAATCATCAGATTCTCCTGTCAACACTCTCATCACTGGGCATCACTGGGATTCCACTTCACTGGTTTGAATCCTATCTCACCGGTAGATCCTTCAGGGTGGCCTGGGGAGGGGAGGTATCCAAACCACATCAACTGGTCACTGGAGTTTCTCAGGGATCGGTTCTTGGACCCCTCCTCTTCTCCACATACACTACATCACTGGGTCCCATCATACATGCACATGGCTTCTCCTGTCACTGCTACGCTGATGACACACAGCTCTATCTCTCTTTTCAACAAGATGACCCAACGTTAGCTGCACGGATCTCAGGCTGCCTGGAGGACATCTCGGCATGGATGAAAGAACATCACTTACAGCTCAACCTGGCAAAGACGGAGCTTCTTGTCTTCCCTGCCACTCCGACTCTACGGCATGACTTCACGATTCAGTTCGGCTCATCAATGATTACACCATCAACTTCGGTCAGAAATCTTGGTGTAATCTTTGATGACCAGCTGACCTTCAAAGAGCACACTGCAAAGACTGCTCGATCCTGCAGGTTTGCACTACACAACATCAGAAAGATCAGGCCCTTTCTGACAAAGTATGCTGCACAACTTCTTGTCCAGGCCCTTGTTGTTTCTAGACTGGACTGCTGCAATGCTCTTCTGGCTGGTCTACCATCAAACACAATCAAACCTCTACAAATGATTCAGAATGCAGCGGCACGACTGATCTTCAACGAGCCCAAAAGAGCGCATGTTACACCTCTCTTCATCTCCTTGCACTGGCTACCAGTGGCAGCTCGCATCAAGTTCAAGACACTGATGCTTGCGTACAGATCTACCACAGGCTCAACACCCTCCTACTTCCACTCACTATTACGAACCTACATCCCCTCCAGAAGTCTGAGATCTGCTAGTGAGCGACGCCTTGTGGTACCATCACAGAGAGGCTCAAAATCACTCTCCAGAACATTCACCATTCCTGGCTGGTGGAATAATCTTCCCACCCCTATCCGGAACGCCGGATCCCTGGCAACCTTCAAGCAACAACTGAAAACTCATCTCTTTCGGCAGTAATTGACTTCATCCTAAACTAAAAAACGAACAAAAAAACTCACTCTTTCCCTCTATCTCTCTCTCCTTCCCTTACTAGCTTGTACTTATTTGAACAATGACTGAGACTTGGTGTTACGAGCACTTCCTCTGTCTGATTGCCTCTTCAAGATTAATCACTTTTTGTATTCCCCAATTGTAAGTCGCTTTGGATAAAAGCGTCTGCCAAATGACTAAATGTAAATGTAAATCGTCTTTTTTTTCTCCCTTTTTAAATATCGCAATAAATATCGTATCGTGGACTTCACATCGCAATAGTACCGTATGGTGAGATGTTGATACCGCTCCATCCTTAGCACTGACTGGTCTCTCGTACCTGTTGTAGTCGACGAAGCGTATGAGCAGCGGGTAGAAGGCGTACAGGTCTCGCACCAGGATGGTGAACTCGTCCAGAATGAGGAGCTCAGATTCAGACATTTCTCCTCGGCCCTCTGCCTTCATGTGCTCCTCATCCTGCAGCACTGTCGCCGCCTTCTTCTTCAGCTTCTCCATCAGCGGCAGGAAGTGAGTCTTCAGCAGCTGAGACTTGGCTTTACCGATGATGGGCTGAGAAAACACTGAGACGCAGAGAGATACCATTCAATAGATTCACAAACCTGCCAAGAACCGTCAAATACTATGAGGGATCTTCACAAAATATCATGTATAAAGACACATTTAGCCCTTATGAAGATCTGAGATGACCGAACACCTGAGAAGAGATGATGCCAACCCCACAGAAGACCTCAGTGATGCTAACCCTGGAACAACATACAAATCTACCAAATGTTGCTATAAGTTTATTAGCTACATACAGTGGTGTGAAAAAGTGTTGGCCCCCTTCCTGATTTAAATTTTTTTTGTGTGCATGTTTGTCACACTTTAATGTTTCAGATCATCAAACAAATTTAAATATTAATCAAAGATAACACAAGTAACACAAGATAACAAGATAACACAAACGAGAAGCGAGCGGAGAAAAGGTACAAATAAAGATAATTTGAGATGTTTAATTACTATTTGGATCACTGGGATCACTAGACGAGGGTTTAATGAACTCATTTTTGTGAAAATCTCAAATTCGACTAAAATGGACATTTTTCACTTTTTTTGCATGTAGCTCAAAATTAGCCCGAGCACACTCACACTCACTCTGCCAGCACGGGTCACATATACAGTGCGACACTTGAAAACTCAAATTGTTTATTCCAGCATCTCGTCATAATGAATCAGCGGATGTAGTTCAGGTAAAGGTTTGCTGGTGTACCTGCGAGTCTCTTCATCCAGGCCCCCTCGTCGATGCCCAGGTTGTTGTAGATGATCTTGAGGATGTTCCCCAGCAGCGTGTTCATGTGTTCGGAGGTCAGCGAGGTGCAGCAGCGCTCGGCGTGCTCTGGGTTGCTCTCGGGTCCGTGCTCCCACCAGTGAGACATGTAGCTGCACAGCATGGGCAGCAGCACCTCCATCACGTGAGGCATCTGTGTGTAACGCATGCCCGACTCGGCCAGCTCCATGACCTCCTCCAGCGCTCGCTCCAGAGACGGCACCAGAGCACACACCTCCTCCACCTGAGCCGGGAGACCCAGTGCTGCACACAAACACGTCTGCATTATCAACACCAATCACATAAACAACTATAACAGTAAACCACAACTAGTGTTCATTTCGTTAATGAACATTACACAGGCTTCCCACTCTAAGCCAAATGTCAAATTCCCAATTAGATTTTGATAAACGGAAACTAGGGCTGGACTTTATAAAGGGCTGAAATGTTTATCAAGATATATTTCTTAATTTTGGTCAATACGATATAATTCCGATATCGATATGAACAATATTTAAAAAATCCTCAGAGAAACTGCCAAGAACACTCACAACAGATGTCTGTACCTACAAACTTCTGATAAATGAATTTGTCAAATATATAAAACCTCCTCCTATAAAACTATATAATATTTTAGAAATAATGAGGTCAATAAACAATGACTATGACTATATCAACATGCAATTTCGTTGACGATAAATGATGAGACTAAAATGTATCATCCAGTGTACTGCTTTATTATAGGTTAATTATTATAGAAATTAATATCAAATACTTATGCACTCTCTCTGTCTACATTATGAAAACTGGTAAAACAAACAAAAAATATTACCTATAACAGTGAAATTCCTAATAGTAATTCCAAAAATCTTTTTATTTTTGTCAAAAAAAAGGAGACAAAATATTATTGCAGACTGCTCTACTCGCCTCTACTACGCAAGCTTTCATGAGTGCGGTTGCCAGATATCAAGAGTTCAAATCCCAGAGCTTAACTGTTACAAGGATACATTTTCTGCCCGGTGTTTTGCTTATTTTTTGCAATCTGGCAACCATGATCTGAAAACAACAACAAACATGCTGGAGTTTAGCGATCTGTTCTGTCATGAGATCTGGACTGTATTGTTTGCGACTGTGGTTTAATAATAAATAAATGCACTTACTCAATCGCTGTTGTTTTAATAGAGAAACATAGGCTATTGCAATTTGGAATTACTATTAGGAATTTCACTGTTATAGGTAATATTTTTGGTTTGTTTTACCAGTTTTCATAATGTAGACAGAGAGAGTGCAAGTATTTGATATTAATTTCTATAATAATTAGCCTATAATAAAGCAGTACACTGGATGAGGTAAAATAAACCTTGTGTACCGCATGTGTCGACGTTCTATTGATTTGTGCTTACTGGTGAAAGTGCAATGCCTGAAAAGCAAAAGTAAATTTCTCAAATGACAACAATAATTATAATTTTAGTAAAAATAATTATTATCAATTTAACCATTATACAGCATGATGAAAATGTGACGAAGATTTCATTGACTCAAACCTGACTAAAATGCTCAGACAAGCTACTACTAAATATATTGTAGAAGCTTAATTTCCTGTAAAGCTGCTTTGCAACGATTTGTATCGTGAAAAGCACTATACAAATAAACTTGAATTGAATTTAATTTAATTTTGTCGACTAAAACTAATAATAATAATAAAAATGTACATTTGAGTAGGAATAAATTAAAAATGGGTGCCAAAATTAACACTAACCACAACAAAAATATATGTAAATATAACACTCTTTCACATGTAACTTCACATATTTAATTTCATCACAAACATAAGAAATCATTTTCAAATTTCAAGCAAAATGACTTCAACCAACCCCCTGAACTGATCTGAATGATGACAGTATTGTTTTAAGCTGAGCTGCTTTGTAGCTGAAATACAGATAAAAGTAACGGAGTGATTTTTTCAGGTGTGTGTGACATACCTGCTCGCTCTCGGGAGCTTTTGCAGTTGTATATGGAGAAAGTGTTGTGTCTGTTCAGACTGGGCTCCAGGAAGGCCACAGGAAACGCACCAGAAAACGCAGCCAGACACTCACCGAGAGCCGGACGCTGCCTGAACACAACACACAACGGTCAACTACAGTCGCTCACACACACACACACACACACATGCACACACGCACACACACACGCACGCACGCACACACACACATGCACACACACATGCACACACGCACACACACACGCACGCACGCACACACACACATGCACACACACATGCACACACACACACACACACACACACACGCACGCACACACACACATGCACACACACACACACACACGCACGCACACACACACACATGCACACACACACACACACACGCACACACACACGCACGCACACACGCACGCACACACACACGCACACACACATGCTCCTCAGCACATGTATTAAACAACTAAAGTCTGAATAAATCTGTGAATCACTTTGCTAAGGATGATTTGCTTTAATAAGAATAAATCGCTTTGTTCAGGATGAATCAATTTGTTTAAAATGCATCACCTCATTTAGGATGACTTAATTTAAGATGAATTGTTTTGTTTAGGATTAATCTTTTTGCTTAAGATGAATTGCTTTGTTTAAGTTGAATCACTTTTCTTAAGATGAATCACTCAGCTGTATTCCTCACTTTTAAATTGCTTTGGATAAAAGTCTGCTAAATGAATAAACGCAAATCAATTAGACAGTTTATTACCTCTCAACATAAATACTTTTACTGGTTCCAAGTGAGTACAAACTGTTCAGAATCTGATAGCAGGACACCTGGACATCATCCACTGCAACGACACAGAGAACATGAGATCTGAGACACGCTGCTGTTCACAGTGATATGAGCTTTATAACGGCTGATATTAATATCTAGAGAGGAAGTGTCTGATACGATGCAGATATATTTAGGAAGGCGACTCACGTATGAGATCCTCTCCGAACAGGTTCTGTCCGATGTGTTCAAACAGCGATGAGAGGACGGGCAGCAGACCAATGGTTGTGAAGTTTATGATCTGTGTGACTCCTTTGGGCTGCGTGCGCGCGTGTGTGAACTGACCCTGTCGCAGGTTCTCCATCGTCTTCTCCAGATCTTCTGCTGCATTGTCGAAAAACGCCCTCAGAGCTGCTTTGACAGAGTCCTGGCCGGTTTTCATCACGGTCCTGGAAGCAAAATGCAAAAAAACTAAATATATCGTTTTTGAGCCACATACACTGCCAGAGAGATCAACTGAGATCAGTTTCATCAAATATATCTCAATCAACATGTGTGTCCTTCATATATTTATGTAATCTACATATAATCTAGTAACTGTTAATCTACCATACCATGACCTAGGGGTGTGTCTGACTAACCTGGCGTCCAGCGTCTGTCCCAGGATGTGCAGGCAGTTCACGATCGACGTGGCATCATTCCCTGAGAAACACGACGACACGCATTACTGATCTCAGACACACGGACTATCCAATCAGGCTTCAGTGGTTTTCACACTCTCTAGTCTCACTAACAGCATCTGACTTCAACCCAGAGTTTGCAAACACCTTAAATCCACACGCATGAGAAGCGTCTTATCACACTAACCTGCAGCACAGAAGCAGTCATCAGTAATACAGGTATATTTGGAGCAATAGCCAACAATACATTGTATGGATCAAAATTATACATTTCTCTTTTATGACAAAAATCATTAGGATATTAAGATCATGTTCCATGAAGATATTTAGTAAATTTCCTACCGTAAATATATCAAAACTTCATTTTTGATTAGTAATATGCATTGCTAAGAACTTCATTTGAACAACTTTAAAGGAGATTTTCTCAATATTTAGATTTTTTTGCTCCCTCAGATTCCAGATTTTAAAATAGTTGTATCTCAGACAAATATTGTCCGATCATAACAAACCATACATCAATGGAAAGATTAATTATTTATGTATAAATTTTGCAAAATTGACCCTCGTGACTGGTTTTGTGCTCCAGGGTCACAAATGATCAAACAGATCGCTGCCTTCAGCTCCAGCAGATTTTAAGCTTATTTGATCTAATCTAAGATGGTTTGAGCTCAGATAAACAGCTTCAAGAAACTGATGTCTCAATAACACCTCCGGACTCACAAACCACCGCAAACACGCTTCAAACATGATAGACAGCACCTTACCAAACAGTGAGATCCGGTGCCGCACCAGCACGGCCAGTTTACAGAACAAGCTGAGAGTCACAGGAGAGAGAAAACATCAAGACAACAGCGGATTTCAAACCAAAGGAGAATAAATCACAGCACAAGTGTGTTTAGAAACAGAAGGGAACCTGCACGAGAGAATCTAAAGTATTCTGCATAAAATACAGCTCAGTTCTTGCATTCCTGTATTTTGTTTTTACAAACTGAGCAGCAAATTAAACGACTTTTATATTTTTTGCAGGCTGATGCTGCATGTCTTTAGTCGTTCTGAACGCAGAATCTTTCTTTAAGTTGCAGCAGACATGAGACACACATCACCTGGTCACCATCTCCTTCTCTTTATTGGAGGCGTGGCCGCCGCTGCTGATTGGTCGAACGGCGGTGGACAGGAAGTAGAGCCGATGGTTTTTGAAGTACTGGTCCACCAGCGGCAGCACAACCTGGAAATGAGTGCAATAATAATGCTATCAGTGTCTGTATTTAACAACTGACTGACATGAAGTGAATCTGTCAGATGAATCAGACCTTCCCGAAGAACTTGACCTGCTGCTCGTGGGGGATTTTCTCTCCTTTCGGTCGAATTCCAGCATCTGAAATAAAGACAAGAAGCTGATGACGATGATGATCAGTACTTCTGAGATGGATACAGGCACTAAAGCGAGCGTCTCACCGTACTCCAGCATATGTGCGTGAGCTTCATCCACATACGTGATCAGCTGCTGCAGAAACGTGTAGGCGAAGCGTTTCTCTATGGACGGAGCGTCCAGATCCTGTTCTTTCATAGCCCTGCTCACATCACAAACACACACGTCACATCAGTCTGTGCTGATTCTGAGGGAAAACCAAATTAGCCAAAGTGTTTCATAAACACTGGACAGGAGACCCACAGAGCTGAATGAATGTGTGGAGCTCATAGAAAGGGTTTGTTTGTGCTCCAGAGCAGATTAAAAGTCAACCCACAACAGTTGAGTGCAGGGAAAAAAAAAAGTTTTCATGCTCAATATTTAATTAATTAATTAAACAAATTTTGGGGGGGATAATTACACTACTGTTTGGAAATTTACATTGATACTTTTATTAATCAAAGATGCATTAAATTTATAAAAAAGCGACCGTAAAGACATTTATAATATTTCAAATAAATGCTGTTCTTTTGAACTTTCTATTCATCTGTGAATCCTGAAAAATTAAATGTATCACAGTTTCCATAAAAATATTGTGCAGCACAACTGTTTTCAACATTGATAATAATCAGAAATGTTTGTTGAGCAGTAAATCAGTATATTATTATGATTTCTGAAGATCATGTGACACTGAAGACTGGAGTAATGATGCTGAAAATACAGCTGCAGATCACAGAAATAAAATACAGTTTAATAGATATTCACATAGAAAACAGCTGTTTTAAATTGTAATAATATTTCATAATTTTTACAGTAGTTTTGATCAAATAAATGCAGCCTTGGTGAGCAGAAGAGACTCTTTCAAAAACATTAAAGGGATAGTTCACCCAAAAATTAAAGTTCTGTCATTAATTAAACTCATCCTCATGTTGTTCCAAACCCGTTCGTTCATCTTCAAAACACAAATTTAGATATTTTTGGGTCAGAGAGCTCTCGGATTTCATAAAAATATCTTAATTTGTGTTCTGAAGATTTGGGGTTTGGAACAACATGAGGGTGAGTAAATAATGACAGACTATCCCTTTAAAAAACTTACGGACCCTAAACTTTTGATGTTTTGTGAAATAATTCTTTGAATATTTATTCATGAATAATTATAAGTAAGATGTAAACCATGTCTACAGATAAATGTGAGAGCAACACACACACACACACACACACACACACAGGATCACCTTGAGACGCTGTATCCGTTGATCTGAAAGAACTTGAGGATGTCTTGTGCTTTCTCTCGGTCTTTGGATTTCTCTTTGGCAGTTAAAGTGTCGTAAGGAACCAGCAATGGATGACTTCCTCCTCCTGACACACACACACACACACACACACACACACATGCGTTAGAAAGCAGCGCCAGACACACACTAATATGCAGCCCTGCAGTGCCATCTAATGGCTGCGCTCAGGTTTATATGTTCAGAAGCACCTACTATCCCACTTCTGTACTGTATTTTTATACTGTAGTATGTAACATGAATTTTATGTGCAGCTTGTGAACAGACCTTTGGATTCCAGCTCCAGTTTTTTCTTCTGAGCCCAAATGTTGTGATAGTTCTCAGCCAGCAGCTCCGCCATCGCCTGAAGCACACAAACACACCGTGTCTTAAACAGTAAAACTGGAAGTGTTAGAGTAGTGTTGTTGATTTGAGAAGCGGGTCGCTCACATGCAGGTCTCTGGACAGCGTCACATTGCTCATGTCGACGGGCCGTGGGCTGAAACCATGAGCCCCCTCTATGGAGCGCTGCAGGAGACACGAGAGGTCAAAGGTCACGCGATTCTCTTTCTTTTATGCAGGTGGTGATGACATCATCACTCACTCATACGGTAAATACGGCTGATTCTGACCTGACTAGACAGAGAGATCCGGCGCGTGCGGTTGTGTAGCGTAGACGCGTCGCTGTCTCTCATCCGCTCGATGCTCCAGCCCCATGACAGCATCGTCTTCAGACTCTCTCTGATTGGCCAGCGGTACACCTCCTTATCCTGAAACACAGAGGCATGCTGGGAAATCTACTCATCGTTCTGAGTGTAATCACTGAACAGTTTCTGTACCTTCTCAGACAGACATTTGTAGGGCTTGAGCAGCGGATGAACTTTAGATGATTCACACATCTGCTCTCCATAAACCCAGCCGGCGGCAAACTACAGACACACAGATCAACACATCAATGAACGCAATTCTAACAAGAAGACATGAAACTGTGCTCTGCCAGGATGCAACTTACCAGTTTAACATCAACGTATCTGATAAAGTACTTACTCACAAAAAGACAGCATGACATATAATTTTCAACAACACTGGCACAAAAACACTGACAAAATAACCGCATTAAATTTGAGAAAAGATTTGCATTTAACACTCTTAATAAAACAGAAGCTCCTTATTTCAAATACCTGAAATAAACAATGATAAACACAATTTTCTTTAGAGTAAATTGAATTGTAACACTTTATAATAAGGTCCCATACATTAGCATTAGTTATAATAGCAATATGTTCTTTACAGCCTTTATTAATCTTTGTTAATGTTAGTTAATGCAAATACAACTGTTCATTGTTTGTTCACATTAGTTCAAAGTGCCATAACTAATGTTAACAGATACAACATTTGATTTTAAATGTATATTAATAAATATCTAAATCAACATTAACTAAAATGAACAAGTGTTTATTGTTTGTTCATGTTCACTAGTTTAACTAATGTCAACTAATGAAACCTTAATGTAAAGTGTTACCAGTTAAATAAGACAAAAGTCTAGAAACGGTCTATTGTGTGATGGCTCAAAATGAATTTACGAATCAATCTGCACTGATTCAGTTGAGTCTGAATGAATGAATCAAATTCAATGCTACTTATAAGAGAGAGGAACATTATAGATCTCGTTTGATCATTGATTCAGCTCATTTAATCCACAGTATGGCACAATAATGATGTGTTAAAAACCACCAAGCTACAGTCTATAGACTTTTACCAGTGTTTATCTGGTTATTTACTCCAAACATCAGATTTACTAAGAGAGGAGGACAAAATACAGCCAAAAATACAAATAAGATTCAGTCACTTTGATAATGAAATGAAAGCAGCTCTGACCTTCTCCATGGACCATTTCTCATGGGAGTATTCTGCATATTTATTGATGAAATGATCGAGCTTCTCAGGAACAACAACACTGCAGAAACACAAACAAAACCCAATTTCACATGCAAATCAGAAAAATCATGTAACGTGACTTGCAAAATGGGATGTGCTTGATTTATTCAAGTTGATTAGATTTATTCATGTTCTTAAAAGCGCGAAAGAGAACTTGCGCTGTTCCTCTGTGTATTTCTGTGTGTGCACTCAGAACCGAACACAGACATAAAAGTCATCTTTTAGCTCAAGGTACGTGCCTAAACGGTCAAATACACGCAAAAATGCGTAGTGATTATTCTCATAAGCCCTCATGGGTTATGTAATAAATGAATGTAAAGTTGAGAATGAAAATACGTTTGTGACAGTGAATTGGATCTGTGCGGCTCTTAAAGTGAACGTGTGCTATCAGGGCTCTTCGCTTACTTTACTTTTTAGGATTTTTTTTTTTAATATTTAGGAGCACGGTCAAAAATTTAGGAGCACCTTCAAATCAATAATCAAAAATTCTGATCAAAAATGAACCTTCCCATTACGAGGTGATATTTGACTCCTTAAAGTGATTTACAGGGAATTTTATTTATACCTTTGTAATGGCATTTTTATAACTTTATTAAAAGTATGTTATCTTTTATGTCAAATTCAAAAAAATATATTTATAAGCTTTTTATAATTTCTAATTAAAACAACAGAATAAAAACAAGTAGAATAAGAAGTAGAATAAGATACCAATCAAATGAAATCAGTATTTAAGGAATAAATTTACTACAGAGGTGGCACAGAAGAACACGTGGCTTGTAGGTGTATTTTCAGATGTTTAGTGTGGCTCAGAGGTTGCATAAGTGCAATTAAATTCATAAATTCATGTTGAGGTTAATGTTTTAAATATACAGTTTTGAATGTAGAAATATTAAATGATTTAAACAACAGAAAAGATACTTTAAAAATCAAACTAAACCTGCCGATAGGTGGCGGTGTCACTGATTTTATCACTGAATCATTCATTTAATTGATTCGTTGGAATGCTGATTCATTCAGGAATGAAGTATGTGACTGTCTTTATGAATGGCTAATTGAATCATTGACTCACTAGATTAATTTAAAACGCAGTTCATTCATAAACGAAACACCGCTGTGTTTGAATGGAGATGCGCTGCGGCTTGGCTGGGGCTTTGTTTGAAACTAGTTTAGTTGATGAAATAGAGCAAAATAAGGCAATAGTGTTGTAGTCAGACAATATAAGTCATTTAATATTAACTTCTTGTTTAATGAACTGTTGTATTAAATCAATATCACATTTGCAAACTCCCTTAATCATTAAAAGCTGTCACTCATCTTAGTTCATCGCAATCTCACAAAACTCCATTATAATCACCGAAGCTCCTTACACTGCACAATGAATCTCTTATTTACACTGTCTACACTTGTTTTGTTATAATGAGAGAATATGTCTGTGATGCATTAATCAACGCTGCAAAAACACGCAAGTACTACGTTAGAAACCTTTAAAGCTCCCTCAGCGCAAAATCTGGTCAGTCGCACAGGTGCTCCTAAATATGTTTTCATAGTCGCACGCAGTAGTTTTCAGTCGCAAAAATCAAACAACAAAAGACAAATTCAAAATCACACACTGCTCTTGACTGAAGGACGTCTGTAGCTTTAATAAGAAACAGAAAGTTGAATTCTTACAGTGAAGACTATGCTGTTTTTGATTATTAATGTCTGTAGGAGGCTGTTAACAGAATAGGCCTAATTGAGGCTTGCAGAATAATTTGCTTCATTTGTATCTTTTTATTCGATTGTATTTGTCCTTTGCTTTTTTTAAATTACTGACAGTTTAATTATTTTCAATAATTTCAAGGGCTTTTTGTTTGTTTGTTTTTTACTAATATTAGTTACCCTAGTACTCTGCTGTGGTTTTGAAAATTGTGAAATAAATAATTGTGGTCTCTAAAATGTAGATGTGATACCTTATTTACAGAAAATATATATTTGATATATATATATTACATCTTTAAATAAATCACTCATTGGTCATCTGGCCCACTCATAATCGTGTTAAATAATCGTTAATAAAATATTGACCAAAATAATCATGATTATGATTTTTTACATAATCGAGCAGCCCTAATCTCCAACCGGCTTCATCAACTGTAAAGGCCATTGCACACGGAGTCCCACATTTTCGCACGTTAAAAAATAAATATGACCTCACGTTGTATCAATCATATTTACACACTGTCTCCGAAACGTTCATCCGTCATAAAAAATTTGGATCAGGTTTGATTTTCTGCGTTTTCACATCCGCAGCAAGCATTTTGATAGGAAAGGATGACAAATACAAAAAAAAAAAAGACAAAAAAGGCATACGAAAATTTCAGAAGCCGTGCGCAAGGACCTTAAACACTCATGTTTGGAGGTAAAGGCTTCAGAGGAAAAGGATAGAGGTCTTCCTCCAGCAGAAGAGCTAGAGTCTGACCTGCTGGTGTCGGCGGGCTGTGGGTTGAAGTTTCCCTCGGCGTCCATGGACGACTGTTTCTCCATCATGGCCATGTAGTTTGACTCCATGTAATCAGGAGGTAAAGCTCCACCCACCGCGCTCAGACAAGGCAGCGCCAGCTTGAACAACTCCACCTCATATTTCTGCAAACACACACACACACCTCAGATACAGCAGACAATGAACTTCACTTACAGAGTGACGCATCGGCTCAGGATCTGCTGTACCTTTCTGGACAGAGCATCAAAGATTCCCCAGAAGAGCTTTCCGGACAGATGCAGCTCCTCGTCCGACGCAGCACCGAAGCTGCCCCATCCTCCGGACAGACAGTAGTACTTCCAGCAGCGCTCGTAGTGATTGGTCAGGAGCTGCAGGAGGACACGCCCACCAGTTACTACAGCACATGATTCCTGATGTGAATGAGAGATCAGAAGCGTCTCACCTTCAGAGGCATCTTCGTGTGTTCGTTGAGCACAGGAACGTCAAACACCAGACGCCTCAGCAGATGCTGCATCATCGAGGGACGCAGTTTACTGCAAAACACACGTATAACACACGGAGTCACATGAAACATGCCTGAGACAGCTACTGCTTGAAGTTTTCTGAAATGTTATGTTTAAATATGCAAATGGGGCATTTTATTAAACATGCACTCATTTGCATACATTTCTTGTGCATGATGAGTATAAATGTGACCCTGGAGCACAAAACCAGTCATAAGGGTACTTTTCTTTGAAATTGAGATTTATGCATCATCTGAAAGCTGAATAATTAGGCTTTCCATTGATGTATGATTTGTTAGGATAGGACAATATTGAACAGCAGATGGTGCTGCATGCTTCAGAAACAGCCGTACTCTGATCGTTTCCAAATCCTTACACACTTGAACCTAAAATAATCATTCATAAAATTCAAAAAGGTTGAAGTGAATTACAAGGGAGTTCACAGTGGGCTGTGTTTACATTAATCTGACGGCATAAAAGCATTCTGAGCCGAGGTGAGATTACAGATTCAGCCGAACACACAATGAGTATTTGAGTGTGTGGATAAAAACTAGAGTAGAGCGCCATCGGAACACACCAAGCCGACGGTCAGTTTTTTGTTCGTCGGTAGGGGTGTGCGATATTTATCGTCTGCGATAATATCGTAATTGTTGTTTTAACGATGTGCAATTTGACAATATTGAATATTTTGCAAAAACCAAACAAAACACCTAAGAAGTGCACGCTTGCATGGTGATGAAGCGGGTTAAACAGTGCACGTGCGCATTTACAGTGTGTTCTTTCACTGCAAGATTCAGTCTTCAAATGCATTAAGAATGATTGCAAAATTCAAGATACGGGGCAGAAAATGTATATATTTACGTTTCATACCGATTTTTCTTCAAAAATAAGCATGATTACAAATGTGATATTGTAACAGTTCATTAACAATAAGTTAATATTAAGAGATTTATGCTTTAGACACCATATTGCCTGTTTTTGCTGAATTTCGCAGACAAAAAATTATTCCAAACAGCTACAGCACTGTTTTGTGTCTCTGAGCAACATGTTTTGTTCCTGAATGAATCAATCGTTGAAATGATTCGGTTCAGTTGCAATGACTCACTTATTAACAGCGACTTTCTGCCACCTACTGGTGGTTTTAATTTCACATTTAAAGTCTCTTTTCATTTTTAAAATTATTTTAAATATCAGTATTCAAGATTCAAGATTTTTTTATTTGTCACATACACAATTATACAGAGTATAACCAGCAGTGAAATGTAAGTGGATCTAACATTCAATGTTTTATGTTTAAAATGTCAAACAATTATTCATTTCTAACTGGTTAAAGCACTCCATGTCCCTCTGAGCTGCATTAAATAGTGTGTAAATACATCTAAATGACACTTTAGATGCGACTTCTGCAAAGATTCATTTTGATGAGACTGGTTTCATTTGTTTGGTAAAAGCCTAAATGTGTATTATCTTAATTGACTGGTTAAATGTAACAATTTGACTCAAAAGATGTACACTTTTTTAGAAAAAATATCTTATTAACGGTAAAAATCGATTTAAACTTAAATTAATTAATCACTGATGTGAACTGACCACATAGAATATGAAGAATATCAAAAACTGCAGCTGTCCACGGTAGTCAGATATCAGCACAATAACACACTCTGTTAAATATCGTCTAATTATCGTTATCAAAAAAAGAAAAAAATATATCGAGATATCCTTTTTTTTCAATATCGCACACCCCTATTCCTCGCCGTCGGCTCGTCAGTCAGTCGGGCCATCTGATCATTCTGATTGGCTGTTCAGCTGGCGAACCAGTGCACTAGAAAGGCGCAGAACGGACGTGCTACTTGGCGTCAGGTGTCGTGTGTCAGGGCAACTTTGGACCCACTAATTTGTCTGCGTCGGCTTGGTGTGTACCGGGCTTAAGGATTTAGAATAAGGTCTTGCAGAATAAGACATTAATATGTGCTTTTTAAGTAATAATAAACAGCCAATATCCCAGTAATATTCATGCTCATAACCAACTAGTTAATAGTGAGAATTGGACACTAAAGTGTTACCAATATTCTTATTAACTCACCAAAGTATTTAAAGTGAGAAGGGAACATAAAAAGCATGCATTTTAAGGTCAGACTTTAAATGTTGATGTTAAATCCACTATAAATGTTCTACAGTCTATACACGGTGTTATGTTCAATTACATAAGAAGTAACTGAAATTAAATTACAGAAAAATAAGAGTAATCCCTTACTTTACTTTTCAAGGGAATAGTCATTAAATTACAGTAACTAGTTACACCCAACACTGGCTGACACTAAGGAGTCCTCACCCGCACATGGCCAGCAGACACTCCTCGATGGCGTCTCTCTGCGCTTTGGTGAGACAGCTGCCTTTGGACAGTCTGTAGACGGTGTGCAGCAGAGAGTCGATGAGCGACGCGAACGGCTCCGTCCCGGCGAACAGAGGAGCGCATTTAGTGAGCAGCGGCAGCACCGCCGTGCACAGGTACCGGTTCAGAGCCAACGCCATGTCTGTCGCGCTCAGAGCCACCTGGAGGTCAAAGGTCACACAGGACAAGGGGAGAGGTCAAAGATCGGCATGATAACACACAAGCACTGAGGTGTCATGTGACTCACTGTGTCCAATGAGGCGGCGGCTCTGAGGTCAGGAAGAAAGCCCACTTCCAGCAGCTGCAGGAGGAAGTTCTGGTCCTCGATGCCGTAAACCCGGTCCAGGAACAGAACCATGGCCGCTTTGTGATCAGGACAGAATCCCGCTGACATGTCCGGCTCGATCACAGAACCGTCTGAACACACAAAAATATATAGTACACTATATAGCAAATTGCACCTTGATTCTTTATATCGTCGCAAAAAGTAACTCCATTATTGTCCAGCACTAATCTGATCAATGTGAGTATACGGCATGAAGATATTACAAATATTAACATCATGATTTTTCATTACATTAAGTCATTTAGTTTTTATCCAAAGCGACTTACAAATGAGAACAATGGAAGCAATCAAAACCAACAAAAGAGCAAAGATATGGAAGTGCTATAAGACTCAGCCTAACGCAGAACACGTAGCTAGGTTTTTTATTTATTATATAATATATAACAGATATTTCTATATAAGGAAAACAAATAGACAAAATAGAAAAAGCTAGAGTTAGAGATCTTTTTGTTTGTTTGTTGTTTTTTTAATAGAAAACAAGCAGTTAGAAAACAAATAGAGTGCAAGTCTTAAAGGGTCATGTTCAAAAAAAAAAGAAAACAAACTGATAAAATAGAATTAGAATAGAGAGTGCTAGAGTTAGAGGGTCAAATAAAGCTGCTTTGATGTGTATAGTGGAAATTGCTACACAAATAAAACTGACCTGATATGACTTTAGAACACAAATCTGGTTATCCTGTATATCAGTCTACATGTTTTGCCACTGTGCATTACTGTGAATGTAATTCATTGTTTTTACACAACGTCAACAACAAACGCAGGTGCAGCACAAGATGAACCCAGATGTTTCTCCTCCTGTGAGTGCTGTAGTGAGAGCGATCAGACCTTTGGCCAGCGTGGGCATCAGGAACGGGATGCTGATCACTCCCACCAGATCCTCAATGGGAATGAGTGAGCGCAGGATGGCTCGGATACGGATGGCCTCTCCCTTCCCGGCATGGATCAGCTGACGGAGGAGAATCACCAGAACACAGATCACATCACGAGAGGAACGTGATCGACATAAAGCCTTATGTACGTACATATTAACAGTGAAGACGATTTACAGCGAAAACATTCACACACTCTAGGGCTAAAATTTAAACACTCTAATTTAAAATAGAAATCCACATTCTAATTTTAGGTGTGCATCAGGAAGATTTATCAGTGGCACACTAGATGTGATGAAGATGTGAGTGTTGTTGCATTTGAATGTTTTTCATAGCTTATCCAGGTGAAGCCACTAGATGCGGCGCTGCTATGCGGTTCATTCAGAATATTACAGAAAAAGAGAACATCGATGCGGAGAAGATCTTGTTTACGGTGAAACTGAAACCAAGCCGTTCACACAGAACACATATTTATCACATTTTCTAGAGTGACATCTATCAGCGTTGCACTCGTGTCTCGCACAAGAGATCCGCATGTGTAGAAAGCATGGGAAATTAATACAAGTTCAACTTTTAATAAACATGTCTCCAGACTTTATGCTGGTTTTCCCATCCCACTGCATCTCATGGTTTTACATTGAAAAAGTACTCTTTGTGATTGGTTTTCAGTCCTTTCTATTAAACTATACGTACATGATGCTGTTATGTTTCTAATTGTTTAAGCAACTTAATTATATATGGTTTATAAACATTATGCACTTTTTTCACAGATAGTGTGTTATTTTATTGCTTTGAAGAATCGTGCATTAGTAATATTTTGCACAAAGCGCCCTCTTCTGGCCTCAGGAGAGAAACCGAAAGCTTTTTTTTACCCCTAACTGAAATGATGTCTTTTCAATTCAAATATTTATAATAATTAAGTATAAAATTCTAATTGAGTTTTTCAGCCGTTTTGACAGCCCTAACACACTCACGTGCATCTCTGGAGCGCAGCGGCCCAACAGATCGATCAGAGCGGCGTAGAAGGTCATGATGGCATTTCCCATGTGAATGGTGTCGTCTTCCTCTTCCTCCATGATGTCATTACTATGAAAGACACACAGATCATCATCAAAAGTGGTTTGTGTTCAGCTGATCATTAAGCTCACAGATGAGCTCGCTGATAAACAGCCCTGATAATGAATGACACATTATAAACTTTCTGAATGTAATTCATCACAGTGCATCTTCAGACCAATACAATACAATCAATACAAACATTTATAACCTAACAGAGAGCCTCATTCCATCGCACATCATCATGGGATATTCGGACCCTGTCGTTCAATCAGTCTCTCATTCTCTCATCAGTCTACATTAAAACTCTTCATCTGACAGTTCTGACCACTGACACGATGACAAATTCAGTCATACTGAAAGCAAATTGGCATCAATTATCGGTTAATCTGCTAAAGCAGGGGTCTTCAACTAAAATGGCTTGAGGTCCAGTAATGAACCCTCTCCACCAGCCGAGGTCCGGACAATTCTAAAAAACAATTGATGGTTTTTGCCAGGCAGGGGTATATGCAAGATATTTAAGCTTAATTTCAAGACTTTTAAAGACCTTATTTAAGACCTGCACAAAAATAAAATGAATAAATAAAATGACTGTAAAAAGCATGATTTACAGTTTTCACAAAAACAATCAAGTATTATATTAATTAAATAACATATATAAATATTAGGACCGGGACTCGATTTAAAAAATTAATCTAAATAATTAGAGGCTTTGTAATTAATTAATCGAAATTAATCGCATTTTAATCGCATATAAATATTTGACCTGAGAACAGTGAGAAGTAAGTTTTTTTATATGGATTTTTAAATTTCCCATCCACAGGGCCAACCAAAGCGGTCTCATCAGCTTCTTTGTCCATGTTCACTGTGGTTTGTTTTTGGCTGTTTCTCAATATGCGTTCTTCAGCGATCTTGCGTCCTTGTGTTCTCGTTCTACGTCATCATTAACCGTCAAAGTTCAGTTCCAATTCTCAAGAACGCAAGTACAGAGGATGCATGAAAGCAGTTTCAAGAATATGTTCTTGAAACTGAGGATGCATCGAGTGCAGACTTGAGAGAATCAGCCTTTAGAAATCCCAGAAAACGCTGTGGGTGGCCGGTGTACGGAAGCCTGTAAGCTTTAAAGTCGCTCTCACAAATACTTAACGGCTCTTCAAGTTGAAAGTAAATATTTATCGTTTTGTTTTGGTTAATTTTAATAAAGTTATAAGACCCGGAGAAAGTCTGCATTTTTATTGGCATATTAAAATGAATCTTAACAGTAAAACATATAACGCTGTAAAATAAAACAATACAATTATATGAAAGTAATATCTATAATAGTATGAAATGTTTTAATAAGTTATGACATTTTGTAATATTTATTGTTCATTGGCCGTTTCTTATGCTGAGACTATGCGGCCAGTTAAGCAGGAACGCAGTACATCTCAGTTCTCATAAGTGTGCGTTCTGTGTTCTCGTGTCCTTCCGAGTTCGTTCTTCCAAGGAAGCTTGGCAAGACCGGTCTCCACGAGAACGCAAGTCCATTCTTTCCGTTCTTGGAATTCTGAACGCTAGTAGGTGCTCCAGTATAATCGGTCCGCCGAAACTCATCCAGTGAGAAACGTTCCGCGGTGCAAAAATAAGTGCGATTAAAATGCGTTAAAAAAATTTAACGCGTTATTTTTTTGTAATTAATTAATCTAAATTAACGCGTTAAAGTCCCGGCCCTAATAAATATGTTTTACTTGTTGATCCACCAGTTCACATTTACAACTCTGCGTGTTTGCTGCTTAAAATCATGGGTTGTTTTCACATTGGTCTTTGACAACAGCAGATGTACAGGCTGATTGGAAATGGAAAATCATCCTCTTCCAGCGGAATTGCAGTACACAAGCCCAAGAGACAGACTCCACAAAGCAGCGCAGCAGCTGAATCTGAAACGTGCAGCGATCATATTTATTTAATGAATAGCCTTTTTAAGTTTAATTGCAATTCTTGTCTTTCAGTCCCCACATGTAAGACCTCCTGAAATCATAATTAAGACTTTCTTGTTCCATTTAAGACTTTTTAAGGACCCGTCAACTTTCCTCATTTTTGAAAATGCCATCATTTTTCACTGAAAGTTTAATCTGTCTGTGCTCTCATCACTGCACGCACGACTGCACCCAAATGGCTCTAGAGCTGACCTTGATGTGCTTAATATAAATTTGATTTATTAAATTAGTATTTGGTATTTATTTATTTCATTATGTCAAAAGCCTTCACGAATTCGGACCGGAGTCTGCCAGTTGGCGACCCCACTACCGTACAGACAACAAAAGCTGTGCCGGTTGAAACAGAAGCGCCCCGTCAGGTTGAAATCTTAACCTTCTGTTTTGGCTGTACACGGGTCCGTATGGGACGGCTTTTGGGTCCGGACCAGGACCGCGGTCCACCTGTTAGTGACCTATGTGCTAAAGAATAATAAAATAAAACAATTATTTAAAAAAAAAAAAACTGTCCAAGAAATAAAATCATGACATGAGGTTTGTTATACTGCAGGTTGTTAATTGTATTACTGCTCCTAATCATTTAATTAGGATTCAAACACTTCTCTCCTCCCAAAATCCCTGACAACACTGACACCAAATGGAAAGCATAGGGCAATCGTTAATAAAAAGCGTTAATGGCAATTTACAGCTAAGCATCTGTTAGTACCCATAATTCCTTGCAGTCTGAGCATGTGTGTTTACATGCATCAGAGTTCCCAAGAGTGGGCATCGGAATATTGTCAAACTGAATCAGATTGTGGTGTTTACATGAATCAATACCAATCGGAATATTGCCAAATTCAGATTTGATGCGCATGTAAGCATACTATTCCCTTTAAAACACTGTGGATGTAAATAAAGGTGCTGATCCTCAGACTGCAGAAGATCCAGCAGAAGTTTCTGCATTTAGAGCGCGACCCATTTTACTAGGATGTTTCTGGACCAGCGGACAATGACAGATCAGGAACAGAATATAAATGAAGGAGAGAATCATACTGTATGTGAGATGAACAGATGATGAAGGTTACCAAATGTGGCTTTTATAGAAATCCAATATTGGCTCATGATTGTGTGTGTTTACTGCGTACAGTGTCCTGCTCTCCTCTGTGGTGGGTGATGGTCCGTCTCTGCTGGAATCTTCTGAGATCTTTATGGCCTCCTCTATCGCCGCCAGCAGCCCGTTCCCGCCTTCTCCGCGCAGGGCGGGGCCAAAACACTCGGGCCGGCGAATCAGGAGCCGCACCACCACGTTAGCGTTCTCCTCCACACTCTCACCTGAGACACACCGAAACAACCATTCACTCACAATACAGCACTACATGACCATCATCTCCAGGAGAACATGCATCAGAACACCAACCGCTGACAGGATCTGAATAGAGAGATACATGTGACCCTGGACCACAAAACCAGTCATGAGGGTTCATTTTTGAAATTGAGATTTATACAACATCTGAATAAATAATCTTTCCATTGATGTATGGTTTGTTATGATAGGACAATATTTGTCTGAGATACAACTATCTGAATATCTGGAATCTGAGGGAGCAAAAAAATCTAAATATTGAGAAAATCTCCTTTAAAGTTGTTCAAATGAAGTTCTTAGCAATGCATATTACTAATCAAAAATGAAGTTTTGATATATTTACGGTAGGAAATTTACAAAATATCTTCATGGAACATGATCTTAATATCCTAATGATTTTTGTCATAAAAGAGAAATGTATAATTTTGATCCATACAATGTATTGTTGTCTATTGCTACAAATATACCTGTGTTACTCATGACTGCTTCTGTGCTCCAGGGACAATGGGATTGAATCTTTAGTGCAACTTTAAAACAATGTACTGGGTATTTCTCCCTCAAAAATAACAAAGAAGGATATATACTACATTAATATATTACTAGCAAGCAGTAAGTAGGCCATTTACAAGGTAATGGCTCAAGGAAGATCTGTAAATAAATAAAAATAAAGCAGCAGTCATTAAACCTGCAGCTCAACAAGGTTTTTGGAGACATGCTCACTTTCTACACATATGATGCAGGAATGTTCACCTTTCCCAGATTAAGTTTGGAGCAGTGAGGTACGAGGATGTGTGCACATAAGGAGAGAGAGAGCGCGAGTGTGTTACACACACACACGGTCTCTCTCTGTACAACACTCTTAACAGCGGCAAAGTTTGTTTTTTAAATGTCGTGATTTTCAACAGATGTAAACAATGGCAGGAGGCTTAATAGTATAGACGTGATATCAGCTAAATTTAATTATGCAGGGAAATGCAGCCGGAGGGCAGGAAGTAATTTTTTCTCCATAGGAATCAGTAGCAGAAACTCAAGATGCCTGTGTTTTGTGTTGTTTATGAATGCCCAAATCGGTCAAACGGAGAAAACACAAGGAGATTTTATTGTGTACGAAAATGTGTTGTTCATAAGGAGGGAAAGAAATTGACTGAAAAACTCAGGAAAAAGTGGCTTGTAACATCATGGTATATGACATCAAAGTATGGCGAGAGAAAGTTATGCTTAGACGTCCGCTCTCTTATATGTCTCGCAGTATTTGACGACACACAGCGATCGGTCTAGCTCTGCTGCTTCAAGTCCAACACATCTAAGCAGTCTTCAGAGGAAGCATCAAGTTGGCACGCTATGTTGCGCTATGTTTTTAAAAAACTGCCCTTTTCCAAACATATATGTATTAGTATATCAGGTAATTAATATTAGTCTGATGAGTAAACAAAAAAAAATGACAAGCCAATGGAGATTCTATCGCCAAGTACTGAGTAACTTATTTAAAATTGAGGGCATCCAAGTTATTTGACATATTTAAACATTTAAAAAAAAAAAGAACAATAGTTACTTTCCCTGGTAATTAGTCTATTTTATAATGATGTAACTCAGTTACTGTTTGTGAGAAGTCACTAGTAATATAACTAATTACTTTTTTAAAGTAACGTGCCCAACACTGCATACTATACAATGGTTTATTACTTGTCTTTGTTGAATAATACAGAATATAAAACGCTTTAAAACATAATCGCATATTAAATCGCAATATTGGTAAAAGAAATTTCAATTCGATTATTTTCCAAAATCGTTCAGCCCTAAAACAAGCTATTTTGAATCCCGTATTTAAAATATGAGGGATATGGGATATATGTCACTCCTGAAACGCTGCATGTACAGAGTGTGTGGCCGTGGGTCCTGTTAGCAGCACGTAAAACAACTTTTATTTAAATTCTGATTTGATTATAGCCTAGAAAACGAGCAAATAGTGCTTCCATGTAATCACTAATGCCGTTTATTGCAATCTCACGTTCCTTATAATCAGTGAAGCTCTCTGAACAGCAAATAATATCTTAATTACATCGTGTCTACGTGTGGCGTTTAGCACTGAATGAATTCAGACTGGGTCACCTTGTATCTATTTATATGTCTTTATTCATATATTATTATAGCTTATATTAACCATTTGGTAAGCTGGTGTGTGGTGGGTGTTCTGGAGCAATATAGCTGCCGTCGCATCATCCAGGTGGATGCTGCACATTGGTGGTGGTTGAGGAGATTCCCCTCCTTCTATGTAAAGTGCTTTGAGTACCCAGAAAAGCGCTATATAAATGTAACTAATTATTATTATTATTTGCACACACAAGCGTTATCCGATCGGCTCCTCCCGACCGCAGGCGCAGGTTTACAAGCCACTTTTTCCTGCGTTTTTCAGTCAATTTCTTTCCCTCCTTATGAACAACACATTTTCGTACACAATAATATCTCCTTGTGTTTTCTCCATTTGACCAATTTGGGCATTCATAAACAACACAAAACACAGGCATCTTGAGTTTCTGCTACTGATTCCTATGGAGAAAAAATTACTTCCTGCCCTCCGGCTGCATTTCACGTGTCATCAGAATCACGTGTTTGCAAACAACCTATTTCGGATGCCATTAATCGTTTGACAGCACTAACATATATAAATATATATATATATATATACATATATATGAATTTGAAGGAAAAAAGTGTTGTGAATTTTTTTTAGTTTGACTGTGTTGGATATGTAACTCTTAAAATAACTTTGTAAGGCAGAATCTGACCAAAATATAAATACTCATGAATGCAGTATAAGTTGTACTTGGTGACCGTTGTATGTCTATGTCTGTTACGTGCATATGTTGTTCTTTGGAATGTGTTCATTTTCTTCTGTATTTGTTTGAAAAAAAAAGAAAAGAAAAGAACACCAACCATTGCAGAAGACCGCAAACCGGAGGAAGTCCAGGTATCGTTCACCCTC
Source organism: Barbus barbus (assembly GCF_936440315.1). Classification (NCBI taxonomy): domain Eukaryota; kingdom Metazoa; phylum Chordata; class Actinopteri; order Cypriniformes; family Cyprinidae; genus Barbus; species Barbus barbus. The sequence continues at coordinate 27,878,642 of NC_136716.1, forward strand.
CACCGGGTTCCAGCCGATGTCAGGATAACCTCTAGACATCAGCATCACGCAGCTCTGGAGCCCACAGCCCGCCAGATACTGCACCACCTGACACACACACACACACACATTTTAACTATTTATTTAAGTCCACTTAAAAGAAATAATTTACAGGAACATAAATATTATAGATGCAGTTAAATACATGTACAAAATCATGGACCAGTGGCATACAGCAGGTCTTCACAATATCAAACATGTCATTTAATTGTTATGGGTATAAATACAAAGCACAGCACTTTGCTAGCTGTGTAGCCCTCTTTTTGGGCATCCCAAGTTGTAGAAGCCCTCTTACAACCAGCCTGTGTGTGTGTGTGTGTGTGTGTGAGAGAGAGAGAGAGAGAGAGTGTGTGTGTGTGTGTCCTAAGCTGCCAAATACAAAACAAGTAGTCAACCCCAATAACCTATCTCTGAAATGGTATTTAAGAGTGGTTGGTATTTAAAACTTTGGTCATAAAGGCTTCCTCCATTCTAGAGTCAAAGGTGCATGCCAAACACCTCTCTACACTCCTCATTAATCACAACAACTTCTGGTGTATTAGCAGACAAATGAGAAAAGGTTTCAGATCTACTATTAAGATACTGAAACATGGATGATTTGACACAGGAATGTCCACTATTCTGTCGTGGTGTGCTCTGTACATTCTGAACATGGCAGCCATTCAAGATATGTGGCAGTGTTTCAGTGATCTGTTCTGTAGTGTGGTGCAAACAATGAGGAACCTGAATTGTAGGACACACACACACACACACACAGTCAGTGTTCGACAGCCTACATCAGCCAATCAGAGACTGAGGAGAGAGAGAGAGAGAGGCACCTTCTCGAGGTCTGGTTCTCTCAGCGCCAGAGCCAGTTCATTATTGTCCATCACAGACGCGGCGGCCACATCTAGAGGAGTGGAACCTCGCATGGACGGAGATGCTACAGAGAACACACACATGATTAGCAGACACTAACACAAACACCTCCCTCTGGAGATCTCCAGACGTCTTACCGAGGCCCACGCTGCTGTTCTCCAGCAGGTAGCTCAGGTGATCAAACATGGCCTTCTGATTCTGACGGCTGATCCGACAGAAGTAGCACAGGAACCGACAGCAATTGGCCACCATCTTAGGAAAGGTGATTTCCTGAAGACAAAGGACATTTGTTCAGTGACACTTTGTTCTGCTTGCATTTGAAGTGAAAACTGAAAGGACTGATTCCTAAAACTGTGAAGCTGCTTTGAAACAATTGGTATTGTATGAAGTGCTATTAAAATAAAACTGACTTGACGAGATGCTGACAGTGAAATCAGTGAGTTTCATCTATTATGAGTAACGAAGCATTATGTAAGAGATGGTGGGAAGTCTGGCACAAAATAAACCCTTGAAAGATGATAAGATTCAGAAGCCATCCTGAAATATTGATTAGAGCAGTGGTTCCCAACCACGTTCCTGGAGGCCCCCCAACACAACACATTTTACATCTCTCCTTTGTCTGACACAATCAATTCAGGTTTTGGAGTCTCTACTAATGAGCTGATGATATGAATCAGGTGTGCTTAATTAAGGTGACATGGAAAACATGCAGTGTTTGGGGGGCCTCCAGGAACATGGTTGGGAACCACTGGATTAGAGTGTAAATGATGTAATTCTGTGAGCAGGATGTCTGTTGATTCAAACAGAAATCAACCATCCACATTACAGTTTAGAGTCATTAGACACAAACATTAGAGCACAGAATGACCAATCACAATCCAGTATTACACAGAAACAGTCAGTACAAACTGTTCAGATCTACATCATAGCTTTTTGGGACTTTTACTAAACTGTGAGTAGAACAAAGCCTGGAAGTCTTAAAAATGGAGTCTTTTTCTGTAGCAGTAAAAACGATATGTATATGTTGGTTTATGACCTCATGGGTAACAGGCAGTGTTGGGTAAGTTACTCTAAAACTAGTTACTAATTACATCTTCAACAGTGTAATTAGATTACTGTACAAATTACTCTCTCCAAAAAGTATTTAATTCCTTATTACTAATCACTTTCTAAATCCCATATCAACCTCAACAAGTTAATGATACAAGGATAGACATGAAACGCTTCTTTTAATTCTTTCAAGAAACTTCATCAATTATTCTGCTCACACTTTAGATTAGAGTCCAATTCTCACTATTTGTTTTGTTAACAACTGTTTATTGAATTTTATTCTGTGGAACAGTAGTACAAAAGAAAAAGCAGCTGTACAAATTTAGAACCCACCCCAACCCATTAGTAGACTTAAAAATAATAATAATGAGATAAGGAACAGATATCGGCATCACGAACAGCTGAAGATAAAGAAGTAGAGATTAAAATATAGTCAATTCGCGAATGCAGAAGGGTTTAATAAACGCCAACTGCCCACCAACAAGGATGAGGTTACACATTACTGAAGTTCATCAGAACAGAAAGCTTGAGCGTGTGATTCCTTTGGTCCAGATCTATCTAGGATATGCTACACTTCAAGAGATCGGTTGACAAAACAGAGAAAAATGTAGGGTCAGGAGTACAAGGGGCATAAACCGAGAGAAATACAATATTCCTATTCTCCACTATTGTTTTTATATGTGTTATTCTACCATCTGTATCACAACCTTCCTCTAAAATAGTAATATTTAAAGTCCTCCGCACCAATATTATGACACCCTTGGTTTTAGTATCTGAAGATGAGTGAGATACCACTTCATAAAACTTACCACACCTGTGTATATCCTCCTCTTTCAAATGGGATTCTTGAACTAACACTATATCAAACTTTCTTCTTCGCAAAAAATCAAGAAAACCTGTACGTTTGTGAGTCATAGGTATTAAACAGAATTACTGCATAATAAGACAAAATACAAGTTTGAAAATAAAACCAGTTGAGTCTACCATTAAACCCCCCCCCCCCCCCCCCCCCCCCCCCCCCCGTTACCATTAAAAAAAACATTAACACATTCCCATGAACTATGGCAGATCAAACCAAGAACAAACCTTGATGCCACGGACCTTAATATGGTCCGTGGCGTCAACAAAAACCTGCACATTACTGTAGTACCAACATTGGCCCCATGGTCACATACTGACTAGGTTATTTTAAAAAAAGAAGAGAGATAAAGAATACATCTAAAACAAATAAAATATCATAATCAGTAAGCGATACTGTATGCACAATGAGCTATGAATTAAGAAGTGAACATTAAAGTGAACGGTCACAGTCACCTAACCATTTAGAGCATCTCTTCTCTGATTAGACAGCAAATGTCCAGCTGGAGTTCACTGAGAGTTGATGGATGAAAGGGATCTGAGAAAAACTCTTGCTTCTTCTGGGGAGTGTAGTATTTTAGGTTCACCTTGATTGAGAATGACCTTCAGCGTTGCAGGATAAAGGAGAAAAGTCTGGATGCCAGCGTCTCTCATCTCCTTCCTAATTGGCACAAATGCACTTCTTCTTTTTGCGGTGACCGGAGAAAAATCTGGAAAGAAAGACCTTCAGGTTTTTCGGAACCTTCAGGCAATCCGACCAGACGCAGATTTCTGTGCCTGTTGCGATCCTGTAAGTCCACAACCTGTTGCTCGAGCGCGGCAACTCACCTATCGTGATCGGCAACAACTTTCTTTTGTTCTCTCATCTCCCCTGTAAGAAGATCCAGTTTAGAGCATAGCGACTGAACAACTGACGTGAGAAGCGAACTCGTTCCGCATCGCCGTCACCTCAGTTCTTAGAATGTCATCAAAGTGTGTAACAGTGTTCGCCATCTTGTCCATCATATCGCTTGCGGTCGGTAACTTAGATTTCTTCTTAATCGGAGAAGCCGACGGAGACAACTCTTGCCATTTCCGATGGTATGCCATCAGGTAAAGCACCACCAATGAATAAAACTTAAAACAAAACGAAAAAATCAGCAAAAAGGGCCAAACGTACGGAGCTCTACTCGAGTGCGACTAGGTTCATGAGCACGTCACGTGACTAATTCTCACTATTAAGTAACTATTATCTGTGACCTTTGCCTCAAAATACTCCCAATTACTGCTTATTAATACCTAGTAAAGTAGTTGTTAAATTAAAAAATTGGGTAGGATTAAGGATTTGGAATAAGGTCTTGCAGAATAAGACATTAATATGTGCTTTTTAAGTAATAATAAACAGCCAATATCCCAGTAATATTCATGCTCATAACCAACTAGTTAATAGTGAGAATTGGACACTGAAGTGTTACCAATATTCTTAAAAGCATGCAATTTAAGGTTAGACTTTATATTTTGATGTTAAATCCACTATTGTATTGTGTATAAATATTCAACAGTCAATTACATAAGAAGTAACTGTGATTACATTACAGAACAAATAAGAGCAATCCCTTACTTTAGTTTTTCAAGGGAAAAGTAATAGTAGTAATTTATTACACCCAACACTGGTAACAGGTAAATATAAATGAAGCTGTTCAGTTTGCGAGGGGTTTGCTAGTTTAGGATCAAATATTTAAAGTTAAAATTCCCATAATAAACAAATTGTTTGATCATTTTTTCTTTCAATAACCCAAGTTGCTGCATACAGTCAACATATCTGTAAAAACAGAGAAAATGCAAAGAGGTCAAAATAATGTAGAGATGATAATGATGATAATGGTATTTTTAATCACCTTGGACTCTCCTCCACCCAGGACGTTCACCATCACCTCCATGACGGTCTCATGCATGCCGAGCGCTCTCATCAGGTTCGGATGCTGGTAGAACACCTTGTTATTCATGATGTCACTGCAGACAGGTCAGAGGTCAGACTGGAATCTCACACACTAAACACCAGAGGGGCCGTCACTGAGCCAGAGCTACGAGCCAAAACCCTCCACTGCTGTAAACTGTGAATGCTTTAAAATTATTTAATATCATTCTTATAAATAGTGACCTGTGCTGGCAGAATGAGTGTGAATGTGCTCGGGCTAATTTTGAGCTACAGGCAAAAAAAAAAGTGCAAAATGTAAATTGTATTCGGATTTAAGGTTTTCACAAAAATGAGTTCATTAAGCCCTCATCTAGCGATCCCAGTGCTCCAAATAGTAATTAAACATCTCAAATTATCTTTATTTGTACCTTTTCTCCGCTCGCTTGTCGCACTGATTAACATCCGAAGGGGCTGATCCTGATAAATACACACATATTACAGGATTTCAGTTTTCACTCAAGCGCAATCTGCTGTGTCTTAAGTGAACGTTTGGGGAAAAACATCGGATGTGTAACATTATATTAGATCCGTGCAGTACAGTAGGTCTTAATATATACAGGCCATCTGTCTCATTAATATTAATCTAACAATAAAAGAAAAGAGGGAATCACTCGCTGCTCTTGATTGAACTGATTTTGTAGTTTTAATAATTTATTTATTTGTAATGAACACATTAGAGTGATTTTTACATTCGATGATTTGTTTTTCTAACTTGAATGCTTTTACTTAAATGTAAAATGAAAAAGGTAATGCATTATTTTTCTTATATTTGTTCTACTGTTTTTTTTTTGCATCTGTTCTTATTTATAATATCAAAGATATAGGGCTGTGACGGTGGCAGATTTTTACCCCCGTGGTGGTAATGGACCAACTACCGCCAATGGCATGGTGTTGTGATAGATATATATATATATATAATTCTGAAACGCAAAAATAAATAAATGAGGCTCAATCATCTATTAACAAACAAGCGTGTTTATTTTAGCACTTCCGTCAGTGAACACGCAGTCTGCAAAACACTCAAATAAATATCAAAGTAATAATACAGTTAAATAGGAAAGTAGCCTCACCTAAGAATGTTAAATACACCCTGTCTACCTCACGTGAGCGGCACGGCCATTATAATCAGTGATGCTGTCTACACTAGATGCGCTGCGATACGACACGACAAATCCCTCACAGTAAACTGCCTCCTCCTGTTTATGACGTACTGACACACTCTGTCCTGTGTAGACAGACTCAACCTGTTGTGTTGTGACGCAGCGTCTGGTTTAGACACGTTCCCTGTTCCGCCACCAAGCAAGCGGGTGCGTTAACTCCTCGTCTGCACGCGCTCTCTGTGGAACAGGAATCGTGACGTATGTTGCCACATTTTTTGTTAGCATCTTACATTTCGTTCGTATTTGGCCAGTTTGGAGAAAGCCTCACCAATACAAACCTGACCAGCCGGGCGTTTTTGATCACGTGAACTTGAAGATACTTGTACAAACGCGGATGTGTGACATGAATGGAAATGATTCCAGATCGGCGATGCAGTATTTGGTTTCCCAACACGGTCCATCGCTCATCACAAAATAAATTTTCTGAATGTAGAATAAACTGTATTTTCGTGCGCTCAAACCTGCCAATCTAAAGGAAACACGGCGTTTGAGGTCATTTGTGAATTAGCATAGATTTATAGTCTAAATAAAACAATTTGCAACTGTTACTATTATTACACTTGTATACAAGACTTTGTGTTATGCTTGTTATAGAGTGTGTGACGTCACGTGCACTACCGCCGGTGGCAATACACAACCGTGATGCAGTTGTGTAAACAATAGCTATATTGTGATTAATATAGTAATGAATATTAAGAAAAGAACTGGAGGAAAAGATGTAATGTTGCTGGTGATTTTGCTTTGGAACCTTCAGAAAACTTAACTAGATTTTTCTCAGAATGGACTTTGCTGACTCCATCGACTTCAAACAGGTGTAATTCCAACAAATCATATATCATTTTGAAGGTTGCATAATAGAGAATGCAAAAATAAAAATAAATAAATAAATAATTTTGCCAGCACAGGTCACAATTTTATATATTTTCTATATATACTGTAATTATTATTGCTGTCACATGATAAATCGCAATGTAAATATTAAAAAAATATATTTGTATGTGTGTTTCTTTATATATACACAATAAATATACACAGTACACACACATATATTATGTAAACAAAAACTTTTATTTTGGATGCGATTAATCGCTTTGACAGCACTAATAATTATTCTATTTATATACAAATATATTTTGTTTATATTTTTTATTATTTAATATTATGTAATAATGACAAATAATTGTTTACATTCTCAATTTTTTTTTAATTATTTAACATTATTATTAGTATATATATATATATATATATATATATACACACAAAACCCATCTATAATTGTTTAGATAACATACTTTGAATTGTTTATTACACTATCATATGGCCCATTTATCAGTGTTCACTATGTCTCAGACGCGGGTGATTGTGGGTCACCTGAGCCCGTGGATCATCAGCTTCTCCTCCTCGCGGCCCATCCTGACGCTGAGCAGAGAGCGGATCTGACCCAGAGATGCCAGCAGGTTGATGGTGTCCTCCACCGAGACGGCGTTGATGGTGTAGGTCTTGGGCAGCGCTCGCACCTGGCCACCGATGCCGTCGTACTGCCGGTGGAGCAACACGAACATGGCCCGCACCAGCTCGGGATCCTCGATGACCGACTCCTGAGCCCAGCGCACCATCGTCTCCGAGATCAGCTGCTGCAAGGTGCCTTCAGACAGAAGCAGAGATCAGACCGGCTATGAACTAGAGCTGCACGATATATCGTTTCAGCATCAATATCGTGATGTGCGCACCCACGATAGTCACATCATAGGATGTGCGATGTAGAATACTGATCGTTATATTATACTGACGGTTTTCTTTGCTCACACAGACACTGTGTCTACACCCGACGCGACCGCTGCAAATCATTTGAACTTTGTGTCAGTACGTCATAAATAGAACGCGGCAGCAGCATTCTGTCGGGGGTTTGCCGTGTCGCACCGCATCCAGTGTAGACAGCATCACTGATTATAATGGGTTCTAGAGTATTTTGTCGCACCGCTGGCGTCCGGTGTAGACACAGTGAGAGCCACGCAGATGCACGTGAACACTGAATTCTGTTCACTTCCGCATCTATTTGTGCCTGAAATTACATATATGTGCCAAATTATGTCAAAATGGATTTCTCTGCAAGTATCCTTGTAAACACAGCTGCTTATGTCTTAAGTGAAGGTAAAAAAAAACAACAACAAAATCTAAATCACCATAATAAACCAGTTAAAATTAATAAATTACATATTTTTTATTTAATAGAATGTAATCTAATTAAATTATTTGAATTTAAAAAAAAATTGAAGGTAAACAATTGAGAAAGAAAATGGATGTGTAACAGTATAATTGGTTCACAGCAGTTTAATGTTCCTGAGGCTTTCTGTGTCATTAATGTTAATCAAACAACAACAAAAAACACTTTTGTAGCTTTAACACATATTTATTGGATTTAATTTATACAGTGAAGACTACGCAGTGTTATTTTACATTTGGTTATTGAATTTCTGTACCTGAATACTGTTAGACTTACCTGAAAAATATAAAGCAGTTTTATTTAACTTGTATCTTTGTTCTATTATTTTTATCTATGCTTGTAATTTGTTTATTTTCTGTTGATTTACTCACCTACAAAATCACCTCAATCATAGGTTTTTTTCCAAATACAGCTATTCAAGTCATCTGTTGATTTTTAATTCATATTGCAACATGTATATCGCAGAAAAACAACATATCGCAATGTGAGTTGTCCAATATCGTGCAGCCCTACTATGAACCGCATAGAGCTGCACGATTCTGGATAAATTGAGAATCGCTCATTTTTTTTTGTCTCAAATAGAGATCGTGATTCTTCCACGATTCTGAACTAAACAAAACAATGTGTGACAAAATATTATTGCTGCAGTCTCTTTAAAAGTGTTTGATTAATTTGAATGAATTATTAAGCATTTAATATATATGTATTTAAATTAAATATTTATGTAATACACCAATTTTTAATATTAAAATGATGAAAAAGTGGGTTGAATGAATGATTCAGTGAGTCACTCATAAATACTTCACTTGTTTCATTACTGGATGAATGTGTTTTTGAATGAATGATTTTTAACAGTCACTTGCTGCCATCTAGTGGAGAAACAATGCAATCCACACAAGCGTTATTTGATGCAGTTACTTTCAAAAGATGACTTGCTCTATTTTGATAACTACCATAGACGTCAGTGTTTATATCTGACCTATAAACTTTCATCCCAGTATTTCTGTGATAATATGAATGACTGCAAGACACAGATAATACTGTGTAGTTGAAAAGCTTGTTTGTGAAGCTGTTTCTTACCCAAATATGCTAACTCTCTGCTCTCTGGTAAGAAACAGTTTTACATGTCCATTTACAACCCTAGGATTTCTCCCTAGAATGAAATGGTCTGTTATTACCTTATTTGGAAGGGTCATGAATAATAATGTTGAGCTCTGCTCTGATTGGCTGTTTCACAGTGCGGCTCATTTCAGTAGCTCACAGCAGGAAGGAAACACAGGGAGGAACATATATATTTCAATACTTTCTTGCGCAGTTATATCGTTGGGTAATTGTACTGTAAATAAAATGCGGGCATCAGGGAACCACTATTAATATGCGGGGCATTGAAACTGCTTTGGAATGCACGATATGTTATAGTTTCACTTTCACTTTCGAGATTTGCGATCTCACGAACTCTGTTTATACTATAGAGCGGCAGTACTTACCACACATTTCACAAGATCAGATGCTTGTCAGTGGTGCTCAGGATCTGTAAATCATTCGCCATCATCCTCAGTCATCTCTCCTCACTCTGTTTATGTGGTAAGTGAAATCTTATGTACTGTAATGTAACAGGCTACCGCTAGCAAGGAGCTAACCATGTCCCTTTTGCTTTCCATGCCTTTCTGAATACAGACACCAACCCATCCCTGCACTCCACACCCCCTGCACAGCCTGGAACATAACATTTATTTCCATGATCTGCCATTTTCTCTGTTGTCCTCGCTTGTTTCTTCACAATACCTGCAGAACGCCACAGTCGGTGTTATGTTCTGATTCGCTTATTTTTGAGTGGTCTTTTGCATTCACAAGATTTACATAAGGAGGAGGAAACAATGGTGTCTGAGGCTCACTGCATGTCATTTCCATGCACAGAACTCTTATTATTTAACTATGACAAGGTAAATAGAGTTTTCCATTCTATGGCACCTTTAACGATTAATCGTGCAGCTCTAGAACCGCACAACATGGTCCTCGTGGAGGAGAAGAAAGCCTCACTCACTGGGTTTCTTTGATTTCTTCTTCTTTGGTATATCCATCATTTTCTTCTTCAGGTAGGTCACCTTCTCCACCAGAAACATCAAACGCCCCCTGATGGTGAAATCACTGTCTCCATCTGATTTATCATCATCCGTCTCAATGCCTGCAGTACAGACACACATAAACACAAACCTCATCATCAACATCTAAAACACAGAGCAGAACTAGACTTCTGTGAGTTCACTGGGAGTAAATCACACATGAATCACTAATCAATAACAACACAGATCATGAATTACTTGAAAATCACTTGAAGCATGAAAAGCAAACAGTTTGGCAATGGAGTGAGAAAAATTAATTTCAAGATACATTTTAATGATCCTGCCTTGTTTATTAATTAATCTGGTTTAATGATGTTTAGATATGATCACTGATACTGCAGAGGATCGGAGAGAAACCCTTTACCACAGTGTGTCATCAGATCTTCATGGAAGTCCAGCAGCTGCTCACGGATGTCCTCCGGACACGGACAGTCCTGCTTCTCATCCTTAAAATTCAGCAGCATGTTAATCTGAGGAAACACACACAAACAAAATCATCGTTCACAGCACACTGAACTTTTCTGACAATACCCTAACCTTTTTTGAGTTAAATAATAAAAATATGACCCTGGAGCACAAAAGCAGTCATCAGTAACACAGGTATTTTCTCAATATTTAGATTTTTTTGCACCCTCAGATTCCAGATTTCAAATAGTTGTATCTCAGCCAAATATTGCCGTATCCTAACATTTCAGCTTATCCATTCAGCTTTCAGATGATGTATACATTTCAATTTTGAAAAATTGAGTCTTATGACTGGTTTTGTGGTCCAGGATCACAAATGATCACAGGAAATAATGTAGGGACAAGTAATAAATCTGGGATTTATTTGATCAAATTTAAGATTTACGAACAGATGAAGAGAAATAGAAAAAGAGTTATTATCATGGTAATCAGCTGACCTGTTCCTGTGGAGGAGAGCGGAACTCTTTGGTTTTGCGTGCCGTCAGAGCGGCGGACATGTTTAACGCCTGCATCACCTCATTATAGCGGAAACGCTGGTTCTCCTGAAGATTCGCCACAAAGTCGTCAGAGAACGCGACCACAGCCTCGATACGGTGACGCACCTGACAGTCACACAGGTACTGCAGCAGGTGACACATCTGAACACACACACACACACACACACACTGTAAACATCTCATCACTTCACTCAATCACCTGAGCTTCTTCACTGGATCAACACTCACCAACACTTCCCTGAGATTACATCTATGCTGACCATTCATTTTTATAAGAGAACTGAAAAATAGTGTATATACGCATGTACACACACTACTGTAAGTTTAGTATTATTGAGATTTCATTTTCAGTTTTACTCTTTTAGTACATCAAGTTAAACTAAATGAAAATGAGAAATGTTGCCTTGGGAACTAGCTGAAATAAACTTAACTTTACAATAGAACTTTACATTGATAGTACATATTTACATGATATATTATGTTATTTCAGTTAATATTTATTTTAAGTAATGAAAATGTTTGAATGGTTTTAATTTGAGCAAATATAATAACCTTGATACACACATTCATGTATATACATGCATTAAAATACATTAATGCATTTATTAATAATAATATATACCTTAATCCAATAAAATGAGTTAATTATAAAAGATCAATTAAATTGTTGCTCAGACAACATACAGAATTACCTAATTTTGCCATAAGTCAAATATATTAAGGTTCTGCAATATATAAATATATTGTGGAAACTTAATTTCCTGTAGAGCTGCTTTGCAACGATTTGTATCTTAAAAAGTGCTATACAAATAAACTTGAATTTAATTGAAATGAAATTATAAATTAAACTATAAAATACACTGGTTGGCATTTATTTAGAGAGATATTTAAACTTTATTTAGTTTTCTTATACAGTGTACACTTGTTCAACAAACATGGTCCAAAAATAGAGCTATTTAGGCCTAATCAAAAATATTTAGAATTATCAAAATAATCAATGAAGGGGGTAAGAATTTAAAAACTCTATATTTTGAAAGTTGACATTTGCAACTACCTGTCAACTAGCAATTAGTGGTCAATTAGAAGACTGCCTGCGTAATATCTGCTAATAGGGATGTCAACGATTAATCGACGATCAAATAATTGTCGATAATGATGTAATCGATAAGAGCTATCGATGGTCGATTAAGCGGTTTCATTTTGGGGTGTGTGCACCTCGTGCGCAAAACACGTGCAAACGTCTGTGAGTGACAGTGAAGGGGCTGGGTCTTACACCAAAATAATTTACTAATGTACAAACTACGCTGTTAATGTGATCCAAACTGTACATTAAAACAGATATAATACAAAGTTCTTTTGTATTGAAATGTAGTAATAAGTCATATTCAAATTTCCCTAGATAATTGTTGCATATCGGGCACTTCGCTTTGACAGGGCTGCGGACGCGAGCAGGACAGATAGGCTATTCATTCATACAACATATTAATTTATGGCCACTGTCCAGGTTTCATTCATTTGTTCCCTAGAAAACCCATGAATTTAAATGCGGGAGCAATTTAAGTCATAACGAATTCTTAATTCATGGCCACGAAACCTTTAATTTCCCCCACGTTTACCACAGTAAGAGATGCAAAAACAGTGATTAAAACAACAATAAAATAAACCTGTGAATCTAGAGGGTGAGACAGTGAGGATTTGGGAAAAGAAACAATAAATAATATTAAATTCGTGACCATCTGGCAAAACAGAACACAAAGCCGCGTATGGCTTGATTTAAATGTATGTATGCGCTCGAACGGCATGAATACAAAAGCATGGTCGCGATGTAACATTTGCCTGCTAACCAATTATTTATCTTATTAACAAAGCTTTGTACCTCACTTGTGTCATAATACTCGCATTAAAATGTTTCAAATGGGTAAGAGTGTGTTTTGCCGTTGCAACGCCGGTGGATTTGGAAACGGATCACTGACTGCACGTCACAGCCCCATGCGCCGTTCTTGCGTTTGGGAACATTTTATTTTAAATCCCGATAATGTCAATTGCAAACATTGCAACGATGTTTTAAAATAAAACAATGAGCACCGTGAAACCATTTAAAAGGCGCATCCAGCGGTCTCCGTGACAGAATATGAAACAGCCCACAAAGTATAATGATCCCGCGCGGAACTACGGCGCGCTCTTCATTTTATCAAATGATCGTAATCACATCACTTCATTTTACGATCCTGCTACTAGCCTTTTACTTAGACTAAAAACCCCTTTCATTCGGGTGAGGAAGCTGGCGTTTTGAGTGGTATTTGCACATCCTGTCATGCCGGTGACTATATGCTACTGCAATAGAGGCATTTTGCAGTATTAAGGTTAACGATTAATCGATTAATTGATGGTTAATTTAAACGACGATCGATTGTGGAAATGTTTGAAAATTGACATCCCTATTTGCTAACTATTTACTTTGATGGACATTCAACTGATTATAAGTCAAGTCGATATTATTTGTATAGCTGGGTGGCTTCATATCAGCTTTACAGTATTTAGACGGGGGGAACAACTACTATAACTACTTTGCAACTAAATGCCAACTTATTTTACTAACCCTAACTGTCTACTAATACTCGAATGCAGTTGCATAGTTAGTTATATTCAGTAGAATGTCTAAAGTGGACTACTGAAATAAAGCGTGACTAGTAAATGTTTTTCAGATCCTCTTCACTCACCTGGAGTTTGACGGGTTCAGGAAGCTTCATCTGTAGAAGTCCTTCTTTGGGCGTCTTTCCTCTCAGGCCGTGTTCCTCGGCCCCGTCCCCTTCCAGTCGGCCCCGCCCACAGCCGTCCTCCGGCGTCCCGCCTCCGCTCTCCACTCCGGAGTCCTGCGAGAAGACGCTAGGCTCGATTAGCTGCAGGATGGTCTTCAGGTCTCCGTTGTGGAAGATGCCCATGATCAGGAGCGTGTAGAAGAGTTTAATGAGCGGGACGAACAGGAACTCGGTGCTGCCTCCGACGGGGTCGCGCACGTGTAAGCTTCCCTCCCGCACCGCCTCCGTCAGCATCTCCATGGTGCGGCTCTTCAGCGTCTCCAGCGGGAACTCAGGGCTGTGCTGAAACCCAACGGCGCTCACGAAGCTAGGCGAGGAGAAGCGCATCCGCGGCTGCAGAGAGGTGCTCAGGCCGATCCCCGGCAGCCCGTGCTTCTTCTTCTCGTCGGGGAAGAGCGTGATGCTCTTGGTCTCGGGGGTCATGGGCACGATGTACTCAGAGTTCATCATGAGGCGCGCGGTGGCATAGCTGCTCAGGTGGATGTCGATCAGCAGGTCGTAGTATCCAGTGCGCAGCAGGCCCGGCATGTATTTGTTCTGGATGGCGTAGAGCAGCTGCGCCTCGTCTACGTGACTGCAGAGCGCGTGAGCCACACGGTTGTTCCCCAGCGCGCAGATCGCTGAATACAAGCGCAGCGTGTGATAGTGGAACTTCAGCAGCTCTCTCTGCTCCGACAGCTCCAGGATATCCAGAGACCTGACAGACGAGTACACAACATCTCATCTAAAATCATCATCACCGCCACATGCATGTAAAAACGGCCAAACCAAAATTTATTCAGACACCATCAACATTTCAAACATCACAGTTTATTTGCTATAGTTTAGAACAGTGGTTCTCAAACTTTTTATACCAAGTACCACCTCAGAAAATATCTGGCTCTCTAAGTACCACCATAATGACCAACATTAAAACACAGTAGCGTAGTAGGTTTAACTATTCAGCTACAGCTCTGGCAGAACCTGATTTTACCAAGTGTGGCATGTTCCTGGATCAACATCTTTGTTGACCCTGGAACAACATTGTGATAAACCAATCAGATTTGAAGAACCAGTTTATAGTTTTTGTGAAGTTTAGGCTTAAAATCAGTGTTTGGTGCTTGAACATCAGTGTCATTCATCATTTCCTCTGATTTTAGGGATTACTCATGGTTAAGGTTAGGTTTAGGTGAGGCACAGCTCTGCACAATTCAAAAACGAGGCAGTTTTATTCTTAATAAGAATATTTATTGTTGGCCACTATAACATTGTAAATGCACAGTTTGGACATTAACACTGCACTGTGCTTACAAACAGGTAAATAAAAAACTTAAATAATTATTAAATTAAAATGTGTTGGACCTAAAAGTTAAATAAAAACTGTCCTGTTGTCACGTTCCCTCTCGGGACACAAGGAGCGAGGAGACGTAGGAGTTCCAAATAGCACATTTATTGGAGAGACACACACAAGGAGACGAGGAGCTTGGGGAGAGACGAACATCAATGACGTTAGACCGGACACAGGGGCTAGGAAACACAGGGCTTATAAACACAGGGAAATTGGCAAGGAAGAACAGAAACAGGTGTGGGGCAATCACATGCAGGGCTGGGGACACATTAACTATTAATTAAAGGAACGAGGATGGCCAGATAGGGACACGAGAGGAGGGGAAACACAAGACAAGGACTGACACCTGTACTTAAAGCTGCAGTCCATAACTTTTGTCGCTCTAGTGATTAATAAACAGAACTGCATGAGTCTTGTGGAAGAACACTGTAGCCGGAGCTACTTCTCTCTGTTGATGTCTATGATGAATCTCGCAGGTACTGGGCTACTCCGCAGTGGTACCTATCCGAACCAGTCTAAATAGTCCAAATATAAACACTATAGGTGTACTGTAGTGATTCAGGACAAGCCAAAAAAACTGTTTGGAAAATGGATTCATGGTGTACTCGCTTATTATATAAATGTTGAACACAAAAAAGTTACGGACTGCAGCTTTAAATGTAAAAAAAAAACTTTACTCAAATAAAGATTAAATTAAAATGTATTGTGTTTTAACATTAATTTATATTTAATTTAGTGATTACCACTCGTGGTACTCGTAACTGGAAACATCAACTGCATTGATTGCAAAAAAAAAATCAAAAGATGAATTCTATAATTAATTATTTTAATTTATTGCACCTCAGTTGTGCAACATTTCCAGTAATTCTGTGGACTGGAGTCAGTTATTCCTCACACGCTGACACTCAGTCCTAATGTCCAGAGATCAGTGTGAGTGTGATTGATTGTGTGTGTGGGGTGTGTGTGTATTTGTACCTGTTCTCCTCAGGTATATGGAGCGTCATGAACTGCAGTGGTTCTGAACTCTGCACCATCCAGCCCAGTCTCTCACTGACCCTGCTGACCTCTGACCTCAGGAACTGATTGGGCACACGGCTCCATAACACAGACGTGAGGAACTGCACGTGTAACCGTGGCGGACACTGAGGAACCGCATTCTTCCGCTCGCTTTTAAACAGACCTGCAGAGAGCGGCATGACACTCTACACACACACACACACACACACACACACACACACACACACACACAGAGAGAATCAAAAGTTCACATAATAGTCTTTGCAAACTTCATCATTTCACAGATGCGCTCCTGTACGAGCTAAATTTACACTCGTCCTCTTTGTGCAACCAGAGCGAAAATAAAAATAGCCTCAGCATCCTTTGTATGTATGTGTGTGTGTGTGTGTGTGTGTTTGTGTGTGTGTGCGTGTGTATGTATGTGTGTGCGTGTGTATGTATGTGTGTGTGAGAGAGGGTGTGTGTGAGTGAGCTCACCTTGATGCGTCCCAGTTCGAACTGGAAGACGTTTGGACTGGTTGCCTGCGCAAACACTGCAGGGAAAAGTTTAGTACTGGGCTCCACCTGCAGACACAGTTACGCTGCTAGTTAGTCCTAGTCAGAGCTGGGTAGTAACTGATCACATGTCATCTGGATTACTTTATCAGATTCCAAAAATTAAGTACTTGTAATTAGATTAAATTACATTTTAAAATACTAAATTTTAAAATCAGTCTTGCGGGCTCAGACTACAGTTACTTTTTTATGGATTGCATGATTACATATTATTTACAGAATAGCAATAATTTATTGATTCTCCCTAACTGCTCTTTTTCATCTTTCTAAAATAGCCTACATCTTATATACACTCAGAAAGTCTTCAGTTTTGTGGACATTCACACAGAGATCAGCCATTAGTCCGGTGCTACACAGCATTTGTCCACTGGATTTACAAAAATCATTTCAGGTTTAAGAAGTGTTTCAACGCTGCATCAACTGCTGATGAACACATTCATTTTTGTTAGTATTGGTTATTTTACCATGTATTACTTTGGATGGTGTTTGTCTTTCAAACACATTAAAATGCACAAAGTCACCATCTTTTTTTGCCATCTGATTCTCTTTCACCTAATATATTTTTATTTGAAGTACCGAGATTTTAAAATAAATATTGTAATACTGAAGTATCTCATTTGCATGTTCATCGTTCACTGACATTCATTACAGTTACATGACATGCAGGTAAACAAATAAAATATTTCTTTTTCTCAACAAGTGTTTTATTTTGATTCATTCTAAAATGTTTTAATTTAACATTTTTATAATTTAATTAAATATTAGCTTTTAATTAAACTCATAAACCCTCTGTAGTTCTTTCACAAACTCAGTTTGGGAAACCATGATGTACTATAATAGTTTAATGCACTTCATGTTGTTGATAACAAATGGAACATATTTTCTTACTCTTTTTATTTTTATATCAATATGGTACATGATCATCCTATTTAAATCAATGCAAAAAACAAGATAGGTCAAAAGTAAACAAAGTAATCTAAAAGTAGTCTAATTATATTACCTAAAATGTCACGTAAAATGACCTAAATGTAATGGATAGAGTTACTGACTACAATTTTTATCATGTAATTTGGCATGAGTATTGGATTACATTTTGTAAGTAATCTACCCAGCTCTGGTCCTAATTAAGCAGTCCCTCCAGCACAGGCTGCTCAGAGGAATGAACCATACCTGGTAGAAGGTGCTGAGCTCTTTGCCGTTGGAGGTGAAGGTGAGGAGGCCGTTGGCTGCATCCACCAAACACCCGATCTCCAGCCCGTTATTATTGCGGCCCTGACTGGGATTGCTGCACTCGCCACCCCAAACCATGTAGCAGTTACTGCGCTTGATGCTGCCAAACAGACACATACTGCTATTGTACAACCTAGTGGTGTGCCATATATATCTATATATTGTGGCGGGAGGAGCAAACGACAGACACAGTGGGTGTGGCGTCAGGCCACAGAGAGGCTTTTATTAAACAAAATAATAAAGTGTCCAAAGAGGGTAAGGTGTCCACAAATAAACAGGGGGTCTGGTGTCCTCGTCGTGCTGCGGGTTTGTGAAGGAGGGCAGTGTTCTGGAAGGAAGGGTCCAGGTAAGGTCGTACGGGTGCGGAACTCGACCCATTCTCGACACTCCCTTCCTGGACCCACGAGGACACCAGCGTGCATGCACGGGGAAGTGCATCACACACCCACTCCCGTCGGGAGCCTGGTGAAGGGCGGCCAATACGGGACGGGGTGGTGATGATAATAAGGGGGGAGGCAGCCGACTCGTCACTATATATATATATATATATATATATATATATATATATATATTTGACATTATCAAGTATTTTGCAAAAACCATTCAAAACAGAGCAAAACAGAGCGCACACATACATTAGCTGAAGTCTAGACTAGTGCGCTTATATTAGAGTGCGTTCTCTGCATGATTCAGTCTATTAAAATGCCTTTAGAATGATCAAAAATTCAAGACATGGGGACAGAAAATGTATATATTTTTACCGCTTCATATAGTTAATCAATTTCACACCAAGAGTGCCGTTTTTGTCCAAAAATTTGCATTATTACAAATGTGATATTATTTTTTACAACAGTTCAATAAACAAGACGTTAATTAAGAGACTTACATTTTAGACAAATACCATATTTCCTGTTTTTGCTGTATTTCAACAACAAAAATAATTCCAAACACAGCCCCAGCACTGTTTTGTGTCTCTGAGCAACATGACAGTGATTCGTTCCTGAATGAATCAACCGTTTAAATGATTCGATTCAATCACAATGACTCACTTATTAACAGTGACTTGCTGCCACCTACTGGCCGTTTTAATTTCACATTCAAAGTATCTTTTATTTTTTAAATAATTTCAAATATCAGTATTTAATGTTTTATTTTTAATATATCAAAACATTATGCATTTGTAATTGCAGGTTAAATGCATTCATGTTCTGCATTATAAAGTGTGTAAACACATCTAAATGCCACTTTAATTGTAGCATCTGTGTTTCCTCTGCATTGTAAAGATGAATTTTGTTGATACTTATTTCATTTGCTTGGTAACAGTCCAAATGTCTTATTATCCTAATTCACTGATTAAATATAAGAATTTGACTCGAAAGATAATGGACACTTTTAGAAAAAAAATTGGCTTTATAAAGGTAAAAATGCCCATATGTCGCAGTCCTACTCCACCCGCTCCGAGCTGGATTCGAACCGCGGTCTCCTGCGTGGGAGGCAGGCGCTCTAACAAGGAGGCTAAAGGCCACCACCTGTAACGGTTGTCGCTAGAGCGCCACTTGAGATCGGGGAGTGAGGTTTAACCTGCACAGCACTTACCCGCTGGCCTCTGCTACACATAAAATGTAAAAATCAGTTTAAACTTATTGGAAAAGATTAATTTCTATCAGTGTGAACTGACCAGCACACAGAATATGAAGAATATCAAAAACTTTAGATGTCAGCTGTCCAGGGCAGTCCTTAAGATACCAGTACAATAACACACTCAGCAAAATATCATCTAATTATCAATAAAATCACAGAGAATATCGAGATAATATGTTTCTCAATATCGCACACCCCTAGTACAACCATTACATGTTTGCATCTACAGACAGAAGTACACTGTGCTCCTGCGACGTCAGCATCACTGACCTCTCGTGAACTTTGCCCTTCTCGTCTCCCAGGGTAACGGTGACCGTTCGGACCGTGCTGAGCTCGAAGGCCAGGTCGTACTGATGAAAGTCTGAGGTCACCCAGCCGACCCACACACTGGACGGCTCCTGGCCGGGGAAGATCCTCACCGAGTAATAATACTGACACACAGAGACAGAAGAGCGTCATGTAACACTCAGCGGAGAGCGGGACGTTCTGATAGTGCGTCTCTGTCGCTCACCGTTGATGTCTGTATGAGATTCTCACAATCGTCTCTCTCATCAGCCAAAACCTCCTCTGACAGACGAGCGTTACTGCTGGAGTTACTGCTGTTCATTTCAGGCTTCGTTCTTTTCAACGTGAACCTGAACAAACACACACATACAATTATACTCAAACACATCATCATTCCCGACAAAATCAGACTCGAACACATCTCTCTTTCTGAAACGTCCGAACACAATTCAATCCAAAACAAGGGATGCAACACCTGCATTAACTGTCATCTTCTACATTTTAGGTTTCTCTTTTAACATCAAGTGAATTATGAACCAGCTTATAACAGGCGTCCAATACTGACTACGGAAAAGGGGAATAACCAATGACATTTGAGGTTACAATTAAAACAACAAGCCCCACCCCACGACTGATCTGTTTTCCTCTCGCGGAAGTGATTTACCGTGCGTGCCAGCATCAGTGGTGCACTCGGTTATTAATGGCATTGATTTGCCGTTATAATCTAACTCTAGCACTCTCTATTCTAATTCTATTCTATAAAAAAACACTAGCTTCTCTATTCTTTTTGTATTCTATCTATTCGTTTTCTTTTCATTCATTTATACAATTAACAAAAAGCAAAAAAAGGCCTCAAACACTAGCTTGCTCTATTCTATTCTTTCTGTTTCCTTTTTATTTATTATATAATAAAATAAAAAACCTTGCTATGTGTACTGCGTTAGGCTAACTGAGGCTGGTCATAGCACTTGCATATCATTGCTCTTTTGTTGATTTTGATTTGTAAGTCGGTTTGGATAAAAGCGTCTGCTAAATGACTAAATGTAAATGTAATGACCTCTGTTTGATTTTGGAGGGTTTCTCCTGATTATGATCTTTGTGGTTGTTGAACTCATCTCGTTCTCTGTCGGGTCCGTTCGAGCTCACGTGACTGTGTGGCGTCTTCATCAGGACCTCGAAGTCCGACACCGTCTCGAAGTCCTCCAGATCTCTCTTGGGAGAGAAGAAGCTGCCGTTGGCGGGCAGTGTCCCGCCGGGCGAGCGCAGGAACGCCTCCGAGCACTCGATGGGCATGCTGAGACGATAGAACATGATGTCTGTGCTGCTGTTCTGTGAGCCAAATGACCTCTGCGTGACCTTTAGGCACGGCGGGCTCTCCACCGTCCCGTCGATCCGCGTGACCTGCAACACACACAGAATCCTGTGAACGCTCAGTACTGCGTGACCTCTGACCTCGTGACCTGGTGTGACCTCTGACCTCGATGTGCTCGTGGTTGAGTGGGACGGGGATGAACTGAGGCAGGCGTTTGCTGATCCACATGGTCAGATCACGGTTCATGTTGACGGCGAAGGGTTCGTAGCCCTCCTGCAGGCCGCAGATGGTGAAGTACTTCAGAGTGCTCACGTCCTTCCCAAAGTTCATACGGCCCACCTGACACACGCCCAGACTACAGACCGGGATGAAACCTGACAACAATAACACACATCAGTGATCAGTTTATGAAGTCAATCATACTAGTGCTCAGTGTTTATCTGTAATTTTCCAGTGTAATTTTCCAGTACAAATACCTAAACATTCTTAAATCAAGATACATTTACTTCAGATGCAAAATGACAAGTCTTGTTTTCTGAGAAATGCATCGAAATAAAGTAAGTTTTTGTTATTATTATTAACTAAAATCAAAACTAAAACTAAAAAATTAATTTCAGCTAGTTGCCAAGACTTTTTCATTAGTTGACTCATTTTCATTTAGTTTAACTTAATACTAAAATAGTGCTAAAATAAAAATAACTAAAAACTATACAGACATATAAAACAAATTATAAAAATGGCAAAAACACTACTAAAATGCTACTACAATAGAGCTAAAATAAAAATAACTAAATAAAATAAAATAAAAAATATTTAAAACTGAATAAAAACTATACAGACATATAAAAAACAATACAAACAAAATAACACAAACAATGCAAAACAATGCAAAAACACAACAAAATAAAAATAAAATTAAAAAAATGATTAAAATAATAATAACAACTATAATAGTATCTGAATTACACTAAAATAACACTGAAAAATCCACCAATGAGGTCAGAAAAAAAACTTTATTCAAAGAGAAAACATTGGCAGATTTCTGGCAGACATTTGTTCTTGTTTTAAGCATGAAATCACTTTATTTTGATCACTTTCTCAGTAAACAAGACTTCTTATGTCATTTTGCTACTGGTGTAAATGTATCTTGATTTAAGGATGGAAAACAAGACAAAAATACTGGTTAAGAACATTAAGAACACTGTTCGCAGTTTCTAATAAAATACTCTGACATATGACAGACCTGCCACTGACCTCACAGAATAAGACATATGCTGATACATATAGTAATGGATGATGTGTCAGAGGTCAGCAGGTGGCGCTCATGTCTAGTTCTTACACTGCAGGATCTGTGAAGAGCCGTAATGACAAATGACACAGCAACACTCACCTGCTGCTCACGATAACACTCCAGGAGACATAAACAAGACACAAGAGCTGCTGCAACTAATGCACGAGTGTGTGTGTGTGTGTGTGTGTGTGTGTGTGTGCGCGTGTGTGTGTCTGCTGGAGCATCAGTGTGTGTTTTGCAGTATCAGCTCTGTAGGTGTTAGCAGAGCTCAAGTCTGCTTAGCTCCAGTGCTGCATTCTCACACACACACACACACACACACACACTGTATCAGACAATATGACAAACAGTTAAATAAGAGGGAATGATGAACAGCTAGAAAGAAAGTCATTTCGGACGTGGAGTAAGTTATTAGATAATGATCAAAGATTATCAAGCATGTTATCAAACATTTATTTCTTTATAATAACATCACTTATGAAAGCAGGAACATAAAGACAATAGCGTCGGATTTGACTTTAATCAACGGGATACTTCACCCAAAAATGAAAACGCTATAAGAAAAATAAGATATTTTGAGTTTTACGGTCCATATAATGAAAGTTAATGGGCTCCAATGTTGTTCCAATGTCCTTCAAAGTTTGTGTCTCACTGAAGAAAGAAACTCGTACAGGTTTGATTGATACTAGGGGAGTAAATGATGACAGAATGATGATTTCTGGCTGAACTATTGCATTAAATCATAGATTAATCACATAATGATGGACGTCCTACAAATATCCGAGTGTTCATTTCACCTAACAATCTTTCTTTACCAGGATTAGGAAGCGTCTCACTCACCTTCCCAAACTTCAAAGTCTTTGAAGGCGAGTTCAGATCCCGAGTCGTCGAGCAGCACCTCTCCGTTGAGCGTGAACATCATGGTGCGTTCGTTCATGTCCACCATGCAGCCCACCACGTCTCCAGACAGCCATGAGCGGCCGAAGTGCTCGTTCCCCTGATGCCAGCGCTGAGCCTGCAGACACACACGTCAGCTTCCATCCGTCCTCAACACGTGTGATGCTTCTCAGTGTTTCTCCATTCCGCTCACCTTGAATCCATCAAAGACGAAGGCCTGGTCGTCTGAGCCCAGCTCCAGGTCCGGCAGACAGCCGGGTCTCGCCCAGCCCACCCGCATCTCTCCCGCCGTCACCACCTCCAGCTCAAAGTACCACTTCCCTCCGTTCACGCTGTACGTCTTCTCCGCTCGGAATATCCGGAATCGCTCAGCAGACATATTACCCACGTCTGCTCGAGCTGCTGCGCACAACACACACACGTGTGAGCAAACCACAACTGCATGATGATAATACACTAGTGTGCTCCCAAACAATGACAAATGCATTAAGAAGATATCGCCATTCAACTGTATCTTAATTTCATTTATTTATTCTTTTTCTTTCATTTTTGTCTTTCTTTCTTTCTTTGAATGTATAACTATGATTGCCTGGTGTTTTCTTTTTTCTTCCTCTGAATTATTGTATGGTTGTATGTTATATGTAGATATGTGTATATCTATATTATTTATAGTATATTACTATATTTACGTGATTGTTACTTTCTGTCTGACCTAAGATGAACCAAATAAAAGCACAAAAAAGATATCTGCATTCAGAACTCAGAAAAGAAGTCAACCATTTGTTTGAGATGGTCACCTGTTTTCTCAGAAGAATATAGATTTATATAAAAATCTCTAAATCAATTATTAATATTCTTATTATCAAAGAAAATATTATCTTGTGAGTAAACAATTGTTGCAATATACTGAAATGCTGCAAATTGTTTGGCAATATATGCTAAAAATTTCCCAGGATTGTCTCCATGCTCATAAAATCGTTGTTTTAAGTATCTTATCTTCTTCTCTGCGCTCAAGGGCACCTCAGTCGTGGTATTGAGGGAGAGAGCGCTGGACATTCACTCCCCCCCCACCTACAATCCCTGCCGGCCGGGGACTCGAACCCACAACCTTTGGATCACGAGTCCGACTCTCTAACCATTAGGCCACGACTTCCCCTTAATTGAAGCTCCATAGTGACACTGGCATGAAATGCTTTCTATATTACAAGATTGCATTCAGAACTAAAAACCAACAATGCAGATCAACAATTTTGATGACATCATGCTGCACTTCAGATTGTCTGTCCAATCAAATGCTCTCTAGAATCTGAAGCATCCCGCCCCCTTCATTATAAGAGATGCTGAAGCTAAATCAGTTCTTCAGTTCATATATTTACTCATTTCTATATAATGAATAACACACAGTGCACTTTATAGGGAACAGGAAGTGATTCAGCAGTGTATTTTGTATTTATTGTACGGTGTCAGGCTGTGAAGCAAGTGAAACACTATCAGCTTTTTAAAAAAATAAGAGACAATCTCTTTAATTGATTTCATGTTTTAATACATTTTAACACAAAACTGGGCTCATCAAGCCACTGCACAAGTGTTAATTTTGTATCACTGATATACTATTATAGTATTGTAGTTATAGTATTCGATTTTTTTTTATTAATTTTTTTTTTAATCTTGTGAGTTTTTGTCATTATTTGTTTCTTAAAAATATAATACTATTAAATAGTTTTTAGTTTTGTAATTTTAGCATTTCAACTTATACTGAATGAAAATAAGAAATGTTGCCTTGGTAACTAGCTGAAAAAAAATTAGTTTAAGGTTTTTTTATATTTAATTTTATTTCAGTTAATATTTATTTTATTTAATGCACTGAAAACATTTTTTATGGCTAGACTCCTGGTACCGTGGTCTTGATCTGGGGCCTCCAGGTTGTATCCGTATCCCAGCAGCGTCCGCACGGCTTCCCGCAGACTGTCCTTGTTTGATTTCTTGGTTCTCTCGTCCAGAAGAACGTAAGGAACCAGACGAGGGTTCCTCTTGTTCTTGATGTCCTGCAGAGACACAGAGACAAACGAGTGTGAGGAGACATCACGGACACTGCGTGGGACTCGTCTGTGTGTTTAAGTGTCCGCCTGTGACTGTACAGATGAATCCAGACGTGAATCTCACTGACAGCTGTAATCCGGCTCCAGTCTCGTTCCTCAGTATCAGTCCGTTTATATCACACTAAGTATTTCTACTGTAAATTCACTGTAAAACTGATTCTTATACGAAGTATTTGCATTTATGTCAATTTTTCAGTGAATAAAATTCTTTAACTCGAAATCTGCTTCATCTCATTTGATTCTTTTATCCATTTTCCTGTTTATTTGTACTTTTGTACTAAATGTACTCGTGTGTCAATTTAGGTAACGTTTTTAACTTTACTTCTACAAAACTATGTGTTTTTGCTTTGTTTTTATTCAATATATGAAGGTGCTTTAAACTGAATCATTATATATTCGAATTAGTGCTGTCAAACGATGAATTGCGATTAATCGGATCCAAAATAAAAGTTTTTGTTTATATATGTGTGTGTGTACTGTGTATATTTATTCTGTATATATATATATTTAGAAAATATTTACATGTATATAAATTTATATTCTTATATTTTATATTATATATAAATATATTTAATATATAAACATAAAATATTTTTCATAAAATATATACATGCATGTGTTTGTATTTATATATACATTAAATATACACAGTATACATACATATATTATGTAAACAAAAACT
This sequence comes from Barbus barbus, assembly GCF_936440315.1. Lineage (NCBI taxonomy): Eukaryota > Metazoa > Chordata > Actinopteri > Cypriniformes > Cyprinidae > Barbus > Barbus barbus. The sequence goes on from NC_136716.1 coordinate 27,905,028, forward strand.
TTTATTTTGAATGTGATTCATCACGATAGATTGTTTGACAGCACTAATTCTAACAATAATGCACAATGCTATCTTATTTTGTACATGTACTGTAACTTATCCAGATTCATTGTGAATGAAAAGAATATAATAATTTCATTCATTTCAACAAATTTACCATCAATACAGACACTGCGTTCATTACCTCCAACATGTTTTCTCACTAACACTCAGAAACTCAGGAATAAAAGAAAGTTAAAAGTGTAAATATGACAATGACATTCATGTGCGTTCAACTCATAAATCCTATCGTCATGACTTGAACACACGGTATCATGCAGTGTATGTTTAGGAAGCATGTGTATATGTGGATACGTGGGTTTAGGACGGAGCCCGTCTGTATATTACATACTACAAACACTCACACTGACCTGCTGGACACCGTAGGTCCAGCCCTGCCGTATGCGGTCTCGGGCCCAGACGTTGTGAGCATTCTCTGCCAGCTTGTCCACCATGGCCTCCTGGGTAGACGCCAGTTTGATGTGGCTCAGGTCCATCGGGGCTGGTTTATACCCGCTGGACAGCTCGTATCTGACAGGAGAACACACGCTAACTGACCAGTACAGGAGCAACTAACACTTACTACATACATGATCTCAACTCAACTCATGATCTCACCAAACAGGCAGGAAACTCAGTGTAAGGTTTTGTTTTTTTAAATAACGTCCAAGCGGCCAGCGACAGACAATTTAGACTTCTAAAATCATCATGACTTGCCTAAAATAAAATCTATAGATATAAAACAGCTCAAGCATACCACAATGTTAGTTTAAACATTTAACCTATATAAATGTGCTGTTAGATGCATATCCAGTAGTTTGTGCGGAGAGGAGCTAAAGCACGCTTTACAGGACATGTGTGTCAACGCCTCAACTTACACTGAAAAAATCTTAAAATACGCCATCATTTTTGCTCATAAAGGTAAGAGTAATACATCATTCGGAACTGTTAAGGGTCTACTTTTATTTTTGTGCACTTACAATATGAACAAAACGTTGTGCTTTTGTAAAATAACACAGGATGCTCTTTCTGCAGTTTCGGTCTTGAGCAGGAGCGCTGCACAGTGATGAACCAAAACTCAGCGAACACTTGCTTCACAGACTTGATAAATATATCTATAGAAAGCTTTAAACTACTACTTGAAAATTAAATAATTCAAGTCGAAAACAAAAACTCTCATTATGTAATCTGTAAAGATGCATTTCTCTCTAAAGGCGCATCCAATGAGGAGATGGCAAGTCAGGATCATCAACTTCATCTTTGTGACACTGACTCAGAAAACACTAGTTTATTAATAAATAATTCAAATATCTCCTTACTATACCCCCCCAACACATTGATTGTAATTACTTTTGCCGGTAGCCTAGTTTGCGGCAAGCTTTAGGCTTATTGCGTGTGCTTGAACGCAGAACTCTTCCAGCTGCACTGAAGGCACTCGCTGCTGCTGCGGGACACTAAACACCGCCGAGCCGCTCTTGACAGTCGTGGTCTCGAGTTGTCTTCCAGCGCGGCAAATTTTTCATCACCATAAATTGATGGATGTCTAAAATATAAAAATAAGGAGAAGCCTAAAACAGGCCCAAGGCCCGGCCCGTGTCTGAGCTATGACGTGAAAATTGGCCCGAAGCCCGGCCCATCGGGGCCTGAGCTGAAATGCAGGGCTCTACTCAACAGTATAACCCAGTTGGTCCATCTAGTTAACCAGTGTGATCTTTCATGAAAAAGTGAGATATAAAGTGAGATATTATGTGTGACACCAACATCCCAAACACAACATAAATCCAGACACACAAACATGTTAGCATGTCATGAATAACGTTTGACACACTCACTTTGCTGAAAGCTTCAGATTTTTGACTTTCTCTGCCGCTCGTTCATCCGCCACACCGACATGACAGCCCAACGCCAGAAGAGTCCTGCAGCACACACATCAGATCACGGCATGATGGGAAATTGGGAATTACATCAGTGAGTCGCACACAGCAGTAGCTATGTTTCTATCCAAAGTTTTACGAATTAAACTTATGTGCAAAATTGGAATATCGCATAAAACATTTGCGAATAAAGCACCATTTCCATTCCGGTGAGTTTTCAGAGAACAAAATCGTCACTTCCTGATTAACTTGTGCTAAATATCACGAAGAAAAAATTAATTTGCTGCAGCAGGAGAAGGCACTGTATATAAACATTTTTGTATACAATAAATTACGAGCTTGAGAGCACAGACGAAACGTGGTCATGCTATCTTATTTTCAGAGTCTGCTGTTTGGGAACGCAGTTCTGGGAGTTCATTATAACAAAGCACTTTGACGAGACTTTGCTCAAGCATTTTAGAATGACAAAATTAGCATTTCAGATGCTGTGCAATGAGATCGGTCCATTGGTTGGTGCAGGTATGCAGTCTCGTGGCAAAATCACATGCACATTAAGGAATTTGTTCGGTAAAAGTGTTTCCATCATGTTTTTTTGCACATTTTTAGAATTTATACGCATCTTGACGTTTCCATCCAGCGTCTTTTTATGCAATATCCCAAAATGCGCATAAAAACAGGTGGATGGAAACATAGCTAGTGAAATCAATGCTAAAAACAATAAATGCAACTATACCATAAAATCACGTATAGTTATGAGAGCAAACTAAACTGAGCAACTTTAAAAGGAAGGAGAAACACGTGTCACATCTTCTGTTGTAGATGAAGTTTGTCAGTCAAACTCTACAGCAGATCAGATATGACCTAGACAGCATTAATCATGTTAGTATTTGATTTAATGAGATCAAATGTGACGCTCACAAACAAACATCAGTCACAGTGTAACCTCGTTCAGTCCAGTGTGACTCCTGCACAATCACACACAACACTTCATTAAGACACGAGCGCACCGCAGGGACTCACACACACACACACACACGCACCACAGGACTGTAATTAAAGTCATTAGAACGCTTCTGAAACAGAAAAGAAAGGAGGAGACAGAAAAGAAGAGTGCTGATAGAGACAGACACTAATGACAGTCAAAGACTCTCCAGCACAAATATGATTCATCTCAAAGACAATGTGAATTTACTGACTCTATTGACTCGGATTGTGAGTGAGCAGCATGTGTCTCTTCGCATATTTAAGTGCTAACCATCCAAAGCACATGAAACGCAATCACAAGTCAATACAAAAACAAGATCTTCAATCACTATACCAAATGTAATGTCATTTCTAACTTACTTGAGTGTCTCCTGAGACATCTGTAGGTTGTAGCTGCGCTCTTGTTCAGGAAGTCTGGAGAACTCCACCAGACACGGATGCTGCCGTTTATTATCATCTCTCACCTGCATCATGAACCATATTTGTGTTAGAAAATGCAGGAATTCATAACAGACCATACGAGTGCAGCTTTATGGGAGAAATGAAACTAAATCTGTTAAGAAGACTGTATTAAAGACAGAAAGTGAGAGCGTGCTAATGAACAGAACATCACACTGTGTGACTTTATAACACTGCAAAATCTCTCTGTGACCAATCAGAGAGCTGGAATACAGTGACCATAAGCACAGATTCTTCAGGACATCAAGCCATTCATTTCTGTAAATCTGCTTAGAATGAACATGAATTGAGAGAAGCTCCATAAATAAACTAATGGAGATCAAGAGTTTTCCACCACACACATATTCCACAAAAATACATGTATTTGATGTCAGTTAAATTAGGAACATTAAATGATAATGGCAGAACAATCAATCAAACGTTAACTATATTCACAGTAATTAAAAACCAAGCACATATTATGATTGCTTCATCATGTGACATGACTTGAAACCGTTGATCTAGTGTCAGCTGACTTTTCTCTTGCTCATCAACATCCTCACTGTTTCTGCTGGACTGGGGTTTGCAAGTTTTTAAAAAAGCTATTAATTAATTATATTAAATTATATTATATAAATCAAAATTCTAAATAAATAAAAATACATTTCAATAATTTAATTTAAATTCAATTATGTTAACCTGCGCCCTATCTCTACATCTTCCACTGCACCTCTTTCTTTCTCTGTGGGTGTCTGGAATTGTCAGTCAGCTGTCAACAAAGCTGACTTCATTTCTGCTTTTTCTTTAAAATCCACTCAGCATTTTTTATTGTTTTATTGGTTTAAATTAAACAATACATCAAACAAAATAAAGCACTTAATAAAAATTTTTTTTTTTTTTTTTACTATGTCATGTGACCATTTACCAACATCAGAGAACCGTGAACATGCAAATGTGTTAATAAATTATTGAAATGCTTGGCTGACATAAAAAAGTTCATTTATCTCTGATTCAGAGGAATCCTCCACAGAGGACAGAAACACATGCTGAGTGTCTGACGCACCGCTCCGTAGGTCCATCCCAACTCAATCTTGTTCATCACCCACAGCTCATGGATGTTTTCTGCCAGTTTCTCTCGGATCCGCTCAAGATGTGGCGGCAACACGATCTGGACGGCAGAAACACACACACACACATACTCATGAACAAACTCATTCAAATAACTGGTGTGTGTTCAGGTGTGTGTGTGTTCCTGACTGGTGTGTGTACAGGTGTGTGTTCAGGTGTGTGTGTGTACCTGTCTGGTGTGTGTTCAGGTGTGTGTGTGTACCTGTCTGGTGTGTGTTCAGGTGTGTGTGTACCTGACTGGTGTGTGTTCCTGACTGGTGTGTGTGTTCCTGACTGGTGTGTGCTCAGGTGTGTGTGTTCCTGACTGGTGTGCGTGTGTTTCTGACTGGTGTGTGTGTGTTTCTGACTGGTGTGTGTTCAGGTGTGTCTGTACCTGACTGGTGTGTGTGTTTCTGACTGGTGTGTGTTCAGGTGTGTCTGTACCTGACTGGTGTGTGTGTGTGTTCAGGTGTGTGTGTACCTGACTGGTGTCCACAGGTGTCGGCGTGAAGGCTGCCTGTGACAGTGTGATCGCGGGTCCCAGGAGGTCACGTGTTCTCCCATGATCATGTTTGTACTCCTGACTGTGCTCCACATGCAGCTTCTCTCGTGGTAAAACGGCCTCAAAACATGGAGCGTAACCGGACGGAGGCAGGAACTTAAACTCTCCATGACGACCGCCAAACAGGAAGCGCACTCTGAAGAGGACAGGAGTTATTCACCAATCAGAGCAGGTTTCAGTTGCAATTTACATTGACATTAGGTGCGTTCGACTTGAAGCGGCACTGCGCAGAATGACATCAAAGTACCGCGAGAGCGATAAGAGAGCAGATGGATCCTTAAGCTTTCGAATCGCTCTTGCGATACTTTGATGTCATACACTGATCATTCTGTGCAGTGCCGCTTCAAGTCGAACACACCTATTATGATGCTTTCACAACATTGATTGGTTTTGACTGAGCAGTTCTGCCATTCATGTGAGTTATCCATCAGACTGACCAATGGCAGACAGGGGGTGTAGCTGATGGGATAGTGGGCGTGTCTGGAGACGATGAGACTCACTTGACTCCGGCGGAGAAGGACATGACGGGGAAGAAGAGTCCGTCTGAGTTAAAGTTCTCAAACATTCCCTGGACCGGCTGGCCGTTGATGCGGAAGGAGATGCTTGGAGCGCTGAGATCCAGACAGCAGCTGACCACATCCTCGGCCCGCAGCACGTGCTGATTGGGTGAGCTGACTGAACGTGCCACACAACCTGCCAATCAAAGCACACGTTACAGTCACATGGCCTACGGCTCTTTAAAACCACTGACATGCTGTTATGTGAGTAATGGTTTCACTACCATCAGCAGATATCTCACATCAGAACACACACACACACATTTACTCAGCTCTCTAAATGGGGACATTCTGTAGACTTCTACTGATTTTATACACTGTAAATACCATAACATTAACCATTCAACAGGCCATCCAAGATTAGGATGAGTGTGTTTCTTCATCAGATTTGTAGAAATGTGTCATTGCATCACTGTCTCAGCAATGGATGCTTTGCAGTGAATGGGTGCCGTCAGAATGAGAGTCCAAACAGCTGATAAAAACATCAGAATCAGAATGAGCTTTATTGGCCAGGTTTGTTTACACATACGAGGAATTTGTTATAGTGACAGACGCTCTATTTGCAACAGAAAGACAGCAACAGGACAGGACACAGATAATAAAAGAATAATTTTATTGTCAAGTGTTCATGAGATGGATTGCCTGAGGGAAGAAACTGTTCCTGTGTCTGGTCGTTCTGGTGCTCAGAGCTCTGTAGCGTCGACCAGACGGTAACAGTTCAAAGAGGGAGTGTGCTGGGTGTGAGGCGTCCAGAGTGATTTTACCAGCCCTTTTGCTCACTCTGGATAAGTACAGTTCTTGGAGAGTGGGGAGGGTTGTACCAATGATTCGCTCAGCAGTCCGGACTACCCTCCGTAGTCTTCTGAGGTCAGATTTGGTAGCTGAGCTGAACCAGACAGTTATTGAAGTGCAGAGGATGGATTCAATGATGACAGAGTAGAACTGTTTCAGCAGCTCCTGTGGCAGGTTGAACTTCCTCAGCTGGCGAAGGAAGTACAACCTCTGCTGGGCCTTTTTGACAAGTGAAGTGAAGTGAAGTGAAGTGAAGTGAAGTGAAGTGGACTCAATGTGATTGGATCTCAGCGCTCCAAGCATCTCCTTCCGCATCAACGGCCAGCCGGTCCAGGGAATGTTTGAGAACTTTAACTCAGACGGACTCTTCTTCCCCGTCATGTCCTTCTCCGCCGGAGTCACAATGGACTCAATGTGATTGTCCCACTTCAGGTCCTGGGAGATGGTGGTGCCCAGGAATCTGAATGACTCCACTGCAGTCACAGTGCTGTTCATGATGGTGAGTGGGGGGAGAGCAGGGGGGTTTCTCCTGAAGTCCACTATCATCTCCACAGTTTTGAGCGTGTTAAGCTCCAGGTTGTTAAGGCTGCACCAGACAGCCAGCTCCTTAACCTCCTGTCTGTAAGCAGACTCGTCACCGTCCTGGATGAGGCCGATCAGTGTGGTGTCGTCTGCAAACTTAAGACAGAGGGGTCTTTAGATGTGCAGTCGTTGGTGTAGAGGGAGAAGAGCAGTGGAACACAGCCATGAGGAGCTCCAGTGCTGATGGTGCGGGTGTTGGATGTGTATTTTCCCAGCCTCACTAGCTGCTGCCTATCTGTCAGGAAGCTGTTGACTGCATCATCCACAGACCTGTTTGCTCTGTAGGCAAACTGCAGGGGGTCCAGTAAGGGTCCAGTGGAGGCCTTCAGATAAGCCAAAACCAGTCTTTCAAATGATTTCATGGCCACATACGTTAGAGCCACAGGTCTGTAGTCATTAAGTCCAGTAATTTTGGGTTTCTTTGGGACGGGGATGAACAGTGATCTGTTGAAGATCTGTGTGAAGATGGGGGCCACTCCCTTTTCACTGGAGGAAGTGTTAATATGGATTATGGCCTCAGTGTATTTTAGTTAAAAATGTCTTAATGATGGATGTGTTTCATCTTTTGTCTTCTCCAGATGTTAACTGATGGACTGGAGTGGTGTGGATTATTGTGATGTTTTTATCAGCTGTTTGGACTCTCATTCTGACGGCACCCATTCACTGCAGAGCATCCATTGCTGAGACACTGATGCAGTCACACATTTCTACAAACCTGATGAAGAAACAAACTCATCCTAATCTCGGATAGACCTGAGGGTGAAGACATATACATTTTTGGGTGAACTATTCCTTTAAGTAGGCAAGCATGAGCGCCGCAATATGAACTGAAGAAGCTAAAGCTCCTCTCTGTTGTTACCTGCCCACAGGTGTAGTCCATCAAAGCCGTATGAGTAGAGGTCGTCCCCGACACCGTTCCCACCCCAGCCCTCTCCTCCGCCCGGATACGGCCCGTAGCCCTGTGTTGATGCCCAGCCCACCCGCAGGTGAGTGGCTTCGGCCGTCACAAACGGCTCCACGTGGTCCACGATCAGCTCATAATACCACTTCCTGTACTGGGCAGAGCCTTCACTCACACCCAGGAAGATGTTGGGCCTCATGCTGAACGAGCGACACAAAGAGATTGCATTGAGAGAGTGTGAGGGGACAGGCAGTGCAAGACAGGAAGTGATGAGGACGCTGTCCTACCTGCTGACGTGATTGACGAGACGCGTCTGCAGCAGCAGGTCTCTGCCGGGCAGCAGGTTATCACAGATCAGGTGCTGATTGGAGCGAACGGCCACACCATGACACACGCACAGAGAACACAGGACATCCAGCACCTGAACATCACAGACACACCGCCGTCAGTCAGGCTACGAGCCAATCATCCGCTTATGCTACAAGCTCGAAATGCCACAATGCATGATGACCTAAAATACACACTTCCACATATACAAATACAGGGCTCCAGACTAACATTTGAGAGCAGTGGCACCAGCGCCACGAAGTTCTGCAGATGGTGGCGCCAGAAGCCGATTTGGTAGCACTGGGGGTGGTGTGTGGGAGTATAGATCATTTAATCATAAAATTACTATTGTTTTGCATTAATAAGTACAGTTACTAATAAAATTACATGTTCATTTCTTGTTTATACAGATTTGACTGTAAAGCACTAAGCTCGAGTTGGGATGCATACGAAATTTACATTTATTAACATTTAAGTAACGTGCAAAATCTAATTTTTATATAGAAGATGTATATATTCCACTCTTATTAAATGTACCATTATTGTTCTATAGTATTATATGGAACTGACCAACTTCAGTGATTATGTGTGATTTAGTCTTAAATTGAAGAAAAGTTTGTGTTTTTCAAGGCACTTTTCTTACTTCATACACAAAGTGTAAAATTCAGACAAAGTCTGATTTCTTGATGATATTATATTTTATAATAGTCATTTTATAATTTCAAAACCATCGACTCTACCGTGCGACTCCACCGGGCAGGGACACCGGCAAGGGATAGTATCGCTTTTTATTTAAGTTTTTATTGAAATGTTGTTATATGCATGTGTCAATTTTATTTAATTTCTTTATTTTCTTAAATATGTGGGTATATAGTATTTATAGAGTTGTAACTTTTAGTTTTAGTTACTTTTTCTTATTTGTAAGTCGCTTTGGACAAAAGCGTCTGCTAAATGACAAAAGTAAGTAAGTAAAAGTAAAATATAGAGAAAGTAGAAATGAATGACTAATAAGGCAGTAGGTGCTCCTCTGCTGCAGTCACATCGGATATCATTTTGATTTATTGTAAGTACTAAAAATTAAACATAATTAAAACTAAATAAACTAAACTTAAAACAATAAAAAAACTATACAGGTATAATAAAAAGGGGGGGAAACCCATCCAACAAAATTACTTAAACTTAAAATGAAAAGAGAACATATAAAAATCTAATTCTAAATATTATCAAAAACTGTAATAGTTTATTGTTGATACTAAAATAACACTAGTTTGAAATATACAATAAGCAGGTTTATATACACAATATTTGTACTTGCTTGTACTGCACCTTAAATGTGAAAGATTTATGCTGATTCTTAACTATTTGAATAAATGCATTTTAAATCACTGAAATAAAATCAAACAGATGCAAATATTTAATGAACTATGCCATGATTCATGATTCATAACAACAGGGATATAATCAGTAATGATCTGAATTAAGGTGACAGTATTAAACATCAACAGATAAAGAACACAACCAACTGAGTAAAGCATGAAAACTAGTCATCGATAGAATGCCACACTCAACTTCTGCACAGGGAAAATAATCTGTGAATCAAATCTGAACAGTACAAATGAACGACTGAAATGAATCGCCAGCACTACATGATCAAAAGAGAGAGTCTGACTGATTATCACATCATCTCACTGTCAGGTTACTGTAGTTAAGTTAGCAGCATCACTAGTTTAGTCACCTTGTGGTTGCGTCCGTGTTTGTCCAGCAGTGAGATGATAGATTTGATGTGTCCCTCCTTAATGATGTTCAGAGCTTCTGGACTCTCCACAAGAACACAGTGCAGAACCTCCAGAATCCCTGCAGACACACACACACACACACATCATCATCACACCATAATGATCTACTCGTTACAATAAAAGTGACCTGTGCTGGCAAATTTTCAAAAATTAGTTATTTTTTATTTTTTACATTCTCTATTAAAATACCTTCAAAATGATGTATGATTTGTTGGAATCGGACAAAAAAAACGACTGAGCTACACCTGTTTGAAGTCGATGGAGTCAGCAAAGTCAATTCTGAGAAAAATCGAGTTAAAAGTTTCCTGAAGGTTCCAAAGCAAAATCACCAGCAACATTACATCTTTTCCTCCAGTTCTTTTCTTAATAATCATTACTAGATTAATAATCACTATATAGCTATTTTTTATTTTATCTAAAATTATATTTAAATAAGAACCGATGCAAAAAATAAATATAAGAAAGAATACATACCGGACGATGCTTCTAGCCTCTCCAGACGACTGATCAGCCAATCCAGAGAGCCGGAAAACTGAGCACAATTCTTCCTGTTCCCTCTGATCAGAGCAGCTACAAGCAGACAGACAGATGATCATGTGACGGGAATAATACGATTCATTAGGAATGAAGCTCTTGAAAGGTTCATGAGGAACAGATGAACTATTACTGAATCACAGCAGTATGCAGTATATATACAGTGTGTGTAGTGTGTGTTACAGCAGTAGTGCACTATGCTAAACACTAGTGAGTGATTGTGAACACAGTGCATCTCTCTCGTGCAGCAGGACTCGGTTGAGTCGCAGTCAGCAGATTTCACCGGTTATTGATGTGTGCAGATGGAAAGTGCTGGAATATAATTCGTACCCAGGTGCTCGTAGAGGGAGTTCAGGATGGACTTCCAGGATTCTCCTGCCTCTTTACCGGCCACGTCTGCAAAATGAGCCGCACTGCTGTACACATGCAGACGATCGATACACTCCAGCACCAGGTTGATCATTCCCTAGACACACACACACACACACACACACTCATGCATCCAGCTCACAGTTGAAATACTAGCACTGTCTCAGATGATTCTTCTAAAATCTAGCTTATGCTACAAGCTCGAAATGCCACAATGATGACCTAAAATACACACTTCCACATATAAAATACAAAAATCATCATCTAAAACATAAGTTTACATCCATGCCAACTGATTAACTACACTTAACTAACAGAAGATGTCATTGATTTTGTTAGAGGTGTTAAGAGTTTTACTCAAACAAAATGTTTGAGTAAAATGGCAAAATGGCCTAATATATAAAATGGCCTAATATATAAGATTTATGTATTTTAATTGCATATAAAATGTCCATCCATAAAACGAATGTGGAGCAGCTCAGATCATCTGATGAGAAATTATCAAGTAAACTAGTACTATCTGATTTTTTGTAAACCGTAAAAATTTAAGTTGTAAATAAAACAAAGATTATTGAAATATGGTTTAAAAGATAGTATTATGTCAGTTTCTCTACATCAGTATTTCGAGTTTCATTCAATGCGTTACTTATTTGTGATATTTACTAGCAATTTCTGAGTGAAATTGGCTTCATAGTTAGTCCTAGACCAGATTTTTGTTCAGTGTATTGTGAATCACATGACTTGAGTTGTGCTTCTTCCACATGGAGACAACAACAGGAGAGCTCTGATTCTAAACGAAACGAATCCCACGCTGTGTCTGGTGTTTCTGTGATCCATACCTCCTCCTGGAAGAGGTTCTGTCTGCTCTTGAGCGCTCGCAGGCGGTTCTGTTTGTCCTCGTGCTCCAGGTGCTCGTCGGGTAGATGGAAGTATCCGATCAGATCCTGAAGACTCAGACTGACCGATTCGATGGGCAGATCGAGGGTGGATGTCTTCCCCTTCTTACTCAGAGCGTCTAGACCCCTGCGCTCAGGGAGGAGGTAGAGGACCGTTAACAGATAAAACACTCTGTGTGTGTGTGTGTGTGTGTGTGTGTGAGGTTTTCACGAGTTCACCTGGATCTGAGAGTGCTCTGGCCCAAAACTTTGATATGTACCTCAAACACCGGTCAGGACAATATTGTTTTAGTATCATTGAGATACTATCTTGTTTTTTTTGTACATTGTTATACTTTCTGTTTTCATTTTAATTGTAGTTAAATTTTTTATAATTTTTTTGTTTTTGTCATTTTTGTTTTTTTCATTGTATGTTTTTTTGTAAAACATGTCTATATGGTTTTTATTCATTTTTATTTCAGTTTTAGTTTAGTTATTTTAGTACTTAATTTTAAACTAACCCTAACAAAGAAATGCCTTGTTCGAATAACGATGATAATCTTTGGAGATTTTAGTAACCTGGGGTTCTCTGGAAATTTTAAACAAATATGCCAAACGGACCCGAGAAGACCTGAATTCTTTAAAACAAATACATATTAAACAATTCCATTATTATAATTGCTTGCCCAAGCAGAAAAACAATTTCCTGTTGCCAGATATTAATTACATTGATTACATAAACACCTAAATGCAGCTGATGTCAGACTGACTCAACTAAATGCACTGAAAATCCATGGGAAACATATTCTACCACATATTTCCAGATGCACAAGTGTCAGAGAGAAGAACTTCAGATGTAGCTACTTTTGACATCTGTGTCCAGCTGGACTTAATTTGATCTATTTCTTCAGTTTTAAAAATTAATTTATGCCGGTGTGCTTCAGGTACAGATCTCTAGCGTGTGATGAATGATCATCCTTCATTCATAAAGTGATTGTGAAGATCACTGCTCATCAAACGTCAACACAAAGTCCTCAATCAGAAGTAAACGTGTTACCTGATGAAGCGGTTGAAGAGGAAAACTGTGCTGCGAATGACTCTAGCGGTGCGCGACTCCTCGTGTTGTGATCGCGAGAGCGTCAAACCGTCATCCATGTGACCCTCATGATGCATGATTGCCTAAAACACACACACAGATTACATTTATCATCCACTCGAGTGTGTGTGTGTGTGTGTGTGTGTGCGCTGCAGCAGTAATGATGTGGGTGTGAGAGTTTGACGTGTCTGTAATGAATCTCTCTGAGGAGCAGCTCACAGGCGTAACGTATGAATGAATCCATCACACTGAACTTACAGTGACACACACAAACACACGCTCTCAGATCCCGTCAAACTACAGATGCACGATATTGGATTTTACCGATATCCGATATGCCGATATTTTCCAACTCATTTTTGTCGATACCGATATATTTCCTTTTGTTTGGAAACAACACCAAGTCTCTCCTGTGCAGTGATTCTAAACAAATAGTTTTTCATTTTGGTTCGTTTTTAACAAAAACGTATTTGTTAGAATTAAATAAACAATAACGACGTTTTTTTATAATGAGAGTACATTGAAAGCTTTGAAAATAATTATAAAATAAACTATAAATCAATCACTTTTTTCAGACAGATACAATGGTAACCTAACCTTTACCATTTTATTTGAAGAGTTAACATTTGTAGATGATCTAAAGAAAAGTAGTTGTAATCTGTTTGAAAAAAAGAAGAAAAAAAACATATTACACATTAATAAATAAATCTGTATATATTAAAATGATTTAATTTACAAGTGTCATGTTTGTGATTTTTATTCATGTAAGCTATATCTTCTGACCTTTAAATCAAAATATACTTGTGATTTTTCGACATCAGTTACTGCTTTGTTTAATCAGAAATACAATCTTAATGTTATTTGTGTATTTACTTTCATTTTGAATGAATGAATGAATGAATGATGCATTTATATAGCACTTTATTGTGTATTGCTGTACACCCAAAGCACTTTACAATCATGTGGGGGGGTCTCTCCTCAACCACCACCAGTGTGCAGCATCCACTTGGATGATACGACGGCAGCCACAGCACAACGGCGCCAGTGCGCTCACCACACACCAGCTACAGGTGGAGAGGAGAGAGAGAGAGAGAGAGAGAGAGAGAGAGAGAGCCAATCAAGTGTATGGGGATTATTAGGAGGCCATGATAGACAAGGGCCAGTGGAGGGAATTTGGCCAGGACACCGGGGTTACACCCCTACTCTTTACGAGAAGTGCAATGGGATTTTTAATGACCACAGAGAGTCAGGACCTCGGTTTAACATCTCATCCAAAAGACAGTGCTTTTTTTGACAGTATAGTGTCCCCGTCACTACACTGGGGTGTTAGGACCCACACAGACCACAGGGTGTTAGGACTCACTAACACCTCTTCCAACAGCAACCTAGTTTTCACCGGAGGTCTCCCATCCAGGTACTGACCAGCACAACCCTGCTTAGCTTCAGTGGGCAACCAGTCTTGGGCTGCAGGGTGATATGGCTTTTTTAATTAATTTTTTTTATATGGTATTTTATTACAAGTAGGTCAACAGCGCCCCCTAGGGAATTAAAACTCCTTACCTGATGGGCATTAGGACCCGGAGGAGGCTGCCGCTGCTGCATGCGCTAATGACTTTTGACTCTATTGCGCACCAGACGCGTCATTCTGTTCATGCATTCTCAGTTTAAATGCAGTGATCAAAAACAGTGAATATAATCACCATTCAGGCAAAAATTTGCTTCAAGAATGACCACAATGCTGACTTGAGCTTATCGCTAGCACACCCTGAGCACATGTGAGTTATTTGTCTTATTGGCAAGACATATCGGCATAATTGTAAATATCGGACCGATACCGATGTTTACATTTTAAGCCATCATAGGCCGATTCCGATATCATTCCGATAATATCGTGCATCCCTACGTCAAACGCTTTCATATAAAACCACGTTACGTTCAGCTGACGTCACCTTCCTCTGAACTCCGCCCATTCGTGCACACTTGGCGTCCATAGACTGGTACGTGAGCCAGAGCCCAGCGTCCACATGCTGGATATAACAGACAGAGTCGCCGTATTTGATGTCCGGGACACCCATCCCATCCACCTCCTTCCTCAGGCCAAAGTCCAGCTTCTCCTGCAGGAGGACGAGCAGTGGATCATGGGTAAACACTGATTCAGTCAGCAAAAATCTCAATATAAAAACCATGTTCCTTTTAATCTGAATTCAGTAGCTCTCAACACACTGGAAGAGAAATTCACTGTATTTAATCAAACAGTTCAACAGTGTACTTCATCAAAACACAAATCATTAAAATAGGTACACCTAAAAATGTGTAATAATTATGAACACAATTATGGAAGATAACAATCGTGTAATTATTAAATTATTAAAACAGGTAATTGCAACTATTTTTGAACAATCTTTTTTTATAGTTTATATCTCAAATTCTGCTAATTTTCTAAAATTCTGCCAACATTTGCAATTTCAAGAAAAAAGTAAAAATTGTGAGACAAAAAGTTGAAATGATTTTTTATATGTTATTTATTAAAACTGTATTTTTTTCCATAATCGTTAGAAAAATAACAATTACATTTTTTAGCACTGATACGTAAAACACGTTTTCTCTAAACTCATATTAATAAATCAATATTGATAAAACAATTAAGAGCCATCAATTATTCTTTTTTTTATTATAAAAACACATAAGGCCAAGGCACTATCCAGTTTGATGCTTTAATACCAATTCAATTCAAATTCAGGAACTATGTCAGAATTTATTTTGATCCTCATATGCAGATGAACTGATCTAATGATGAGTATTTGAGGCATTTCAGGTTCAGCTCACCTTTGAGGAACGGAAGCAGAAAGCCGTTGATTTGATGTCTGCTTTCTCCTTGTCCATTAACAGCAGCCCTTGATCGTCCATCATGCTGAGATACTTCCCGGTGGTCACGTGACGCAACCGAAACGGCTGACCCCAGCGGATGTGACTGCCGCTCCACCTGCACACAGCGAGAGGACAGGCTTCAGCTCACCCACAATGCACTGCGGCACACACACACTAACCCAGTCAGCTAATGATGACTGAAATGCATGTTGGTATCAAACAGTAAGCATCATTTGGCTTTATAAGACTTGATTTATAGTGCATACAATCAACTGTTATGATGCTTTCACGACAAACCGTAGCTCAGAGACTCAGAGAGAAAATTACGAGATGCTCACGATGAAAACCTGAACAGACGTTGATTTGTAATTCAAAAGCAGAAAGTAAACTGTTGGGCTCCTGCTCCAGTATTTGGCCCCAACCCAAAAATGCCACTTTGATAAAACGCTCCAACTTCAGCGTCCTGGATTATTTTTAGTTTGTGAAGAGCAGACCGCAGAAGAGCTGATGTCCTGCAGTGTGTAATTAAAGGTTTCATGGGAACGCAAACCTGGCTGCTGCCAGAGGGGTCAAACGCGAAGGAACGCATCAGAGATCGCTGTCCTGATGACATCAGCACTGCGGCATGATGGGAAGCTCACAGGGTCAGTCTGTGCTCTACAGGTTCATATGGAGGTACAACAGTAAAGAGCCTTTTGTGTCTTTCACTTCATGTCACGTCATTTTCTAAATGTGTAAACAGAACTAATAATATATTGAAACGGAATTGGCCCCGTTATCAGCATATCAGACTGATTTCTGAAGGATCATGTGACACTGAAGACTGGAGTAATGATGCTGAAAATTCAGCTGCAGATCACAGAAATCAATTACAGTTTAATAGATATTCACATAGAAAACAGCTGTTTGAAATAGCATTAGAATTTCACAATATTTTTTTACTGTATTTCTGATCAAATAAATGCACCCAATGTTAGCAGAAGAGACTTCTCTCAAAAACATTTTTAAAATTCCACACTTTTATAAATAGTAAAAATGAACTGAAATAAAAATGGAAGCTAATGCATTTGATTCATTGACGTATTTTATTCAAAAGTGGCAGTGCATGTGTCCCCGGCTGTCGCATTCAGAGATGTTTTATTGCCCTTTTCCCTCAGTAGGACAGATAGAACACAGCACAGATCTCATTTAAGGTGCACTCATGCACTCAAGAGTTCCTCCTCAGCACTGAAGTACTGTGAGCGCGGGAATCAGGACTCATTAGTACAGACCGAAAAACGCTCATTCACTCACGCCACTCGAAGCGTCTCCAGCCTCCAGAGGGATCTGGCGTGGATGGACACGGCTCCACCCTCGTAATGCACCGTCCTGGAGGAGACAAAACCAACATATGAGTGTCTACATATCAGTCTATATTGTAAATCTACAGCACATTGCTATTTTAAACGGAACAATGCAGAGCAGAATCACAAATGAAGCAGAGCTCAATGAACAAAATACTTCAAATGTCATTGTTTCTGACTGTGTTCTTAGCGTGTTTTCTCAGATATTAGAGATCAGATATTAGATATTATCAGTATAAGCCCAAAACCTAACAGCCATAATTGTTCTGAATGACAAATTAATTATAATTTCAGTTAAATGATTTGACTGAAGTATTTTTTTTTTTTAAGGACTCACAAAACTGTATATGGCTAGAAAAAAACAAGGAAATGCCCTTGAAAATCAAAATTTGAAATTTAGGAAAATCTAAATTCCTGACACTTTGGAACAGCAGAAGTAGTGCAAAGAATTGAGGCCAATGATGACATCGCTTCCTGTGCAGCACAAAACAAAAACCACCACATTAAAACAATATTATTCTGTGTGAGAGTCTCAAAGGCAGCTGAAGGTTGAGAAGCGGAGCTATAGATGTGGATAAAAACAACTAAAAATACACACAATGATTATTAAGACAACATCCTCCTGACGGTCTGTGTCTGACCTCAAACTGCAGTCTGAGGATCACAATCAGCGTCTGGAACAAGATGTGCGCTGGGAACGTTTCTGGTTCGACTACTGCTGCTTTACACCAATGAGAGAGAAAGACACACACACACCTACACACAAACACTCGTGCAAGAACATCTCTTATTCGAGTTTAAAGAGACGGATGGATACAGAGAAACGTTCTTTGAATTCATGCATTCAAAAGCGGACGTGACACGCTCAAGGCCAATGGTGACGAGAAACACGGATAAAGAGAAACTCAAACCCTGAGAGAAGCTGAGGAGCTCAAACTCATACTAACTAATGATTTATATATTCTTGTAGCTCAAACAGCAACGCCAAGGTCATGGGTTCGATTCCCAGGGAATGCAAGAACTGATCGATTGTAGACCCTGAATGCAATGCAAGTTGGGTTGGGTTTCGTTTCAATTTTATCAATTCCAATTCTGATTCCGATTCTGCTTATCGATTCCCAGTTTCAAAGTCAAAGATTTAGATATCAAACATATTTATTCCATCTCTGTTTGCAAAACATTTAATTGCTGCTGAATACCATGAACAAAAATCAGCCGGCTACATAAAAACTGGACTCGATTAAGAACTGTTTGTGTGTAAAATAGAGCCACATGATTCTGGATAAATTTAGATTTTTTACTTTATTTTTTTTATGGAGGTTGTAGTTCTCTCACAATTCTGAAGAACAAAATAGACAACTAAACAAAATCTCATGGAATTTATGATTGGAATGATTTAATGACTCACTCGAGATGTACTTGTTTCATTACTGGATGAATCAGTATTTTTGAATGAATCTCTTGAATAAATGATTCAAAGACAAATACATTTTTAACAGCCCTTTTCGCCACTTAAAAAAAAAAAAGAGATGCGCACACAGAAATTGATAGGTGGAATTTAAATAAAAATTTTACAACAAGTATCCAATTCTGGAAATGGAATTGATTTTCGATTCCC
Organism: Barbus barbus; assembly: GCF_936440315.1. Taxonomy (NCBI): domain Eukaryota; kingdom Metazoa; phylum Chordata; class Actinopteri; order Cypriniformes; family Cyprinidae; genus Barbus; species Barbus barbus. The sequence goes on from NC_136716.1 coordinate 27,923,690, forward strand.
AACCCTACTCATAATCATAACATATGCTCTCATAATCCCAGTATATACTCACAATCACCTCAGAAGCTCATCTAACCACTGCAGACACCAGACTACATTTAGCTATTATTTATTTTTAATGATTAAGTGTCTGTTGAATGGTTTTAGGAGGGATCTAGATCTCAGTCTGTTTTTTCTGGGTTAAATAGTTTGTGGTAGAGAGAGGAACAGGGTAACACATTTCTATCTGTGCCTGATGTCCCACAGAGGACAGGTGTTTCTGTAATTACAACAGCACACATACAGCCACACCAGATCTCATTCTGTCTCACAGAAGCTCACGACGAGACCCGAGAGACTCTCATCCGAGCCTCTGTTTCTACTGAAGAACAAGCAAACGTCCTACTTTAGCATCAGGAGAACCAACGGTGTGTTACGAGAGAGTGAGAAACTGTAGTGAGATACTGGGCTCATATTCTGCACAGTTAGTTAGTCAAGGTGTCATTCATGGAGTTCTCACCCTAATCTACACAGCACATTAAACTCTTATTTTGATGCAGGCCCTTTAGATACAAGCAAAAATGTATATCCAGATCTCCTCAAAGGGACACCGACAACATCCAGCCACAGCGGCTGACCTCAGAAGAGGAACGCATCACAGTCTATAAAGAGTGTTTAATAAACCTCAACACACAGCGCTGACCATCACGGTCCAGATGGAGCAGTGAACCATGAAGAACACACAACACAACATCTCCACATCATCTACACCAGCGCTTCTCAACCGCTTTAACCCTATTGGCCACAACAATATTCAAAGTTTCTGTACAATCAATTTTAATTCCAGATGTTTTAAGAGCTGAAAGTTGCTCAAGGTTCCTGCTCTTTTTAACCAACAAATCTGCAGAACATTTCCAGGTTTTTTTGCGATTTACTGGATAATGATTTTTTAAATATTTTTTATTCACAATTTCTTCCCGATACAATACTTCAGAGCTCGGCGTAACTAGAAAAATGTACATTCATTATAAAAATGCCCATGGCATTTTAGCATTTTATAAATTTTCCAGCTAAAAGGTCACACCTTTAAAATAAGTCTTCCTCATACTATAAATCCAGGTTTTCAAGACTGTGTGAATCCTGTTTCTTCAAAGACAACAAATTGTTGTTGAGGGGCTGAATTAAAATATTTGTTTTAGCTTATTTTAATGCTTGTTTTGTTTTATTTTAAATACTTTTAAGTAATCTCGAGGCCCCTGGTGGTCGCTGGTTGAGAACCACTGACCCACAGGAACAGAAAGCAGCAGTCCAAATTCAGGGTGTCAGCAAGCAAACGGACCCCTAAAAGGAGCAGTTCACCAAACATGATGATTGTGTCTTCATTTGACAGCATCTGTCCTCATTCACTCTCACTGTACAGAAAAACAGCAGCTGGAACATTCTGCTAAGCATCTCTTCCGGTGCGCCACAGAAGAATGAAAGTCTACACTAGAGCTGTCAAAAATGTTCGAATTTCGAATATTTGTAGAATTTAAAATAAAAATTCCACATTCAAATGCAAAAACATTGCATTCTAATTTTAGGTGTGCATCAGTGGCACACTAGATGTGATGAAGATGTGGGTGTCGTTGCATTTGAATGTTTTTCATAGCTTATCCAGGTGAAGCCACTAGATGCAGCGCTGCTATGCGGTTCATTCAGAATATTACAGAAAAAGAGAACATCGATGCGGAGAAGATCTTGTTTACGGTGAAACTGAAACCAAGCCGTTCACACAGAACACATATTTATCACATTTTCTAGAGTGACATCTATCAGCGTTGCACTCGTGTCTCGCACAAGAGATCCGCATGTGTAGAAAGCATGGGAAATTAATACAAGTTCAACTTTTAATAAACATGTCTCCAGACTTTATGCTGGTTTTCCCATCCCACTGCATCTCATGGTTTTACATTGAAAAAGTACTCTTTGTGATTGGTTTTCAGTCCTTTCTATTAAACTATACGTACATGATGCTGTTTTGTTTATAATTGTTTAAGCAACTTAATTATATATATATGGTTTATAAACATTATTTTAAACATTATGCACTTTTTTCAAAGATAGTTGTTATTTTATTGCTTTATAAGCTTGTGGCCTGCCTCAGGAGGGAAGCCAAAATCTTTTTTTCCGCCTAACTGAAATTATGCCTTTTAATTAGAATATAATTCAAATATTGATAATATTTAAGTACAAAATTAAAATGTAGTTTTTCAGCCATTTTGACAGCCCAAGTCTACAGCTTTGGAAAAACATGAGAGTGAGTGAATGATGACAGATTTGATGTTTTTGCATGAACTAGACTATTATATCTGTAAACACCACTGGATCAGAAGGTAGATGAACCCTGACCTGCGCTGTTCCTCTCCGTGTTCTCCTGACGGGACGGTCAAACACTCGTCCATGTGACCATGTAGCAGCCGCAGAACATCTCCACCAATCAGGAAGCCTGAAACACACGGTGCTGAGTAAATGAACAGTTCCTGTGAGTTCCTGTGGCTCAGTGGTAGAGCATTAGCAGCGTTAACAGCGCAAAAGGTCATGGGTTCAATTTCCAGGGAACACACATACTGTTAAAAAAATGTATAGCCTGAATGCACTGTAAGCTGCTTTGGATAAAAGCGTCTGTTAAACGCATAAAATGTAAAATATAAATTAACAGGAAGTGGAATGTAGCGTGACATAAGCGTGTCAAACACTCACACACATGTTGGCTTACCCTGAGCCACTTCATTGCCGGAGCAGATCGGAGCCACGCTCCAGAGCGTCTGCTGGAAAGCTGCGTCCACGTGCAAACTGCCGTTACCATACGACAAGTGCTGGAACAGAGAGACACACTCAGATTCATCAGCGTGTTTTTGACGAGTTTTAGCTGGCATGCAGCCATCAGGCTCTGATTCTGGTAGAACTCACCAGGTATCGTTCAGATGACACGCTGACCAGGATGAGGTCATCACCCACTCGCACCTTCTCACCCTCTGACCTCTGCTTGGACGCCGGGTGGATGGTCCACCAGCACGCCTCACCTGCACACACACACACACACACACACACACGCACGCACACAGTTATAAATCAATACAAAACTACAACCAAAAACAAACAAAAATGACAAAAACACAACAAAATGTGACCCAGGACCACAAAACCAGTCATAAGGGTAATTTTTTTTAAATTGAGATTTATACATCATCTGAAAGCTGAATAAATTTGTTATGACAGGACAATATTTGTCTGAGATACAACTATTTGAAAATCTGGAATCTGAGGGAGCAAAAAAATCTAAATATTGAGAAAATCTCCTTTAAAGTTGTTCAAATGAAGTTCTTAGCAATGCATATTACTAATCAAAAATGAAGTTTTGATATATTTACGGTAGGAAATGTACAAAATATCTTCATGGAACATGATCTTAATATCCTAATGATTTTTGTCATAAAAGAGAAATGTATAATTTTGATCCATACAATGTATTGTTGGCTATTGCTACAAATATACCTGTGTTACTCATGACTGCTTTTGTGCTGCAGGGTCACTAATAACTAAAACTTTATCTAAAACTAACATGAAAATACAACATAATTCAAAATATAAACAAAAACCATATCAGAATCTCAATGACACTAAAAGACTCTGCATTACAGTAAACAGAATAAGGATAATGAAAATAATGTCACAATACAAAAAACAATCCCCTAATGGTCCTGAGAACAGGCTTCATTCTCATTGTTTTTATTTCTGTTTTCTGATTTTGTGATGAAATATGACCAGCACATGTTTCTGCAAAACATTCAATCAGGGGACGTAAACAGGAAGTGACATCACCTGTCGTGTCTTCCTGAAGCCCCACATCAAACGCCAGTTTATCGGTGGACGAGTGAGCCGTAGACAGACAGCACAGATACTGGAGAAAGAAACACATCGACATGTGAATTTCACACACACACACACACACACACACACAGGCGTGTTGTCAGAGAAACACACACCATCCCGCTGTAGGAGTGTCTCAGTAAGACTGCGTGACCGTAGAGCAGTGTCCGGTGACCTCCGCCCTGCGCCGTCTGAAACACACACACACACACACACACTGATCACTGATACACACTCATGACTGTTCAATTAATATGACTCATTAACACACACCACCCTAATCACACATACAAATATGTATGTATGTAATTATAACATCATATTTACATATTTAAATATGTAAAATGTAAAAAAATATGTCTACGTATGCAAATTTTTCAATATAAATATACATATTAAACAATACATTAAACATTTCTATATATAAAATATGTGCTTGAGTGTGTATAGGGTATTTTAAAATATTTATTTCAATTACTCATTTATTTATTGTTTTATCCATTGATATTAAGAGCATGTATAATCCTGATACGTCAGACGAGTCTAAATGTGTTTGAGTGTTTTTCCATCGTGATGCTGATGTTCCTGGGAATCAGCACTTCCCGTGTCTGTGTGTGTGTGTGTGTGTGTGTGTGTGTGTGTTAATGGCTCTCTCAAGGCCGAGTGTGTGTGTGTATCAGGTAATGGCTGCAGTAATGCTTCAGGACAGGAAGAACAGGACCTTTATTTTCTCATTTTGTCCCACTGGAATTAGCTCACTATACAGCTACATTACATTACACTACATCGCATCACTGCGGGACGCACAACAACGGACACACACATGGACTCCTACCTTCATCATGAATTTCTGTGGCCCATAAGAGGAAGAAAGACATTGTTAATAACAGATCAGAATCTAGAGCTCATGATGCAACCATCAACATACACTAACACACTACTGAATGATCTGCAGTATGCAGCATGTACACTGTGCACTGGATGCATGGAATGATCTACAACATCACATACTCTATCCCACAATACTACACCTTCCATTTCCAGTGTGATTGATTTTCCTGACTGATTTGATTTAGAAATGTTTTTATCTGCAGGTAACTGGACGTCACTCACTGATGAGGTCATGTGACTAATGTATGGTTACATACTGCATACTGTTTTGCTCACTGTTGAGAACGGTCAGTGTTCAGTGTATACTGTGCAGCACTGTCAGTCACATGATCGCTTCCTTTGCTGAAGAACACAAGCACACAGATGAAGCTCGCAGAGTTCAGAGGTCAACGATCAGACTGCCCGCAGATCAGTACAGATCATCCAATATGACTGCTCAGAAAAATATTTCCCTCCATATAAAATAAAAATGAAATTCTCAAAAACAAATCTAAATGAACAAGAATATGTGATGCAGGAAAGTGAGCAAACTTCATCATTACTGGAATATCTAACCATTCTTCAGTCAAGATACATTCACTGGAGATGCACAATAACATAAGATAATAAAAAGTCTTGTTTTCTGATAATTCTTTAACATTAACCAATAAGGTCTGGCAAATTAAATAGTAGTCTTTTTTTCAGGCTTTATGGCTTACAGATGTAGTTTTGGTTCCTCTGGCTTGCTTGGTTGGAGACACTTCATTTCCAGCGATATCGTAGACTTGATTGCATAAATATCAGAACTGAACTGAGCTGGATGATGATATCACTGAATTCAATGATGAACTGCCTTTAACTGAAAACACACTATTTTCCTATTTGATCCTGTAAAGCTGCTTTGACACAATCTGGATTGTTAAAAGCGCTGTATAAATAAAGGTGACTTGACTTATATGGCCTGATATAGTGAGCATATGAAAGAAAAAAAATTAAAAACAAAAATATGCAATTTAGTACAGATGCTGATATTTACGTCACCAAAAGTAAGATGAAATTATTTTCAGTAAAGTTTTGATTACATTGATAATTTAGAGATATTAGAAATGTAGGCTTTATATGGTTAACAACAAATATCTGCCAATGGGGTTCAGAAAAATCAACATCCCCATTGGCAGATATTGTTTCTTATTCTAAGCATAATTCATTTTTATAGATTTTTCAAAAACAAAACTTCTTATCTGACATCATTGTACAACTCCAGTAAATGCATCTTGATTCATGAATGTTTAGATGTTCTGTAAAACAAGATACAAATAGTGAGGAAGAGCATAATGTCTGCAGCATTAAAGGGCGTTCACACAAACTGAGCATGAGACGAGCAGCGTGAACATTCTGCTGAATCACTCCTTAAGTGTTTCACAGAGGACTGAACATCATATGGGTTTGATTCTCATCTCAGTCTGATCCGTTCCTTTAATGCAGGCAGAACCCAAACGATCAAAAGAAAAGATTGGTGTGAAATTATGACAATAAGAGTCATAACAAGGGCTGAATGTCTGGATCCCATGCAGTCAGACATGAGGAGCATGCTGATCTCAGATCAGGAGCATGAGGAGCATGCAGCAGATGAGTGAGTGTGTGTGTGTGTGTGTGTGTGTGTGTGTGTATATGCGTGTGTGTGTGTGTGAATCCACGTACCCATTTCTCCATATCTATGAGCTGTGGAGCAATGGACACACAACAGAAAGAAAAGAAAGGAAACGTCATGCTTCCATCATCATGAAGAATTCAAGGATTCATGACATTCACACCAAAATCACTAGTGAAAAAAACGATTCGATTGATGAAAGAAATCATCAATACACCCATAGGGTCATCAGAGGTCAAAGGTCGTCCTCTGCTTATGAATGAATGAACGGAGCCATGATGTGGATGTTTTCATTGAAATGCTTTTTTGTTTTTAGTCACAAAAACAAAGGCTAAAACATCATTTCCTGCAGTATGATCGCACGGTTAGTGAGTCCGATCAATTATTAGATCATTAATAAATGAGTCCCAGCTGGAATGAGAAAGAAACAGAGAGCAGATAGTAGAAGAGCCTCATGCTGACCTCAGATCACACACAACATCTCAACGTGATCAGAACACGTCAGAGGGAATAATTCATGTTTGGCAGAATCATTATTCAATGAAAGGATCAAACTCCAGAAAGGAAGAAAAGCGCCAAGAGTCATAACAGCCGTCAACATCAGCTTTTCAATGTTTTTGATGCCAAAATCCTCCACATTTGATGATAACTGGTCGCTAGAGAGCCCCTACCTATAATATCAATTATATATTTACATGTAAAAAAAAAAAAGCTGAATGAGAAAAGCATTGCAATGTTGTAAAGACAATAAAATTAAATAATTATTTCCCAAATTAAGTGATGGACTAAAGCAAACTGTTCAATACTATCTGGAAAATATTTACATTTAATGAAGTCGAAAGCATATCTGAGATTATAATAAGAAGAAAATATATATTTTGCACCAAAACTATATGGAGAATCTTTTTTTTTTTTTTTACAATATTAATAAAGAAATTAATTTAAAAAAATTAAAGTCACATGATACTTTATAAGTAAAACACCATTGGCTCTCACGTGTGTTGTAACTGAATCTAAAAACTCAATAATGATTTTAATTTCAATTTGTATCTCATAAAATCATTGCATGGCTTTATAAGACCTGGAATACAGCGTATGATCTAGTACAGACTATTTTTATGACACTTCATGGAGCTTTTCTCTTTTTCAGAGTTTGATCATCACTGAACTGTTGGTGAAAAGAGCAGTGTGAGTAAATCATGACAGATTCAGTATTTTTTGGCTGAATTATTTGTTGTTGTGATCGTGAATCAGTCAGATGGCTCTATCAAACACAAATATCAATGTCAGAGTTGTTTATTTCCTACAGTATATCTGCTGTAGCTGATCCGCTCGTCTCAGATGTTGATATGGATGTTAGTTTGATGTTCACGAGGAGTCAAACGGCAGCGCTGCACTTATATAACTGAACACATGAGTGAACGGAGACTGAACCTCCACATACTGACACTGTGTGTTTGTGTGTGTTATGATGCAGTCTGCCCAGCCCTCACACACACACACACACATACACACTCCACCCATCAGCTCTGAAGCTTCACCGCAGTGTGGACTAAACTTTCTCTCGCCGCACATCAGACTTCTATAAATGAGATTTACATCACATCCTCTGAGCGCCTGTGAATGTGATCATGCCAACTGGACCTGAAAGAGAACTGTCATCATTAAAGTGTGATTCAGAGTGAGCGGCGATAGGGTTGATCTTCCCTTTTCCTCCTCCACATGTGACGCTTCTTCACGCGCAGTGAGACACTTCTGCATTGGCAGGATCTGTCTGTCTCTCTCTCACACCCACTGCATCTCACTGCGCTCCTGCTACGCTCAGCATTTACTCCTCCAGATCTCCTCTTTTATCCTGCACTGCTCTACCTACGGCACACACACACACACACACACTCCACTGTGGATGTAATTCAGGGTTGTTTTTTATTTATTCCAGTGCAACAACAGGAAGAGCAGAGGAGGGCGAAACCGATCAATTCACAGAAGCAAACATGATTCTTTCTCAAACAACACTGATCCATCCATACAAAATAATAATCAGACCATAAGCTTGTGATATATAGTGAACCATAAATCATATTTCAATCATAAAAATAGCCATTTAAAACAAATAACGTTAAAATATAAACAAATCAAAACACAAAAGAAAGATGAAATATTCTATTTGAAAAAAACATTATCTAAATAAGACACTTTGTTCAGTTGCATGTCATAACATTTAGAATGTGTTGTTAAATTATTGAAATATTCCAAGACTTCAAGAAAATATTTTAATTCAAGAAGTTTCAGCTGAGAAAAAGTTTGTGAATCGCTGAATCTAAATCAAATCAAATGATGCAGTGCCTAAATTTAAGACAAACAACACCATCCAAATCCCTGTCACTTCCTGTGTGTCTCGGCTAACTGGCTGTAGACACACACAGAGAGGTTTGGAACAGATAATGCACCTGTGATCCAGAGTGAATCATGTGACCTGCCGACCTGACCGCATGAACCCACCACCAACAGATCAAACGGAGGGCAGGTGAGTCAGAGCCGCCGCAGGACACACACACACTCTCTTTCTCACACACACACACATATTTGCGCATACAGACTCACTCACAAACACACACACGCACACACCACTGACACACACACACACTTGCATACACACACCCGCACAGTACTTTGCTAAACACTTAGCCCTCTTTTTGGGCATCCCAAGTTGTTGAATACACACGCACACTCGCACACAGACTCACTCACAAACACACACACACATACTACTGACACACACACACACACACTCACCTGCTCACACACACACACACACCACTGGCATACACACACACTCACACACACACACACACACACACACACACAGAATTACAGATTTAGCCTAAATGAATCTGATTAACAATTTTGGGAGCACTGACAAACTTATATTTCCTATAAACGTTTTGATGACTTTTTAAATATACCATACTAAGATGAGTGTGTGTGTGTGTGTGTGTGTGTGTTAATAGATTTAAACATTACTACAACATATCTAATCATTCCCACGACACAAAGCTGTGTTACACTGATGCTGTAATAACAGTAATGGGACAGTGAAGAATGCCGTATTCAGACAGCAGAGTAATGCTGCATTGATGCTTCTGTCTCTATGGCAACTGAGTGACATCAAATCAGTCTTCAATCATTGTGAACCGAGTTCACTTTATATTCACATTCATGCAGTTCAATCACTTTTAAACCATAAAGGTCCTTGCACACTGAGTCCTAAAAATACATCACGCACAGAAACTTTGCACAGTCCGATGTGTATTAAACAATCTGTTGCGAACCCCCCCCCACCCCCCGCAAAACAGTACTGAATGGAGTCTTCAAGCAGTGAGGGTGATTTTGTTGTCCTCTCGCTTCTTAAAAAGAGAAAAAGAAAGGAAATATTGGGTCCATCCAATCCTGAGATATAGAGAGGAAGCAGAGTTCCCCTCCTTATTAGGGAAATTATCACGAGCGATTCAAAGTTTTCTTCAGGATGTCAGTGGCTTAATGTGATGCTTTGCTAGCGATACTAGAGCCACATATTAAAAAGAACAGCACCAATTTCTGTGAACTCAGTGTGCAAGGATCTTTATGGTGCTTTGTGCAGCGAGACGAAGTGGATCAACTTGACAATCACCATTCTGGATTTTGGTGTTCGCTTGTGGCTCTGAATTGTCAAAACACCTCTCAAAGTGCTTGCTACGGATGCGAAAAACGTAGAAAGTTGAACCCGATCCAAATTTTTTAATGACGGACGAACGTTTCAGAGGCAGTGTGTAAACGTGATTGACACGACGTGAGGTCGTATTTATTTTTCAACGTGCATAAATTTTGGACTCCGTGTGCAATGGCCTTAACACACTGACAGGATTTCTCATCTCCATCCATTACTGGTGAATCAATCACCTGTCAAATTTCATAATGGTGAGAGTTTTATGGGAGGAGTAGGTCACTCATTATTTTCATGCTTCAATCAGATGTTTATGGCTTTGGTTGAGATCTCTGATGGACAAGAGTACAAGTGTGTGTGTGTGTGTCCCAGTGAAAGCGTGGCAGAAGCAGCACTCACCCCTTCCGCTCTCTCCTCGGTGTTGGCCAGCATCTCCTGCAGCGCTCGAACAGACAGCGACTGCTCCAGCACAAACGTGCATATGGACAGATCTGGAGGAACGTTCTGGAAAGATACATCATTCAGCTCAGCTTTTTACATTTTTATTATACTATTTACAGCAGAGCATGGTGATAGCAATGCCAAGATCATGGGTTTGATTCCCAGCCAAATAACCGTGCTTGAACTGATACAAATCTTAAACATCATAATCGTAATAAACGTTTGCATACACATTCCACAAAACCTCAGAGTGTCAAAACTTTGCAGGCATGTTCTTGACCGTAAATGAGAAATGGTCATAAAAATAATAATAATAATTTTAAAAAATTAAAAAATCCCAGATTGACCAGTGTTGTAAAAACTCAATTTTGTGTTAACACAAGGGTTACAGAAACTCAAAGCAGCGCCTGCTGGACTAACGTGTGAAGATCTGGGCTGCTGAATAAAAGGCTGCAAGTTCAAAAACTCATCAGTATCTGACAAGTCTCTGTGCTTCAGTTGGCTAGATTTGTGTTTCTCGAGCAGATAAATGTAGCTTGTGTTTGCATGTTATGATCAGTGTGAAAGTGCGTGAAAAACATTATTTCCGGCAGCAATTTGAGGACAGAATGAGTCAAATGAGGCCAGTGCCATTAGAAACATCATGTGAGTTCCTCAGACAGACCTGAGCAATCAAACAGAATTACAGCTCCCTCTCTTCTCCTGAGGAGTCTTTATGAGAGCGATGATTAAATGATTCACAGCCTCAGCAGACTCACTGATGATTCATTCAGCTTCATACTGAACGATCAATCCTGATCCACAATGAATTTGAATACTCTTTACTTACTAATTGTAAAATTAAATTGTATAAAAATGGTAAAAGTTAATGTAATATTAATATAGTTTTGTTGACGTGGTGAAATAATGATGTCTGAATCAAACTCAACGCAGCAGAAATACTTTATTCTCATTAGAGTGTTGCTGGGATTTAAGAGAGAAGATGTGAGACTCGTACCTTTGAGTTAGACGTGGACTCGAGGAAACAGAGTCTGTTCCCGAAGCCCTCGGCAGCCAGACAGAGCTTCTGCTGCTCCTTATGGACCATCGCGGAGCACTGGAGGACCACCTCATCATCCTGAAACAAACACACATCAACACCACACACTGACCGTCATCTGGAGCAGAGATTCACAAACTGAGCTAATAATGCATTCAGTCATAAAAATATCCATTTTTAAATAAATGTAAAATAAAAAGAATCAAAATAAACCATCTACTAAAAACAGAGAAAATATTTAAATTTTAATCAATTAAAAATCATTTAAAAAAATCTAAAATACTCACTAAAATTCTTCAATATTTTAATTGAAAAAAGTACAAATTAAAATAAAATTGAAGACTGCTAAGATTAAATATTTCATTTGAAACAAATATAATTTAAAATAATCAAAATAAAACACTTACTTAAAAATATTAAATATTTTATTTGAAAAAAAAAAAAATCTAAATAAAGCATATGGAGATAAATTATCTTAAAATCTCAAGTGGATCTTAAGAAAATATTTTAGTGGTTCGACTGACAAAAGTCCTCTGCACTAAACAATAATCATAATGCCAAAAGGATTTTCATATCAAGCACAAAAGTTGAACAAGTGAAATCTTGAGTGAACGAGTAAAGATATTACGTCCTGTATGTTCTGGAATAATCAACACTATTCATGATCCTCAGAGCTTCAGGAGGTCAGAGATAGTCAGATGAAGCGCTGCAGCTCTAAATGAATGTCCTCCTACACACACTGATGGATGTTGAGCGCATGCGTGTGTGTAAGTGTTCGTGTGTGTGAGATGCGGGGGCTCCACGTCTGCCAGGAACCCCCTCCACATTTCCCTCGTAACCCCCTGTGTGTGTGTGTGTGTGTGTGTGTGTGTGACGTGAGCTGGAATAAAATCAGCACAAACGCAGCTCAGCTGTAGACTGTCACAGGAGCTGCTTGTGTGTGTGTGTGTGTGTGTGTGTGTGTGTGTGTATGTGTGTGAGATGCGCTCAGCTTCACATTATCTGCAGCACGTCCTGAACGGCGACATCACAGAGGAAAGCCGACACACACCAGACACTGCAGGAGAACTTCACAACATACCACTGCAGATACAGGCAGCACTGCAGGAGAACAGCACCTGCGTGTGCGTGTGTGTGTGTGTGTGTGTGTGTGTGAGTTAGGGGTGTCGAAATTAATAGTTTCTATGGTGCATCACAATGCAGACGAGGACGATTCGGTATCGGTTCAGTAATAGACCATTAGGCCTGTCGCAATAATCAACATATCGACTTATCGAGCAACATATGTATGTATGACCTCAATAAATTTTGGTGACGCAATATATCGCCCATTATATTTACTTAAAAATGAATGTCATCATGTTTTGTACATTCCACTTGCACCTGTGTCTTTTGCAGCTTCTCGTACATAACATGGTGTAGTTATGAGCTGCTAGTTCAAATTTTAAAAATGCTTCTACAAAAAAAAGTTTAATCTGCAGATATGGTCTTGTTTAGGGATCTGACGGACATCTGACTGCTAAGTAGTGATTGTGTTTTTCAGCAATAGTGTGCACCCTTAATTTACAGAGAAAAGAAGGTCAGGGGAAAATCTGTAGATGGAAAAATCTAAAAAAAAAAATCTTTGTGCATTTTTCTTTTTTTCTACTTGTTACATTGCACTTTTTGTTAGAAAATGTTTATTTACTAATTATTCAAGTTTTTTAGAGTGCATATTGCAGGTTACATTTTTTTTTCAAATGAATATATAACCTTGTTTGATAATATCATATGAACCGTTAATGCAGGATTTGAAAATGTTTTACAAGACATGAGGGCACACATTTAGATGAAAAAGTGACGCTTTCCTGGACAGTTCTCAAAAAACGCTTTTTTTTCAACATCTCGTCATATTACATCACATAAGGGAGTCGTGTGCCGAGCTCTGCTTTGAGCGCGCGCGAGTCAGTGTGTTTTCGGTAGTTATTTTTATTTCAATTTATTATTGTCATGGTAAATTATTGTGTTTGTGGAGGTTGCACAAACTCCAGCCTGTCAGGACATGGAGTCCACAGGTTTCCTAACAAGAAATAGGACGGTATCTTCCGGGCCTCGATGCGTTAGTGCAGCTGAAGAGACTGGACTTCACTAATGCATCTGCTTCAAACACCGCGGTGGTGTGTAACTTAACAGATGTGATGGAGGCCAAGTGGAAAAGCATGGTCAGCAGTGAATGTGATCTAAACTTGTGTTTGCTTGTCCCAGCATATGCCGTCTGAGAGAGGAATACTGCAGGTCACCACAGGCTCCACGAGAACACAGCACTGTCATGTCCACTACACCTGCTCCTCTCTCCAGATCCCTCTAGTCATGTCCACTACACCTGCTCCTCTTTCCAGATCCCTCCAGTCATGTCCACTACACCTGCTCCTCTTTCCAGATCCCTCCAGTCATGTCCACTACACCTGCTCCTCTTTCCAGATCCCTCCAGTCATGTCCACTACACCTGCTCCTCTTTCCAGATCCCTCCAGTCATGTCCACTACAGCTGCTCCTCTCTCCAGATCCCTCCAGTCATGTCCACTACACCTGCTCCTCTCTCCAGATCCCTCCAGTCATGTCCACTACACCTGCTCCTCTCTCCAGATCCCTCCAGTCATGTCCACTACACCTGCTCCTCTCTCCAGATCCCTCCAGTCATGTCCACTACACCTGCTCCTCTCTCCAGATCCCTCCAGTCATGTCCACTACACCTGCTCCTCTCTCCAGATCTCTCCAGTCATGTCCACTACACCTGCTCCTCTCTCCAGATCTCTCCAGTCATGTCCACTACACCTGCTCCTCTTTCCAGATCCCTCCAGTCATGTCCACTACACCTGCTCCTCTCTCCAGATCTCTCCAGTCATGTCCACTACACCTGCTCCTCTCTCCAGATCTCTCCAGTCATGTCCACTACACCTGCTCCTCTCTCCAGATCCCTCCAGTCATGTCCACTACATCTGCTCCTCTCTCCAGATCCCTCCAGTCATGTCCACTACACCTGCTCCTCTCTCCAGATCCCTCCAGTCATGTCCACTACACCTGCTCCTCTTTCCAGATCCCTCCAGTCATGTCCACTACACCTGCTCCTCTCCAGATCCCTCCAGTCATGTCCACTACACCTGCTCCTCTTTTCAGATCCCTCCAGTCATGTCCACTACACCTGCTCCTCTCCAGATCCCTCCAGTCATGTCCACTACACCTGCTCCTCTCCAGATCCCTCCAGTCATGTCCACTACATCTGCTCCTATCTCCAGATCCCTCCAGTCACGTCCACTACATCTGCTCCTCTCTCCAGATCCCTCCAGTCGTGTCCACTACACCTGCTCCTCTCTCCAGATCCCTCCAGTCATGTCCACTACACCTGCTCCTCTCTCCAGATCCCTCCAGTCATGTCCACTACACCTGCTCCTCTCTCCAGATCCCTCCGGTCATGTCCACTACACCTGCTCCTCTCCAGATCCCTCCAGTCATGTCCACTACACCTGCTCCTCTCTCCAGATCCCTCCGTCATGTCCACTACACCTGCTCCTCTTTCCAGATCCCTCCAGTCATGTCCACTACACCTGCTCCTCTCTCCAGATTCCTCCGGTCATGTCCACTACATCTGCTCCTCTCTCCAGATCCCTCCAGTCATGTCCACTACACCTGCTCCTCTCTCCAGATCCCTCCAGTCATGTCCACTACACCTGCTCCTCTTTCCAGATCCCTCCAGTCATGTCCACTACACCTGCTCCTCTTTTCAGATCCCTCCAGTCATGTCCACTACACCTGCTCCTCTCCAGATCCCTCCAGTCATGTCCACTACACCTGCTCCTATCTCCAGATCCCTCCAGTCATGTCCACTACACCTGCTCCTCTTTCCAGATCCCTCCGGTCATGTCCAATACACCTGCTCCTCTTTCCAGATCCCTCCGGTCATGTCCACTACACCTGCTCCTCTTTCCAGATCCCTCCGGTCATGTCCACTACACCTGCTCCTCTTTCCAGATCCCTCCAGTCATGTCCACTACATCTGCTCCTCTCTCCAGATCCCTCCAGTCATGTCCACTACACCTGCTCCTCTCTCCAGATCCCTCCAGTCGTATCCACTACACCTGCTCCTCTCTCCAGATCCCTCCAGTCGTATCCACTACACCTGCTCCTCTCTCCAGATCCCTCCAGTCGTGTCCACTACACCTGCTCCTCTCTCCAGATCCCTCCAGTCATGTCCACTACACCTGCTCCTCTCTCTAGATCCCTCCAGTCATGTCCCCTACACCTGCTCCTCTCTCCAGATCCCTCCAGTCATGTCCCCTACACCTGCTCCTCTCTCCAGATCCCTCCAGTCATGTCCACTACACCTGCTCCTCTCTCCAGATCCCTCCAGTCATGTCCACTACACCTGCTCCTCTCTCCAGATCCCTCCAGTCATGTCCACTACACCTGCTCCTCTCTCCAGATCCCTCCAGTCATGTCCACTACACCTGCTCCTCTCTCCAGATCCCTCCAGTGATGTCCACTACACCTGCTCCTCTCTCCAGATCCCTCCAGTCATGTCCACTACACCTGCTCCTCTCTCCAGATCCCTCCAGTCATGTCCACTACACCTGCTCCTCTCTCCAGATCCCTCAAGAGGATCAACATGATGAGGCTGTTGGTGTATCTCTAGCACAGCCTTCACCATTTAACACACTTTAACAACACATTAGTGTGATACCCAGACTGAAAGATTGTTAAATGTTTTTAAATGGGTCAGATGGTATTTCTTTTGGTAGTATATGTTTGGTACATCTACATTATATACATATATATAAACAGTTGAAATGTTGTGTTTTGAGTTGGGTATTAACAGTGCTATGAAATAATATTTATGATTTAGTGCTGTATAAATAAAACTGAATTGAATTAACCATAAATGCAGATCTGCTTGATTGTGATTTTAATTTTTAATTAATTGTCAACAAAATGGGGCCATTCAAAACCTTTATAAAGTCCTCCTTCCTCTGTAAACTATCTTCTAATGTCTGACACAACATAGGCCCAGCGGACAACTTGTCTGTATGCTGTCATTATTGATTGTGTTATAGCAATGGCATCAAAAATTGTTACTTATAGGTAGTCATGACCTAAATAGAGTTAACTTGTAATTGAGAATCAAAATTATTGAGACTGCGAGATGCGAGTGCACGTAATTAAAAATGCTCCAACTACTACATCTGGGCACATTTCAGCTTTTATGAACAACCTGGTAAGCACAACCTGGAGAAGACACACACTGTGAGTAAATTATGTCATGCACAAATAAAATATGCAGGGGGTAATACCACTACCTTGAGAAACCACGTCAGCCGTTTTCACCTTGAGCTGTTAACCCTGTCAGTGCCAAGTATTTAGTATTTACTTTTGTGTATTTGTTCTAAATGCTCCTGTTGTCTTCTGCGCCCAGACTTAGTTTTGTTTGATGTTTGATACATACAAGAAGCGTGTTTTCTTTGAGCAGGTCAAATTAAAGGTTCAGTTCATTTTTCTGACTGCTTGTATTTATTGACAAAATTGTATACACATGAAATAAAATTGAAAATTGAGGATGCATTGCATCGTCAATGCACTGTGATGCATCGTGATAATCGTAATTGAACCGAATCAATGACATGATAATCGCAATCGAACCGTGAGACCAGTGTAGGTTCACACCCCTAGTGTGTGTGTGTGTTTGTGTGTACGTGTGTGTGACAGGTTCCTCTGAAGGAGACCGTCAGAGAGTCTCTCCATCTACACTGCTCACACACACAATATCCACAACATTATGAGATTCAGAAGATGTCATAAAACATGACTGCATGAATCCACACACACACACACACACACACACACACACACATTTACTTAGCTATTTGAGGACATTAATCTATTGTTTTTACATACAGATATTTATAGATTTTATAAGCTAATCCTAACCCACACCCCAACCCAACCCCTCACAGAAAACCTTACGCATTTTTACCATATAAAAAAAAAACTTTGTTTACTTTATTTTCATAGCAGTTTTACAAATGAGGACGTCCCCAAAGGGAGGTTTTTGGAGATTTTATCAGGTTTAGCTCACTTTTGGGTACAAATTTGTAGTAGGTACACACACACACACACACTTATCATGTGAAGTGCTTTCTAAAGCTTCATGAGTGTCAGTGATTGATTACAGCTCCAGTAATAAACATATGAACAGATCAATCATCTGTCACACAGTCTCATACAATCCTTCATCAATCACCATCTAATGGGTTCATCATCTTCTCTGACACTGATATTACAAATATAATAACTCAGATACCATATCAGACAATAAACTCTATTATCATTATATCAAAACAAAAATAATGAACTCCACGACACGGCAGTAACACTAAAAGTGTTACTACAACATCTACAGCAGATAAAGCATCAGCACTCCAGTACTGTAGGACATTTTCTTACAACCTATCATTAAAACAAATAAGTTATTTATTAATTATTACATGTATCTGCTAGGGGTGGCACGGTTCGCGGAAAAAAACCGAACCGCACGGTTCTCCACACACGGTTCGGCACGCGCTAGGACCGCGGTTCAACTGAATTCTGACAACGCATGTGGTTTGTTATAAATAACACGTAAAACAAATAGGGTTCGGCTAATGTATGTTTCTGTTAATGGATGCGCATTCTGGCTTCCCAGTACATTATAACAACAGCGATGAGAAAGAAAAAAAATAAAATAAGTGGACAAATCATTCACTCTTGTTCAATGCGAGTGCCGTATGCTGGAATATGAGCATTTATTCCGTCATCACCCGGGTGCTGATAGCGCGAGCACAGGTGAGACCTGAACAGCACACGTTGATATCGGCGTTTAGACTAAAGTCATGTAAGCTTTGCCAGCTCAAATATTTAAGAGCCAGAGGACGCGAGCTCGCGCGCGCAGTGAGAAGATTTGTGCGTGCGTTCATCAGAAGCGCACAAACCTGCGCCTCAGAACGCGCGCAAATATGAAGCTCTCTCTGAAGTATTGTGTTTTAATGGATAAATTCACACAAAATTCTGTCAAAATGCCCGTCTTGGTAAGTATCCTATAGCAGACATAGCCGGCTGGGCGTACAGTATCAGTGCTTTCTCTTAAAGTGACAGTTAATATTAAATAAACAGCAACAACAAAGAAATCACTCACTGCTCTTGATTGAATCGCTTTTGTAACTTTAATAAAGAGTAATCTTTAATTTATACAGTCAAATATGCAATGCTGTTTTACCTTTGATTACTTTAATCGTACTTCAATTTCTGTACCTAAAAAAACCCCTGAAAATCACTGATTATTTTATTTGTATCTTTACTCTATTGTATTTTTATTTGTGCTGTTGCTTGTAGTTAAAGGTCTGCTTTTATTTGTGTACACTCACAATGAAAACAAAACAGATTTTATATATATAACATGTAATAATATTTAGCATTTTCACATCAAAATAAAAGAAACTGAGCAAAGTAGATGTCTTTTTTTTCCCTGTTGTACCGAAATTGTATCGAACCGTGACCCCCGAACCGAGGTACGTACCGAACCGTGACATCTGTGTACCGTGCCACCCCTAGTATCTGCATGATTTGACTAGGGCTGACTTTTTTCTTACCGCGGTGAAGAAGCCACAAATCACGCAGTTTGGTGGTTAATTGCCCCCAAACGGATACATAAAATAATATTTATTTCTATAACTACATATAACTTTCTATACAATAAATTATTAAAAGAATAACAACCTGAGAAAGCTTCAGAAAGAACAAGCCGAGCTCAACATGCCCCAACATTGCTTAGTTCTGGTCAGTTGTGCTAAACTTCAATTCCTATTTCTTTAGACATTGTTTTTCGTGTAACAGTCTGTGGATATAAACGCACTCGTCCAAACGCAACTTGTTGAAACTTTGAATAATTTATTGTACAAAAAATGGGTTACAAACGATGACAAAAACTGTTCCATAAATCCTATTCAACTCAAAAGATATAGAAAAAATAAAG
This sequence comes from Barbus barbus, assembly GCF_936440315.1. Classification (NCBI taxonomy): domain Eukaryota; kingdom Metazoa; phylum Chordata; class Actinopteri; order Cypriniformes; family Cyprinidae; genus Barbus; species Barbus barbus. Next base: position 27,943,322 of record NC_136716.1, read on the forward strand.
TTATAGAAATAAATATTATTTCATGTTATTATTGTTAATATGTTTATAATTTGAATTTTTCAAAGCAAATACGAACTGAAATAACCTATTGCGTCATCCCGTAAATAATTGGGCAAAACTCAATACTCTGAATTTCTGCTTCCCCTTTACATGATCAAGATAGCCTTATATAAAATACTTTTAGATACTTTTCAGGGATCGCTGTTTGAGAAAATTACTTTCAGTCGGGAAGTACATATTGTTTATCAAAAGCCTGTAGCATCGCTTTGAACACTGGCTTCTCAACGGTACAGAATGGCACCATTTCCAAATAGTGAGTCTCGCTGTCAGTAAGAGCTCGGCACCGATTGCCGTCCCTTTGGTACTTCACTCCTCTCGCAAAAGGCCTCAGAGACTCCCAACTATCGCAGAGGATGGTTGATTCTAAGATGGGATCTTAGATTAGTGGTATTTCCTCGCGAGACGGATACTTTTCTGCTACAAATATGGCATATTGCCTTGTCCAAATTCACCAGCTGCCCCTTGTCATCTGGCTTAAAGCCAAAATGTGTCCAAATAGGAGACACAATATTTGGCTTAGGCACTAGATTCGTGGCAATTTTTTGAATAATGTCGTCAACTGTAAATAATAGCCTATACCACATAAGAGAAGTATCGCTATAAGCACTTGCAATTAAAATCTAACTCCAGCTGTTTACATTATGCTTTTGTCTTTTATGCCTGTGTTTGTGTGTATTTTATTGAACATTATCTGTAGACATCACAAGTACTGAAACCTAGCATTTAATTAATAATAATCAGACAAACACACACAAAATAAATCCCCCATATGTTTAATGGACTGGTGCGGGAAGCTGTTTTTTTTCTCCAGAAGCCCTTGAACATAGGACGGAAGACAGTAAATTATGATAAACAATGATTATTGTGTTTATAGTTCATATCACACACCATATGCACTCCTGTAACTTTCACCAGCAAAAAAAAAAATATTATTAAATACTGCATTACTGCGGTAATCGTCACAGCCCTAGATTTGACCCCTTTATTCTGAAGATCTATATCTGTATTAGCCATAAAAACACACGCAGGTCAGTCGACCACAATAATCAATAATGCAGCTGATGCAGCGAGAGCACAAACACACACACACACACACTCTCACAACACTTTCACAATGTAGACTAATCCTATTACATTACGATGGAGTAAGCTTGATGTGTGTGAGTGTGTGTGTGTGTTAATCTGATCAGACTGTGTGTGTTTCATATCATAGACATCTTCCTTCCGGGTTTTTTTTAAAGTTATAACAAACAAAACACTAAAAACAAACACTACAAACAAATCCAAACACACAAAATATCAGAAGGCTGATGCATCATTACAATTAAAGCACATGGTTTTCTGTACATCAATCACATAAATACATCATCTGCACACGAGCAGCAGTGTGTTGTTGAGAAGCAGATCATCACACACCTGTGGCAGTACAACACGTCTGTGACATAATAGAGCTTCATTACACACAACACAATGAACACGCAACTAACATCACATGATCGCTGGCCGATATTTAGATAATATAAACCTTAACATCGTATTTTTCTGTAAAGCTGCTTTAAAACAATCTGTATTGTATAAAGGTGCTATAAAATAAATGTGACTTGATTTTTCTGGTAGAAGCGTCGTGTGTTTATTGTTTTGCTGTTATTGGCTTGATTAATGTTACTGATCAAATATTCACTGTTTATGATGACATCACAAATTAAACTTAAATAAATGACAAAAAAACTAATGAATTCCTTGTCACAGCGTCGTTCAGTGTCATGATCGATTATGAGACGTGTGAGAATCAATGTACCGCATGACACATCTGGGTATCATATCTGAAGTGTTGTGTGTGGATGCTGCTGGAGGCTACTAGCATTTGTTTTCTACAAAACGACAACAGGCAGATGGAGCCACATACAATATTAATGAAGACCTCACTCACAATGTGCGTGTGTGTGTGTGTGTGTGTGTGTGTGTGTGTGTGTGTGTGTGTGTGTGACAAATGAAGACATAAAAACAAGGAGAAGGTGATTTATGAGGACATTGCCCCATGTCCCCATATTTCAAAACGCTTATAAATCATACAGAGTGAGTTTTTTTGAGAAAGTAAAAATGCACAGTCTCCTGTGAGGGCTAAGTTTAGGTGTAGGGTTGGTGTAGGGCGATAGCACATACAGTTTGTACAGTATAAAAACCATTACGCCTATGGAGAGTCCCCATAAACCACAAAAACCAACGTGTGTGTGTGTGTGAGTGTGTGTGTGTTGTATCTGCTGCTGCTCATGGTGTGTGTGTGTGTGTGTGTGTGTGTGCTATTAAGTGACTTCTCCAGATGCTGTAACTGTGAACGAAGCCTTTAATCAAGTTAATGCAGTGGAGCGATGGAGAAACGCTAGCACACAAGAGACAAATCTATTCTGATGAGAAATTTCACCATTAACACACACACAAAGTTGATCACTGAATGCCTGATTTTGTGTTTTTCTTTCTGCTGTGACGTCAGACCTTCATACCTCCCTTCATCATCCTCACGGCCCTCAAACACGTCACACTCTCACCAGTGCAGTGATGAAGACGAGTGCATTTGTTCACAGCCCTGCAGTGTGATTAACAGATACACTGACGATTCGTCTGAAGTCAAACATGCAATCGCTGCATTAGATGCTGCAGTGAACATGCTGACCTGAGAAGGACAATCACACAGGATGAGGAAGGTTACATGTCTGTACATTACACACAAAACAAACGATCGCACATCTGAGACGCTTCATGGCATGATGAGTATTTATTCAGATGTTGTCCCTTTAAGAACTGCAGAAAATGAGACAGTATGTTTGTGCATTTACAGTATGTGTGTGTGTGTGTGTGTGTGTGTGTGTGTGTGTGTGCGTGTGAGACTGCATGTCGCATCAGAGGAAAACTGCACAGATGGCAACACACACACACACACACACACTACCTCCCTCACAGTCTCAGCGGGGAGCAACACACACACACACACCTCCTGTCACATGATCTCTGTTTGGGTCGACATGCACATTCACAAATGCTACTATATAGAGCGCTCTAATAAACACACACACACACACACCAGCAGCGCTCTCCATCATATTTCAGTGAGATCACTGTGTGACGATGGATGTTCATCATGAGTTTAAACACACCGTCACGTGTTCCCAGAGATCCTGCTGATAACCTTGAACACATAAGAACAACCTGAAGTGATTGACACTGAAGTACAAGTGGACAGGTGGGCTAATTTCATGTGTTTGTGTAATGGACATCTTGCATGAGCTTAATCAGTGGTCCACAACATACATGTGATGCATGTAGTATGAATGAATCTGAAAACTAAACCACAACTATTAAAAAAATGGTTTATTTCAGACCCTTCACCCTCTCTGCTCTTCTATGGTGTAATTAGCTGCAAACCATCAAAATGAAGAAACAACACAAACACTTCACTAACCAACAACACTAAAACAAGACACTAACACCAAAACAAAAATAAAATTTTCTACATTTCACCTCTTAGTTTACTAATCTAAATTATACTTTAACTTTTTTTTTACTTTAACTTTGCTGGATCTGTCTGCTGCTTTTGATACAGTCAACCATCAGATCCTCTAGTCAACCCTATTGAGAAAGGTCATCTCAGGAACCGCACTCCAGTGGTTTGAGTCTTACCTCTCTGATAGGTCCTTCAAAGTATCTTGGAGAGGTGAGGTATCAAAGTCGCAACATCTAGCTACTGGGATGCCTCAGGGCTCAGTTCTTGGACCACTTCTCTTCTCTGTCTACATGATATCACGAGGTTCTGTCATTCAGAAACATGGCTTTTCATATCACTGCTATGCTGATGACACTCAACTCTACCTCTCATTCCATCCTGATGATCCGACGATAGCTACTCGCATCTCAGCGTGTCTAACAGACATTTCTTGCTGGATGATGGACCATCACCTTCAACTCAACCTAGCTGAACTAGACAGAACTGCTTGTGGTTTCAGCTAACCCATCGCTTCATCATAATCTCACCTTCCAGTTATGCTCCTCCACCATAACTCCTTCAAAAACAGCCAGAAACCTTGGAGTTGTGATTGATGATAAGCTGAATTTCTCAGACCACATTGCTAAAACTGCCCGGTCCTGCAGATTTGCATTATACAATATTAAGAAGATCAGGCCCTTTCTCTCGGAACATGCAACACAACTCCTTGTTCAGGCTCTTGTTCTGTCCAGACTTGACTATTGCAATGCTCTCTTGGCAGGTCTTCCAGCCAATTCTATTAAACCTCTACAATTAATCCAAAATGCCGCTGCAAGAATAATCTTTAATGAGCCGAAAATAACGCACGTCATGCCTCTGTTCATCAATTTGCACTGGCTACCAATAGCTGCTTGCATTAAATTCAAGGCATTAATGTTTGCCTACAGAACCACCTCTGGCTCTGCACCCCTTTACCTAAATTCATTACTTCAGATTTATGTGCCTCTAGAAGCTTGCATTCTTCAAGTGAACGACGCATTATTGTGCCATCCCAAAGACACACAAAAACAATTTCACTGACTTTTTCATGAACTGTTCCCATCTGGTGGAATGACCTGCCCAACTCAATCCGAGCAGACGAATCCTTACCCATCTTCAAGAAACAGCTAAAAACTCATCTGTTCCATCTTTATTTGACAACTCTAACTCTAGCACTCTCTATTCTAATTTTATTTTATCTATATGTCTTTTTATTTAAAAGAAAATAATAATAATAATAACAATAATAATTATTATCTGTACTGCGTTAGGCTAACTGAGACTTGTAATAGCACTTGCACGTTGTTGCTCTTTTGTTGGTTTTGATTGCTTCTCATGTCCTCATTTGTAAGTCGCTTTGGATAAAAGCGTCTGCTAAATGACTAAATAAATAAATAAATAAATAAATAAACTTGCACTGCATTCTATGAACATCGCTGACCCAATTGCTTTGACAAACTGTTTGCACATGGATGCTGTAACAACATAAGTACAGCAACAAACACATGTGGACTACTGCAGATTCACAGACTGAACCACAGGTCCAGTTACCCATCCAAAACACAGAGACAGAGAGACAGAGAGACAGAGATCCGGCAGACGAGACTGAACTGCATTGCAGAGAGTGTGATGGGTGTGCCACTGTCTGCTGGACACTGAGAGGACTAACACACACATATACATACATATTCACACCAGCGTTCAAAACTTATATGCATCAAGAATGCAATAAATTGATCAAAAGTGAGAGTAAAAACATGTATAATATTTCTATTTCAAAAGATTTCTATATGAAATAAATGCTGCTCTTTTGAACTTTCTATTCATCTGTGAATCCTGAAAAATACAATGTATCACAGTTTCCATAACAATATTGGGCAGCAAAACCATTTTCAACATTGCTAATAATCAGAAATGTTTCTTGAGCAACAAATCAGCATATTAGAATGATTTCTGAAGGATCATGTGACACTGAAGACTGGAGTAATGATGCTGAAAATTCAGTTTTGATCCCAGAAATCAATTAAAGTTTAACAGATATTCACATAGAAAACAGCTGTTTGAAATTCTAATAATATTTTACAATTTTTACTGTATTTTTGATCAAATAAATGCAGCCCTGGTGAGCAGAGGAGACTTCAAAATTGACTTTAGAATAGTGTACACACACACACACACACAGTGACTGAATGCTGTGCAGTGATGCTGGTCTATCAAACACAGTCAGTGCATTGCTGTGGTCAGGTGTTCAGATGAGCGTATAATCCATGTCACAGAGCTCAGATCAAATCCAGATTATCTGAACCTGCTGTAATCTCTCACAGACTATTACGCAGCTAATAAACACTCATATATGAGCATCACAAACACACACAGTTACACAGATAATACCACACGCCACACTGTTCTCACACAAGATAAGGACAGTTGTGTGTGTGTGTAATAGTCAATGTCATTAATCCAACACATCATCATTAATAATCATTCATCTGGACTAATTATGACTGTTTATTCCCTGAACTCAGTTCAATATTGTCTCCTGGCTTACTCCGCGAGGGGGATTTGGAATACCAAATTCCAAAAATTAATCAGCCAGTCAGATTGCGGCATTTACATGACTCAACACTAATCAGAATTCAGATTAATCATGAGACTGTGATGCTTTCACAACATTGGTCTGTTTGAGTGGCTCGATGTAAGTTTGAAATTTGAGGGAAAATTGTGATCTTCATCATTGACATTTCAATGTTCTGCATGAATGTTTAAGTTACACATATCTGATAGACGCACATCTGATCAGTCCAAATACTGGGAATCAAATCATGCTCTACAGCAACGATCACACTCAAATACTCCATCAGGAACTTTCTGTGAGTGCAACAAAATGATTTCTTAAAGTCCTGTAATGCACAAAAGAGCAGAAAGCGTGAGTGGGAACCCTGCGCGGTAAAACCACGGTACTTCCTCAGAGCGAGCAAGCGCAACAGCTGTGTGGAGCATCTCTCAGGAGAAGCGCCTGACACTTGTTGAGTATTTTTGGACTCAAGTGCCTGAGTCTCTATGAACACATGTAGGAGTGAGAGTACTACACTATTACACAACACACACACACACACGGGTTTGTCATGTCATGACGGCTGCAGCTAAAGGGAAGCGTGTGTTTGGTTCCAGCATCCAGTCGATGACAGCAAACGCACCCAGAGGAAGAATCCTGCTCATAATCACATCAGCTCTGATCATCTCAGCATGTCTCATCATAATCAATGACAGCTTAATGAACTCAAACGAGCTCCTCAGTTTATCCAGATCACCTACGGACACAGTGATCATCATGGGCTGGAAGCACAAATAAACTGAATCTAAACTAGTTCCCGTTTCCTCTCCAGGTCACGTCAGGCAGTCGACATGAAGCTTTCCTGAAGAAAGCAGAGCTCTAGTAATAGATCAGTGACTGACTCATTTTAAACATGTGATTCCTCTCAGCAGAAGAGAGCATGAACTTCTGCTGCTCACAGTGTGGGTGGACAATGTTCAACCATCGACACAGATCCAACCAGAGTCTTGCTCTGGAAACACAGCTTCATCAAACAGAAAGAAATCAAATCAGATCTTGATCTCACTTCAGTGTTAAATGGGTCATTACGATTTATTTATTCCCTGAGCGCCACTTTTGATGCTATAACTATAAACTAATAACTATAACGATAACTACTCTATAACCAACGATAACCTCGACCACAAAATAGTGAAAACTATAACAGTAGCTATAGTGATAACCACAGCAATAACAATAACTATAACAATACTATAGTGGTGATAAAAAATAACATCTATAATGATAACTACACAAACTATACAAACAAAAATAACAATTCTAGAGTGATTACAACAACAGTAAGCATCTTTATATAGAGCTTTATAAAATACAGGTTGTTTCAAAGCAGCTTCACGGTGATAAACAATAAAAAGATTCAACGATGCAAAAATGAAATTCAGCTGTAAAGCAGCTTTAATGACAAACACTAAACAGTCATTATTCAGTTGAAATCTGAACTGTAACGATAACTATAATTATAGTTATATAAGAATAATAACGATAACTACAGTATCTACAACAATAACTATAATGATAAATATATTATGTTCCACACCAGCGAACAATAATGTTCTGTTTATTTTAATCATGCTGAAATTTTATCACTTTATATGTTCCAACTCTTTAAAGCTGGAATGGGTTCTGATTGGCTGTCAATGCTTTTATTATTAATCAGCTGGAAAAAAATCATTCTGAAAGCAATTCTAGTGATCTTGTTCCTCTGTGTTATCTTCTTTATAGTTGGGGTGTGGACTTCAAGAATTGGAATGATTATTAAAACGCTATGGTCATACTTATTGTTCTTAGTGTGAACAGTCCTTAATCTAGTTTTTGATGACCATATTCCAGCCTCAGATGAAGGAAACTATACTGAGGTCAAGGCAGCAGGAAGTGTGGAGGTGACCGTGTGTGTGTGTGTGTGTGTGTGTGATGAAGGCCTCAGAAGCTCTAGTTTGGCTGTAGGTTCACTATAAATAGTGTACGTCTGCAGCGGTGCGGTGTGAAGTCACGCCGTACCTCATTACTCACGCCATCCGCTGGCTTTATCTAGGCTGCTGTGACGTTTAGGGGTCAAACTCTGAAGAACAACCACAAAGTTCTGCTACTTTCCACAAGAACAAGAACACAGGAGAAAGCAGGTCAGCTCTCACACATATTCTCCGTCTCCTGTTTAAGCTGCTGCCGCATTAGCGCTTGATGCTCGGATGGTCTGGAATAATTCATCCTGAAATCCAGGAGCGACAGGGAACGTTCACAGAGACCAATTACTGCAGTCAAGCTGAGCTGCTGCTCTAATCCGGTTTGACTCCAGTAATCCGCTTTTAATGTGAAGACACAGTCAAATCGCTGACACACACCGAACAAAAGTTCTGAAATAAAGAGCTCAAAAAGATCAAACTGAACCCATGAAGACGGGCAGACTGAGAATATCTGAGACAGACTGAGAGCGTTTCACTCATGTCAGATTGCATTCTGGTCTCCAGATGCATCTCTGGATTTTTTTTTTAGCTGGTTCAGCGGGTGAAATTGTGATCACTTAGGGCAGTAGGAGCACACTCTCCTCACAACACACACGATGAGGTATGAGCACTAGTACTAGTTAATGGTCAACCGATTTATCGGCCGCGTCATGGGTTTGATCCCAGAAAACACATGTACTGACAAATAAAAGTGGATAACTTGGATATGCTCTAAACTGATTTGAGTAAAAACATCTGCCAAATGCAGAAGTGTTAAAGGATTATTTGTAAGTTGGTTTATAGTTATCACTAGGGGTCAAGCAACAAAAGCTGCAGTAGTGACATTGTTGTATTTAAGCTATTTATACAAGTCATGGAACCCTTAGACAGGCTTGGCCCCGGAATCGCTGCTTGCAGCTATATTTATATTTGAGATTCATTAAACGACCATCCCAACAGTATAAATTCAGGGTATCTCTTGTTCTTTGAAACCACAATAATGGGGAAGACTGCTGACTTGGCAATTGTCCAGAAGACAATCATTGACACCCTCCACAAAGAGAGTAAGTCACAGAGGGTCATTACTGAAAGTAGTGGCTGTTCATAGAGTGCTGTATCAAAACATATTAAATGCAAAGTTGACTGGAAGGAAGAAATTGGGTAGGAAAAGGTGCACAAGCAACAGGGATGACTGCAAGCTTAAGAATACTGTCAAGCAAAGCTGATTCAAACACTTGTGAGAGCTTCATAAGGAGTGGACTGAAGCTGGAGTCAGTGCATCAAGAGTCTCCACGCTCAGACGTCTTCAGGAAAAGAGCTACCAAGCCACTTCTGAACCAGAGACAACGTCAGAAGCATCTTACCTGGGCTGTGGAGAAAAAGAACTGGACTGTTGCTCAGTGCTCCAACGTCCTCTTTTCAGATAAAAGTAAATTTTGCATTTCATTTGGAAATCAATGTCTGGAGTCTGGAGGAAGACTGGAGAGGCACAGAACCCAAGCTGCAGTCAGAGATGATTTGGGCTGCCGTGACGTCTGCTGGTGTTGGTCCATTGTGTTTTATCAAGTCCAGAGTCAATGCAGCCGTCTACCAGGAGATTTTGGAGCACTTTATGCTTCCATCTGATGACAAGCTTTATGGAGATGCTGATTTGCTTTTCCATCAGTACTTTAGCACCTGCACACACTGCCAAAACCACTTCCAAGCTGTTTGCTGACCATGATATTACTGTGCTTGATTGGCCAGCCAACATGCCTGACCTGAACCCCGTATGGAATCTATGGGATATTTTCAAGAGAAAGATGAGAAACAGTCGATCCAACAATACAGATGCGCTGAAGGCTCAATAGTGCCTCGCTTCCATGCCATTCCTCACTGATGCTGGAGTTTGTGCTAAAGGAGCCCTGACCAAGTATTGAGTGCAGAAATGAACATACTTTAAAGAACTTGAACTTTTCTGCTTTGCAAATCCTTTTTTTGATTGATCTTAGGAAATATTCTAATATTCTGAGATACTGGATTTTGACTTTCATGAGCTGTAAGCTCTAATCATCAAAATTAAAACCAAAAAACTTTTCAAATGTCTTACTTTACATTTAACGAATCTAAAATCTAAAATATATATGAAAGTTTCACTTTTTTAAATAATTTACAAAAAAAAATTCAGTTTTTCACGATATTCTAATTTTTTGAGATGCACCTGTATAATTAATTACGTTGCTTAAACAATTGGAAACAAAAATCATCATATATGTATGAATAGTTTAATACTAAGGACCGAAAACGAATCACAAAGAGTAGGCTACTTTTTAGTGGGATTCAGAAAAACCGCCATAAAGTCTCGAGACATGTTTTTTAAAAGTTTAACTTAAATTAATTTTGCGTGCTTTTTAAACATGCGGCTCTCTTGTGCGAGACGCGAGAGCAACGGTAATAGATGTCCCTATAGAAAATGCAATGCATATGCATTCTGTGTGAACGGCTTGGTTCCAGTTTTGAGGTAAACAACAACATTTACGCATTGATGTTGCCTTTTTCCGCAATATTTTGAATGAGCAGCGCCGTATCCAGTAGGTTCAGGCTAAATAAACCTACTTTGTCATCGCATCTTGTGCGCCAGATAAGGCTGACTGACGCATACCTAAAATTTGAATGTAACATTTTTGCATTCAAATGTGGATTTTTATTTTAAATTCGAATTCAATTATTATTATTATAATTATATTAATTAAAATAAATAAAATTATATTGGCTTTATATTGGCCACCCTGCTTTCCAAAATATTGGCATTGGCTGTCAAAAAAACAATATCGGTCTACCACTAGTGCAAGTGATGAGTGACTCAACAAACAGAGGGCAGGAGGGGAGAGAATCTCCTCTGCTCGCTTCTCTTGGTGCACTAGAACACTCCCCACTGATCAATCAGATTACATAAGCACACTGCAGAGAGAGAGAGAGAGAGAGAGAGAGATAGAAAGACAGGCTGCACCAGTAGAATCAGAAATTAAGAGAAAATATGAGAGATTGAGATTTAAAACATATTGAATGCCATGATCTTATATAACAAAAAATCTCTAATAAAAATAACACATAAATAAATACATTATATATGCACTACTGGTCAAATTTTGAAATAATTCAGATTTTTTAAATGTTTTTGAAAGAAGTCTCTTCTGCTCACCAAAGCTGCATTTATTTGATCAGAAATACAGCAAAACGTGAAAAATGAAATATTATTATAAATGTAAATCAGCTGTTTTCTATGTGAATATCTGACAAAATGTTATTTATTTCTGGGATCAAAACTGAATTTTCAGCATCATTACTCCAGTCTTCAGTGTCACATGATCCTTCAGAAATCATTCTAATATACTGATTTGTTGCTCAAGAAACATTTCTGATTATTATCAATGTTGAAAACAGATGTGCTGCACAATATTTTTGTGGAAATATGTTTCTTGATAAACAAATGTGTTTCACACTTAAGACTGGAGTGTTGATGCTGAGAATTCAGCTGTGCATCACAGGAATAAATTACATTTTACAATATATCCACAATATCACTTTTTTCCTGATCAAATAAATGCAGCCTAGGTGAGCAGAAGAGACATTAAATAGAGTCAGTTCTCCTCAAGAATAGCATGACATTAACTAGCAACGTTATTCACTAACTAACCACAATCAAACACAATACTGACTGTCCTCGTCTACCGATTTAGCATTTGAAACTCAAACTTCTGTCTATCAAATGATAGTGCACCAGTGCTGGTGCCACCTTCTGTAGAACTTAATGGCACTGGTGTCCTCAAATGTTAGTCTGGAGCCCTACGATGGTTCTCGAAGTCAGAAAAGTTATAATAATGTTAGAAGAATGTAGTCCATGGTATATTTTCACTGCAAAACAATAAGAAATGCCGCAAATATCACCGCAAATTTTGAGAAAACCCATAGAAAAATCTGAAAAAATCCCGCTAAATTCCTGGAGGAACTGATACATATCATATCGGCACCCAAGTATCGTGATAGTATCGTCATTTTCATCAATACTGAACACGTCCATCTGAACTACACGCATCTCATCACGAGCAAACATACTTCATCAGTCCATCAGATAAATTGTGTGTTTAGAGAAGAAAAAATGTTATAAAATGATAATTTGCCAATATTTCCTTTAATGCTCAAATAAAAGTGCAGTAAGATCAACAGATGCCAATCAAACAACAGTAGGGGTGTGCAATATTGACAAAAAAAATAATATCTGGATATTTTCTGTGATTTTATCGATAACGATAATTAGACGATATTTTGCTGAGTGTGTTATTGTGCTGGTATCTTAAGGACTGCCGTGGACAGCTGACACCTAAAGTTTTTGATATTCTTCATATTCTGTGTGGTGTTCAGCTCACACTGATAGAAATTAATCTTTTTCAATAAGTTTAAACTGAATTTTTACATTTTATGGGCATTTCTACCTTTATAAAGCCATTTTTCTAAAAGTGTCCATTATCTTTTGAGTCAAATTCTTATATTTAATCAGTGAATTAGAATAATAAGACATTTGGGCTGTTACCAAGCAAATACAATCATTATCAACAAAATTCATCTTTACAATGCAGAGGAAACACAGTTGCTACAATTAAAGTGGCATTTAGATGTATTTTTAGATTCAAGATTAGATTCAACTTTGTCACTGTGCAGAGTACAAGTACATAGCCAATGAAATGCGGTTAGCATCTAACCAGAAGTGCAAATAACAAAGTATATAAATACATAAAAATATGTGTATATACATTAAGCTTTATGATATATTGTGCAAGTTATGAGGTAGAGGGGGAGAGACTAGCTCAGTGCAAATGACTGTACATACAACTTAGGTTGCAAGGAAGTATAAGCAGAAGGTGCATTATACAGTGAGGTATGTAAACAGCATGTGTTTATATATGGCCAATGAACTTAACGGCATCCGGAGGTAGAAATGTGCAAGGGAATGTGCAAAATAACAGAGGGAATAATAAGAACATCGTTTTTTTTTTTTTAAGCATTAGGTGGTCCATCTTGGATGTAGTGTTCAGCACCTGAGATTGGAATTCAGTAGGCTGACAGCTGAGGGAAAGAAACTGTTCCTGAGTCTGCTGGTGCGACAACAAAGACTCCTATAACGTCTCCCCGATGGGAGAGGAATGAACAGTCTGTGATTGGGGTGAGAGGAGTCTTTGATGCTACTTCTCACTTTCCTTAGGCAGCGTTTGTGGTAAATGTCTTTGATGGAGGGTAAACCGACACCAGTGGTGTATTGGGCAGTTTTTAACCACCCGCTGGAGGGCTTTCTGGTCCGAAACAGTGTAGTTGCCGTACCACACTGTGATGAAGTTTGTGAGAATGCTTTCAATAGTGCAACGGTAAAGGTTCACCAGGATGTGGGGGGACAGGTGAGCTTCCCTTAGTTTCCTAAGGAAGTAAAGGCGCTGTTGTGCCTTTTTGATCAGTATGGAGGTATTGAGGGTCCAGGAAAGGCCATCAGAGAGATGGACACCAAGGAACTTGAAGCTCTCCACGCGCTCCACTTCAGCCTCATCAATGTAGATGGGAGTGTGTGTGTGGTCCTTCTTAGTCCGCCGGTGGTCTACAATCAGCTCTTTGGTCTTCTGGGTGTTGAGTGCAAGGTTGTTGTTGGCACACCACGTTGCTTGCTAGATGCTGAACCTCATCCCTGTAGGCCATCTCATCATTGCCGCTGATCAGGCCTACCACCGTGGTGTCATCTGCAAACTTGATTATGGAGTTAGAGCCATGCACAGGTATGCAGTCGTGGGTGAAAAGGGAGTAGAGGATTGGGCTCAGCACACAGCCCTGTGGTACCCCAGTGTTTAGAGTGAGGACGGAGGAGGTGTGGTTACTGACCCTAACAGACTGTGGTCTGTTGGTGAGAAAGTCCAGGGTCCAGTTACAGAGGGAGGGGCTGATGCCAAGATCAATGAGCTTGGAGATCAGCTTGGATGGATAAAACGTTGAATTACGCGAGCGTAAAATAGGTGTAATATGTACCCATTTCCGTGAGCAAACGGGCAGCCGCATTTAGAACCAACTGAAGTTGATGTATAGATGAGACCGGCAAGCCATAATAAAGCGAGTTACAATAATCAAGTCGCGAAGGGATGAAAGCATGTATTACAGTCTCAAAACTCGCACATTGTTAAAACAACAATTATGATATTATCGCAGACAATATATATCGCACACCCCTAAACAGCAGCTTTTTAGTGATGAGGGCCTGTTTTTCACTTCCTGCTTGAAAAGGTTAGTGTGAGTGGCGCTCTGAATATCAACTCATATCATTGGTATATTCACAGCGGAAAGGTCACAGCCAAAGGCTTGTTCACTTCAAAGATAAACACACACACATACACGCACAGACAGTCCAGGTGAATAGAACACAGCGAAGCTGCAGCTCACCTGCGACAGCAGATGTGTTTCTGTTGTGACTAGGGATGGGTATCGTTTACATTTTATCGATACCGATACCGCTTACCTATACTGTTATCGATACTATTTGGTGCAAAAAGATATGATGTGAAATGTTGTTGAAAATTTCAAGTTATTTTATTACTGCTGAACTTTAGCAACTGTATTAAAGTTCTTCAGTCAGGAGCTAGGAGCAATTTTTCTCTTTGTGTTTTATTTTATTAACATTTAAAGGAATAGTTCACCCATAAATAAAAATTGTCATCATTTACTCACGCTCAAGTTGTTTTAAACCTGATTGAGTTTCTTTCTTCTGTTAAACATAAAAATAATTTTGAAGAATGTATAAATTTTTATTCTTGTCCTGAACACAAAAGAAGATATTTTGAAGAATGTGGGTAACCAAACAGTTGCTGGTACCCAGTGACTTCCTTTTTTTCTATCAAAGTCAGTGGGGCCCAGCAACTGTTTGGTTACCCACATTCTTCAAAATATCTTCTTTTGTGTTCAGGACAAAATAAAAATTAATACAGGTTTGGTACAACATGACTGAGTAAATAATGACAGAATTAAAATTTTTGGGTGAACTATCCCTTTAATGAAAATCGGCAGCATTCTGTCCCTTTAAGAGCTGCAAGCATCTGTTTCTCTCTATTTACTTTCAATTTAGACATAACTAACTATGTTTATATGTAAACCTTTTGTGGTTTTGACAGTATTAGCGCAATCAGACGATAACTGAGATAACCAAGTAATCATGTGCTGTTTGACCGGCCTTTAATGTAACTTCAGTGCTCGTAACTAATGCACGCTTCAGTGTACGCGCTCTGAATAAGCGCACATCAGAGCAGCATGAAATTAAATGTTTAACCGGCAAGGCTTTAAACTAAAGCCACGCAAATAATGTACTTTTGTGATTGCAAATAAGTGCAGTGTCTCGTGAGTGTAACTCTACCGCTGAATCAACATTTGATGTGAATGTGTCTCGCGAGTTGCAGTTGGATCTGGAGACGGGAGACATAGTAAATAGGCTACAGCGCATTGCTTGAGGTAGATGTTGTGTTTTGTTAGTTAATGTTTCATTATATTACTGGTGTTGCCTCCTTTGTTCACTATTACACTACTGCATATATTGCATCTGACACTGCTGTTGCTTAATTTTGTAACGTGAGCCCACACTTTCGAACATTTCACTCTTGCCGCCACTGATTGCACACAAACACACACCGCACACATGCGCACACGCACAGAGCAAACGACGGCCACATCATTCAGTGAAGGAACATGTCAAGCAGCAGCTTCTAATTCGTCATTAACATTTGAAGTATGGGAGATAAAACAACACATGTATCGATAACAGTATCATTTGTCCTGAAGCTTACCGTCTGGTATTGACCAAATTACGTACCGGTCCAAAAAATACCAGTTCTCAGTACCCATCCCTAGTTGTGGGAGTTTACAGAACATAAAGTGATTTTTGAGACTACAGTGAGTATTTCCTTTCATAATAATTATAATAAAATGCTTTGAGATAATGAGAATTATTACAAACCTGATCATTCCGATTCCGGTTCCGATTCTGCTTATCGATTCAGATTCTTACCGATTCCTAATTCCGATTTCATAAAGAAATTCCATTAAAAAGTTTTAAGTCAAACATTTAGATGTCAAACATATTTATTCTGTCTTTAGCCTATGGTTTTACCAAAATAATACCACAGGAAAAACAACTAGACTAATATAAATTTCAAGCATTAAATTGTTAAAGACAAGTAAACATTAAGTAATAAAATAGGAACAAACAAATCAATTAGCAATAGCATAAATAAATAAAACTGAACAAATGGCAGGTACAGAAATTGAAATTAAAAGTTTAAAAACACAGCATAGTTTTCTTTTCATAAATAAAATATTGATTAATCCTCATTAAATTTAAGATATTCAGTCAGTTAATGATTTTCTTTTGTTCTTTGATTAACATTAATGACAGGCAGTACATTTATTAGGCTGCTGTCTCTTTAACACCGAACGCACGCAGATCTAATACTGTTACATATGCGTTTTCTTCATCTGTAGTGTTGCTTTCGTCAACGAAAATTATGACGAAATATCGTCGTCAACGAACCTTTATCACGTGACGAAAACGAGACGAGACGAAAATGCTGGTCATGTGACAATGACGATAACTAAATGTATAATGCAATATTGTTGACGAATAAAAACGTGACTAAATGTGGTTTACAAAATAAAAACTATGCTAAAATATCTCTTCATTTTCGTTGACTAAAACGAGATGAAACGGAATGTTATAACGTTATTTCGTCTCGTTTAGTCGCGTTATTTATTATTATTATGTTGCAGTATTTCTGTTTCCGGTGTCTCGCTTCAGGTCACACTACGCAGACGCAGGCGACGTCACTTCCTCAAGCATTTTCCAGCATTTTCGTCACGTGATAAAGGTTCGTTGACGACGATATTTCGTCATAATTTTCGTTGACGGAAGCAACACTACTAAGAACGTACTTCTCAAAGTAATAATAAAGTTGGTTAAATTATTTTTAAAGAAATAACACGCAATTTCATCCATGTTTTGATTTAAACAGTAAACCAAAAAATAGGAATGAACTGTTCAAATTTCATTTGGTTAAACATTACATTTTGTATGCGTTCATTTGATTACCACTATTTTTGATAACAAATTTGTATTAACTGAAAATATCATACATGCCATACATTTCATAGCTCTGTCTTGTAATGAAACCCTCATTCTGGGCACTCCAATCAGAACGCAGGTGGAGATCACCCAGAAAGCAAAGCTTTCGCACGGACACAAGAGACAGACGGGAGCTGATATCATCACACACACACACCGATACAGTAAGCGCAAACGTGCGTGTGTGTCACGCTAGAAAGTTTTGATCACGTAATATATGCACTTGCATTTCATACAATCAAATATTAATTGAATTTGAATTGAGCAAGAGTTTTGCTATATTAATTTTAGTATCAATGATATGAAGGGAATGTTTCAGACGCACTGCAGACCGCTAATATTAAGCAAGCGAGAGAGTGAGATTTATATTTAATGCTTTCATTTTCTTTGGTTGAGTCTGAAATCTGAATATTACTTTGACTGTTAGAATAACACTTTACAATACAGCAACATTTGTTGCATTAATTGCACAACTTCAGTTATATTTTTTTCTTCAAATTCCGTCAAATGTAACCTATGTTCCTGTTAGGTTTTCTGTTACATTTTGAGACATTATGTTTGCACTATGTGTTTGCACTGAAAAAATAAGAAGATTTGAATATATTTTCATCTTATTACTTACGTTTTATTTATTTAAAATTTTAAAATTATTTATTTATTTCAAATACAACATTGAATGAATTTGTGTGTTTTATTTTGATTTGCTTTTATTTTACAGTTATTTGTTGGTTATATTCTGATCTCACAGCAGCAGTAAACACACACACACACACACACACTCTTGCACTGAGCTCGAACACCAGCACTACATCACAGTGACACCAGAGCGAGAAACTCTTCCTGTCTCTCTCTCTCTCTCTCTCTCTCTCTGTGTTTCGCTCTCTTAATTACACAGTAAATCAGACAGACCTGCAGTAACTCTATTAAACACACACACGGCTCTCTCCCACTGCACACTGGACGGGCAATCACGCGCACACACACACAGATCTGATGACTCGAGACCGATATTAAACCAGGTTAAATGTTCTGTCGTATTACATCAATAATCACCCAGTCGTGCTGCTGCTCTGAATGTCAGTCATGTGATCACCTGCACTGACCCTACAGCCCAATCACAGCTCAGATGACATTAGGGTTGGGCATCGTTTTGATTTGAACAATTCTGATTCCGATTCCGATTCTTCCTTTCGATTTCGGTTCTTTTCGATTCTCAATTCCGATTCTTTGTGGGCTGGAGTCAAAACATGTCACAGGCTCATTTGATTTCACAGAGGATAATTTTATTTTGATTCAATATGAGTTTTAGTTTTAGGAGCTGCAGCCCATGTAGGAGAAAATTACCACATATGCGGTAACTTTTCTGTGGCATTTTCCCCTGCTTTGCTGCCAATGGAGTTTCACAACGAGTCTCCACCGGTTTAGCATTAGCAGCAGTAATATTAGGACTGCTACTAGCGTGGGCAATTTGCATAACGCTACATTCATCTACGAGGGAAAAAAAAATATTTCAGTAACGTTGTTGTTCACCAAATTTGGTCAAGCGCTTTATTGTTGTCACTTATCTGATTGTTGTGACGAGGTAACGTTACTAACGTTGGTTAGCGCAGGGTTGCCCAAGGAGGACGAGACAGTGGACCTGCGCAGCACGTCAAACACGCTACACTCCTTAATTTGTACATCATGTAGGCGTTTCCTCATATTCGTAGTGCATCCTCCCGTGCAAGATATCATTTTGTCACATGTGTTGCACTGTGCCGACCCAGGCTTTTTTAGTGTGAAATAAAGCCACACTTTTGAGCGCCGCTTACCGTGCTCCATAGCTGCAACTGAACAAGCGCGCGGCAAGCACTTCCGGAAATACGGTGGCCACAATGGAAACCAAAACTTGCGCGTTTGGAACCGATGATCGGAATCGAAAACAAATTTTAGAAACAATTCCAATGGCATCGTTATTTTTTTAACGGTTCCAAGTTGGAACCGGTTCTCGATGCCCAACCCTAGATGACATTCAGAACAACAGCATGACTGTGAGTGTGATGTTATGAATCTCATCTAACCCTAACATCACACACTATTCACCAGAGCCTCATTAACCAGCAGATCCACCACAGGACCAGGATGGTTATGCCATGTACTGAATGATTACCATATTCATTCATTCATACATTCATGTGGAACCTCAAAGAATACTGTGATATTAACGCTCATATTATGTAGGGATGCAATGATACCATTTTTTCAGAACCGATCCGATCTGATCCCGAAAATTCTGAGTATCTGCCGATACCGATCCAATCCGATACCAGCGCAGTTTTTTTTTACTTTCTATACTTCTGTGTTGACCCGATCATCACTCATTTTTGTGTTAAACACAATCTACTACATATAGATAACTTAATTTTAATGAAAAATAACAAATGAAAAAATCTATAATCAATCTATGACAAAAATACTATTATAAACAAGGTTAGTGTAGGAGTTAGCTACATGTAACTGACTATAGAGTTCACAACAGAAATCACTAGAATTCACTAAAGTTTACTATGTAATTGACTATAGAAATGACTACAGAGTTCACTACAGAAATCACTAGAATGTAATATTATTCACTAGTGTTGCAGTGTTTCCCCTGCCATCATCTTAGGAGGGTGGCCCGCCATTTGACCGTTTCATTCGAGTAAAACTATCCTCATGTCATATACACACAAAAATGTAAAGGTATTCACAGCAACCCGTCAAAATAAAAGTTTGGGTTTCAATTGTAGACATTGCGGCAGAAATATATTCCTATTGTTCAGTAGAATGTACGTAATAGCCTACTAAAATGATTAAAACCTTATTTTTAAGGAATAATCATAAAATATGTCTTCAATGTTTTAATTGTAATATTAAATACCCTTTATTTTCCAAAAAGATGTTTAATTTTCATTAATTAAAAGATCAATTCCATGCTACTATGAAAGACCAATGGTTAAAAAAAAAAAAACACTTTAAACAGTCAGAATAATTCAATTTCACCATATAAAAACGAGGTTGCTACAATTTTTACAGATTTTGATACTGAACATAAATCTACATCTGCATCCTAACTCAAGCTATTATCAAATGTGTATTTCTAAGAGACACTTTTTTTTTTTTATTATTAATATTATCAGGCAACACAAACCTGTTTCTTGATTTGAAACTAAATATTACTCATTAGAACATGCAGAGCTAAGACATTATTTTTTTTCTATGAAGATATTTATTTTGTTAAGGAAAAATGACTGGAAAAGTGTAAAGATGTGTGTGAAAAAAGTGTTTGTCATGTTCTGACCATAAAGAATAGTTTAAAACCACAGTTAACCGTCTGGTTTTTACAACTTTCACATTGAAGCAAAAATCTGCCTTTAAACTTGAAAGAAATAAAAATGTGACATTTATCGTGATAATTATCGATATCGACTGATATGAAAAATATTATCGTGATAATTTTTTTGGGCCATATCGCCCTGCCCAACTATAGAGTTTAATATACAACGTTCTAGAAGCTCCCTGATAAAAACACTACATGTGGGTGAAATAAATAAAATCTTTTTATTTAATTTAAATATTTCATTGATTTAATCACAGTAATGATGCATATCACGATATAGTAATCCAATCAGTAAAGCTGCTTTGAAGCGATCATGAAAAGTGCTGCATAAATAAACCTGACTTGACTGGATAATCAAATTTCTGACATGAAACAATACTGAAACACATGACAGATGCTGGCGGCTGCTATTGGCTGAAGCAGCTGGACAGGCGACCAATCAGAGTGGCTCAACTCCACGTGGACGGTGAGGTCGTCTGCTCATGACACGACTGTTTGTTTTCAGGTCACACAGAAACTCTGAGCTGGACAGGAGAAGAGAGAGACAGACAGCTCCACAGACGCTCATTTATCTTCCCTCTCGATTATGTAACAGGAGAATCTTATCAAATATTAATGTTGTGTGGAGAGAGAGAGACAGAAGAGAGAAAGCAGGCAGTTTAACGGTCTCGCTGCTGTTACAGAATCTCTTTCCCAGGTTTCACTGCAAGACTCCAGTCTGTAAGATTATATCACAGCGTCGCCACACGGTTTGCATGAGATGAGCCCATGTGCAGCTCATGATTCCCACCGATGCTTACAGAAACTCACTTTGGATACAAGCATCTGCTAAAATCTAATTGTAAGAAAAAGTGTTAGGACCAGTAAGTGTTTCTGTGTTGTTACATTAAACATGTTTCTGTTACAGCCTCACTACTACAGTCAGTCTCAACGCTTTATTTCTGAATTTGTCATTTTTGCATCAAAGCAATAATTTATTAATCGTTTAACAAATGAATCACGGAGAAAATTAATAGACTTTTTATATATATATATATATATATATATATATATATATATATATATATATATGATTCATGGAGAAATTTGATTGCTGATTTAAATTTTAAAAAAATGCATATTAAATGCAGTACAACAAAGCTACCATGAATTACCATGGAATATATATATATATATACACAAACACACATATTTTGATGATAAAATAATGTCACAGTGCAAAACAATTATGCTAAAACGGGTTTTCTTCCTTTGTTCATTCATCGTGAGGTGAATATGATCCAGACATGTTCTTCAGATGCATCATCATATCCAGTGCATGTCATTACAGTGATCTGAGTGTGTTCATTTACACACACACACACACACACACACACACACACACACACACACACACACCGGACTCAGTCCCGTCTAACCTGCACTGCATTGAGCTGTAGGGATGGAGGAGGGAATCAATGCCGTTTTTAACATGTAATGCTTGCTAATGATTTTCTGCTGGTGTTTACTGAAGGCGATAGTGCTGCGCTTCTATCTATTCATCAGGGCGATTTAGGTGTTTTTGTGCTGCTGGAACAACAATCAACGGATCGATTGTGAGCAGAACTGATGCATGAGGTTCCAGACGAACCAAAGTCCACACAAACACACCGATGCTGCAAACATCTGCACTGACGACACTCATGAATGCAAAGAAGCCACAGGCCATACGACCTCACCATATTATTATTATTATGGATCACAAACAACATGATGCAGTTATTCACATCAGACCAACACCATCATCACAATGACAGATTCCTAAACTTTACATTTGATATGTGCTTACACACGACTGCTCAACACCTGTCAGCTATAATCAATACCATCCGCTGTATTGTTCCTGTAGTTCTTCCAATGTCCTGTATTTGCTGTATCATTCAGTGACTGTTAACGCAGCACATTTCCCACACTGATCAATAATAACGCCTCTATTAATGCACACTGTACTGAATCAATCAATCACCGGTTCATTTGAAAATTCTGCAGCATGACACCACAGTAAACAGAGAGTCTGCAGTGGAGCTCAACACTGACTTCATCATCAGGACTGCAGCTGACATACGCACTGCATTCGCCTTCATAAGCGCTCATAACGCGCGATCGGTTTCCTCACACCCACGTTCAACAGTTCAAGCGCGGAGAACCGGACGGGTGCCGGTGACTCCCGCAGCATCAGCACCGCAGCATCTCACACACACACGCACACACGGTACTTACGGTCCGTAAAAACTGTATCTCATCTTCGGCTTCGCCGTCCGTCATGGTTCGGCGCGGGTTCGGAGCCTCTCACCGGACAGATGAAGCTCTCAGGCGGCGGCGGAGGCTCTGATGCGGGTATAACGGGTGTCTGCTGCCGCGCTATCATTGGACGGCTGACATACCCAGAAGGCGGGGCTATGCAGATGAGCGTGCGCCCTCTGCTGGAGAACCGGAGCTGACGCAGCGGGAGACCGTTAAACCGTTACAGCATCAGCAGCGCCTTCACGAGGACACCGGAGCAAACACGACTCTATCTGTGCAAAACATGAACCATTTTTAAAAAGTTGAGGTAAACTATGGTTCATGAATATTAAACGAGAGAACCGAGTTATCTGAATCAGCAGATTCTCTGGTTTAATTAAACTCTCTGTGAGTCGCGCTGTTCTCCTGAAGGTTATAATTGGACCAACAGCACGACTGTGAGCTTTTAAACAGAACAATAAAAAAAGAACTTTATATCAAGTTACTTACATTTCAGACATAAGTTTTCCAGTTCCACAGCAGAGAAGATCTACAAGAAACTAATCAAACCGCGACGATCATAACGACTGAGAGCATTTAGAGCGGGAACATTTAGCGCGGGAACATTTAGCGCTGGCGCGAGATTTAATAATAATAATTTTAAAAAGGGTTCGTGAGCTGACGAAACTAATAATTTTAAAATGTAAAAAATAGAAATAAAAACGTAAAATAAATAATCCAAATCAATAATAATAATAATCGTTGACCTGCATGTTTCGTGATCATCAAACATGTTAACTTTGATTAATTATTGTAATATTAACATAAAATCCCAAATTTACTTTAGCACAAAAAATACCACCTAAATGAACACAATTAATGTGTGTGTTAAACGGACACCAGTGCCTGTTATTGGCTAATAATGAAGGTAATATTATAAGAATATAATGGTAATACTATAAGTGGTACAGGTTGTGTTTGTAGGAACAGAACAAAAGCCCCAGTATCTGCTCTACACTCATCAGCACAAACCACACTATCAGAGGAAACTCTCAAATTAACTGCTTCCTAATTCTGTACATTAATAAAACACTAATATTGAATAATGTGTACACTAATATACCATTTATTAAATCTGAATATATAAATTTAAACCTTGTAAAAAGTTAGCCCATAATATGCACGTAGTATTATGACACATTTCTATTTTATGCATTACAAGTGACATTATTAAAATAACTATTTTACAGTTAGAAAATGTGAGCGTGAACTAAACTTGATCAAGATCCGAGATCTAAAGAGCATCTTCTGCTTCAATCTGACCCACATCACCAATTACACTCCTTTACTTTCATGAATAAATCAGATTTTGAATGCCATATTTTCACTGTGGTCTCAGATGTTTGAATGTGTGTGAGTGTGTGTGTGTGTGTGTGTGTGCGAGTGTGTGTGTGCGAGAGTGTGTGTGTGTGTGCAAGAGTGTGTGTGTGTGTGTGAGTGTGAGTGTGAGTGTGAGTGTGTGTGTGTGCGAGAGTGTGTGTGTGTGTGTGTGTGTGTGTGTGTGTGTGAGTGTGTGTGTGAGTGCGTATGTGTGTGTGAGTGCGAGTGTGTGTGTGTGTGTGCGAGTGTGTGTGTGTGAGTGCGTGTGCGAGTGTGTGTGTCTGTGTGTGTGTGTGTGTGTGTGTGTGTGTGTGTGTGTGAGTGCGTGTGTGTGTGTGAGTGCGTGTGTCTGTGTGTGTGTGTCTGTGTGTGTGTGTGTGTGTGTGTGTGTGTGAGTGCGTGTGTGTGTGTGAGTGCGTGTGTCTGTGTGCGTGTGAGTGTCTGTGTGCGTGTCTGTGTGTGTTTGAGTGAGTGAGTGTGTGTGTGTGCGTGCGTTTGTGTGTCTGAGTGTGTGTGTGTGTGTGTGTGTCTGTGTCTGTGTGCGTGTGTCTGTGTCTGTGTGTGTGTCTGTGTGTGTTTGAGTGAGTGTGCGTGTGTGTGCGTGTCTGAGTGTGTGTGTGTGTGTATGTGAGAGAGTGTGTGACAATCAAATGCTGAATGACTGAGTTTTAAACACCTTCTCCATAATGTGAATATATTTACACACTCATAAATCACCAAACACAGAGTTTTGATTTAATGCTGGTTTATCTGAAAATATAGAAAGCCCATCTTTCAATATTCATCTCAACCGATGTCAAATGATCAGTTTCACTCATTGTTTCCTCAGTTAAGTGAAATTAACACTGAAATAATTCCTAAAACCAAAATAAAACAGCAGGATTGTGCGTTAGATTTAAAGCACCATATTGAATAACAGGTCCTTATGATTTTCATACCACCGTCTAATATTAATACTAAAACTGATCGTTTGCTCTTATGGACCTCGTTTATGTCAAACCTACAGGAAGACACACAGAGAGAGTTCAATGACAGACGTTACTGTACTTAACCAGAGACTTGCTGTGTCTAGTGACTTCAGGTTTTCATACCACCGTCTAATATTAATACTAAAACTGATCGTTTGCTCTTATGGACCTTGTTTATGTCAAACCTACAGGAAGACACACAGAGAGCGTTCAATGACAGACGTTACTGTACTTAACCAGAGACTTGCTGTGTCTAGTGACTTCAGGAACTAAAACCTGATCAGTTTAAACCATGAAATCACAATCTAAAAGAAATAATTAAAGCACCTGCAGGAGTCTGTAAGTCAGGCTGGTATTTTGTACCCTTATTTTCTTTAAATCTCATAAGATATCAACCTATAAACCCACAGGACTAAAAATAAGTGCTGGTCACGGTTCTATTGAAAACAGAAATGTAATTAAAAGCAGCGCTCTAGATGGCACCTCTGTAGTGTAAAGGTAAAAGTGTTTTTTGGACCCTTTGAAATGAAAGTCCCTAATCTGGGACAAAACCACCAAAACAAGATAAAGTCTGTCCCAGCTGATGATTCAGAGTTTTCCCTGCAGCGTTGTCCAGATCTGAGCGGTTTAGCATCAGTCGGTGTCGTATCCCAGGATCGGACCCAACCACCGCTCCACCTCCGACACCTCCATCTGCTTCCTGTGGGCGTAATCCTCCACCTGACCAACACACAGAGAGAGAGAGATGGAGGTCACACATCTGCGCTCACACAGACCTCCTGTTCCCACACGATTATCACACGAATAAATAAACCAGAAATAAATGCAAATACAACTAATGGCCACATCATTTGGAACTGGGTGAAGATTTGTCATTGTTCTGGCAAAACCACTTCCTTAAAGCAGAGTTTCTGCAGGATTTTTCATCTCAAATTTAAGACTTTTTAAGACCTGCACAAATAAAATGAATACCATATGAGCAGAGCAATGTCTATTGTAACATATTAAACAGTAAAATGACTGGAAAAAGCAAGATTTGTTTTGTTTTTTTTAATTTTTCACAAAAACAAAGTTTTATAAAACAATACACTTGACATTTCAGCCTTTAAACCATTAAGAAAATGGCGTCAAAAATAATGATAATTATATTAATTTAAACAATTATCATCAAAGTATTAAATTAAATAACATAAATTAGTGCTGTCGAACGATTAATTGCGATTAATCACATCCAGAATAAAAGCTTTTGTTTACATAATATATGTGTACTGTTTATTACGTATATATATATATATATATATATATATATATATACACACACACACACACACACACACATACACCTATACAGTATATACTTTGAAAATATTTACATGTATATACATTTATATATTTCTATTATGTTATATTATATATAAATATTAGTGCTGTCAAACGATTAATCGCGATTAAATCGCATCCAAAAAAAAGTTTGACATAATATATGTGTGCTTTGTATATATATATAATAGGGCTGTCATGATTCGTTGATTTTAGTCGACTGGTCAATTTTTTAAAATCGCCGACTTCAATATTAAATTAAAATAGACATTTTGCTCGCGTCGACTAACCGGCAAAATACCGGAAGTGACGCATTTCACGGACGAAAGTCCATAAAACACATTATTAGACTATTTTCCAAGGCTGCATGATATATTAAACCCCTTTAAAAATCATTAGTAAGCATAAATGTGAATTCACAAACGCTATGATTTAATTAAATAATTGTATGCGATCCACTTCTAACAGTATATGCTCTTTAATTATGTCCATGCGTGTAGTTAAGCTCGTGCGTCTCACAGCGGCTCCACAGAAACTGTGATTATTTACATGTGGAGCGTCTCATTATAACGTTCATCTGGGAACACAATGTGCAGCATTTCATCAGATTTGTGAGGTAAATCATTTATAAATCTACACAAACACAGGAGAATACATCACTGTTTCAAAATAAAAGCTCAACCCCTCGCTCTGAGTTACACGGTTTGATCTCCACATATTCATGTAATTACAGCAGCTGGAGCATTTCTGTCTTAAAGAGATGGCCAAATATTACAGATTAAGTGGACGTTTGAATTAAGTGCTCGGTCAATAACAAGGATTAGATCGCGCAGTAATGTGTAAAAACAATCGTCAGGTCGTCGGAGCTCCTGCAGGCCTTTGTTGTGATGCGTAATCTACATTAACTCTATTGTTTATAATACATTATGTATTTTAACAGTTTTGTTCAATAAAACCATATGATTTCTTGCTTTTGATACTTTATTTGAACCAATTTTTATTGCATAATTGCTATTATATATGTATTTTAAGTCATTTTAAAAGCTATTGTTCACTTACATCTGTTTATTACCACAAAGCGATTTATTATAATTATAGGGCCCTATGAAATCTGTTTTATTTTCAAATTCAGTTTTTTCCATTTATATTTTTCTATACTCTGTTTTAATGGTTCCATTAAATTGTAATAATCAAAAGCATCTCCAATTAATTGATTTTATATTAAAAAAAAGTTTAAATTTTTTCCCTTTCAGAAATACTGCACATTTACATTTTTCACCTAAATAAATTCTGGTCAATAATATTTCTGGTAAATACTCCTTTAAAAAGTGTTTTTTGATGATAATATTATTATTAGACGAGAACGTGTGGATATGTTGTCTTTCTCACACTATAATAGTGTTAACGGATCATGTCGTGTAATGGATTTGACTGACGGCGCTCTGAGTCTGAACAGTGCACAGACATATTCGCTGAATTAGTGACGGTAAAAGTGGGTGGCTCTAATATCATTGGTCCTCAAAAGTGGGTGGGTCTAATATCATTGGTCCTCAAAAGTGGGTGGGTCCTGTCCCACACACATACAATGGTTCCGACGCTCATATACACATTATTAATAAAAACAAACTATGTACACTACAGCATGGTTTATTGTGCTTATTGTGTTTATTTGTTTTTTAAAAACACTGTTTTAATGCATTAAGCCACGTTAAGCATTTTCAAATGTCCCGCCGGAAGTGCCGCTGCTTCCTTTTACACTGAAACGCCTTCCGGTTACACTGAAACGCCTTCCGTTTGCACTGAAATGCCTTCCAGTTACACTGAAAAGTTCACGCACATCCACATATGAAATCACTCGCATATACATATACACAACTAAAGCATGCATCCGTTTTATTTTGTATGTATGCGCGAGTGTTTATAGGTGCATGGAAGTTTATATGTATGCGCGAGTGTTTTATGGATGTCTATGCGCGCGCATCGAGTTTATATGTATGTGCGAGTGTTTATAGGTGTATGTGCACGTGTGTTGTGTATGTATTGATAAGCAAAGTTTGATTTAAATCCTACGCGGCGCCTCATACACACACGCTCACTCACTCACTCAAAAACACACACACACAGTCCTATTATTTACAAATCCTAACGATTATAAATACATGCATATCATTTGTCAGCTAACATTCATTTTCATTTGGTTCTGGTTCATGTTCCAAAAGTTTACAGTTTCTTGACAAATGATGTTAATAATGGGGTGATCGCTGTATCCTTGAAAGGCAACATGAAACTTTTTCAAATCAAACCGTTTGAAAGTTGACACTTGAGGTCTGACTGTGTGTTCTAGATCACAGACGTGTCTCCAGTAAAGCTGACCGCAGACCAGATCTAGAACAATTCAATACATGCCCTGTCCAAATACCCAGACCTGAGAGCGTGCACAAGACTGGCCCAGGACTTCAAACCGCCTAAGCGCATATATCTGAATAAATATATCTTGAATACAGCTCCAGATCAGTATTCCAGGCTTAGCGTATCCCATCATGCATCATGTTCTGGGAATTATATTTTTGCTGAGATCTCACAAGAGGTCACGGAAACCTTTCCGATGTAATTTAAATATTAATAAAAATAAAATATTACAAATAATTTGGTAGTAAAACAAAGTGTTGCACGTTTTATTGGTGCAAAGACAGTATATTTATTTTGTACAACATTTGCAACTGCTTTTTAATCACTTAATTAGGAGCACTACAAATTAAAGTCATCTCTTGTTATAGAGACTACTGATCAGACATTTAGAAGTGTGTTTTAAAATGCAAAGTATTGAAAATAAAAATAAAGCTCTGTAAACACTTATAAGTGTGTCCCATCAGGTGATGAGAAGTTCGACACACACTTGTGGGCTTCATCCTCACTTAAACACTTGGGCCAAACACGAGAAATACATCAATTGAGTGTAAAGAACACAAGTGTGGGTGTGTGGACTGGGCAACAGACTGACCCTGTGTGACCTTTGACCTCTCCATGATGACGGGAGTCACTTTGAATTCACTGAACCGATGCTTCACTAAATGATTCACTGTTCTGAAGAATCGAATCACACTGAGGACATCTGCTGGTCAAATACATGTGAACACGATCAAACCGACTACTGTTAAATTCACAATTACAGCTAAATGTGATGATTATTGCAGTCACGTTCTATAAGATTCTGTGGCTCAGTTTCATATTTAGGTACACAAACGTACTTTCTGAAGCATATACTGCACATTCACCTGAAAAACAAATACATTATTAAACAGAACGGATCATAATTAAACATGCATTACACGTGTGTGTACAGCAGGTGCCAGTATTATTCAATATTACACTGTTTTGTGACTGATTGCTGTTTTTTGCGTCTCTGTGCTGAAGTGTTGCAGGTTTTGTGTCTGAATTCATTAAGGTTTCCTGAGAAAGTTTTAAAAACATGACAAAGCAAAACTTCACAAGTCTAAAGTGATATTTAAAATGAAATGTGTGTAAAATCAACAATCAATTATTTTCCTTCATGTCAATTTTAAAATGTATTACAGTGATGCAAATCACAAATGAGAACATACAAAAATTACAGTGCTTAGTGTTTCTGTGAGATTAACCCTTGATGGACTAATATGTTGTGACAAAAATACTTTAAGTTGAGACTCACCATGTAATTAAGAATTCCAAACATTTTTGTATTACAATTCTGTTAAGTTTAAGTATGCAAATAAGGCATTTTCTAATTAAATATGTATTAATTTGCATACATTTCCAGAACATGAATCTGAACAATGGATGAAGCCAGGTTCAGATTTTAGTTTGATTTTGTCATCATATTAGAGTTAGAGGTTTTTCCAGAAGGGATTTTGGATTTCTCTATTCATCATTCCAGAAATCAGAAAACAGTCAACAAACAGAACACAAACACATTTTCAACATGTTTTTTTATGAGTAAAATGTTCACTAAATGTTCAATTAGTGTGAATGAAATATGAACAAACGCCTTTATTAAAAGCTTTCAGAATATAGAGGAATAAAACTTTGGTGTAAGAGATAATCTCTTTCCAGAAATGGCTTGGAATTGAAATCTACAGAAGCAAATAGATGAAGTGCAATAAAACAAACACTTAAATGTGTATTTATGATGCTTGCTTTCTGCTAGTCTGAGAGAAGATATGTTATAGAAGCAAAACAGACTGAGATCTCAAAACTGGGCAGTGCATGAGAAAGATTTAGCCTGTAGTGTCTCGCCCTAAAATATGAAGCGGCCCATTAATCTGTAAGTAAAGTGTTAATTGTTTATTTCTGTGGAGTTCATGCAATTTGTAAAAGTGTAATTATTTCAGGTGCAGAGGAAAAAACGAGGCAGACAGAAGATGAGAGAGCAGACGTGTTTCTAGTTTAATGTTAAAGCCGTGTGATTCGCTCTCCTCGTTCAGAATCACCTGTCATCACAAATGAGGTACCACAAGTTCAACATGTCAGTAAACTCCTCATGTCTCTCCTCACAGTACGAGTCGGGTCAGTATCCACTGAGAGAGAGAGGAAAGACATAAATAAATACAATCAAATGAACAAAACGCACACGTGTCGCTGCAGAGAGCAGGAGAAAGAACAGAAGGGAACAGAAACACTGAGAAATGTGCAGGTCGTTTAGTGTGAGTAAATCATAAACTCTGATGCCTACGATCAGATTCAAACTCTCTAAAGAATATGTGCTTTGTGTAAGTGCTCATTTATGATGCATTCCATATGTAAAGAGCCACATGCAGCACGTCTACATACAACGGATACGAACGCACAGAGAGAAACTCAAAAAACAATTCATTTGACTAAACACAAAGATTTTCAGCCCTCGCATTGCATTCTGGGAAAGAGGGCGTGTGTGGAACAGTGTTGAAATGGTTTCAGGCGGTCACTCGTCCTCGTCGTCCTCCTCATCCTCGCCGTCGGAGAGCGTGGGACACGGGTGCATCTGCCGGTATCCATCCAGCCATTTCTCCAGCATCTGCGTGATGAGCGGGTGATGTCTGCGTCTGCTGCTCTTCTGCAGCGCTGCTAACATCCCTCCATCTGTCACGCAGCAGTCCAGCCAATCCCTGAGCAGACGCTCCTGCTGCTCCTCGCTGCCCATCTGCACACACACACAGGTTTCTATATCCATAGGCGTACTGGTTTTTATACTGTACAGACTGTATTTTCTATCGCCCTACACCTAAACCTACCCCTCACAGGAAACCCTTTACTCAACCTTGTTCATCAGTTCTTCTAGCTAAAATGCAACAAAAGCATCTGCCAAATGCATGAATGTAAATGTTTGAAAACGTGAACGCGTTTGATCAGTGTGTGCGTTCACCTCTTGTGCTGACAGGAAGTGGATCTGCAGTAGCTTCCTCTCACTGTCCACCAGCGGCAGGAAGGTCACGGTGACGTCGTCGTCAGTGTTGAGGTTGGCTCCTGCGCCGCGATTATCGTAGCCGTCGCTTTCCATGCCAACCAGAGCAGAGAAGTGACCTCTCGTGTAACCGAGAGCGATGGGACTCTTCCAGCAGAAGCTCTGTTCCCATAGCAACGGCAGGTAAACACCTGCACACACACACACACACACACACACACACAGGTGAGCCACACTTCTGCTGTCCACGTGACAATCAAGAGCTCTTGAGATGGTCTCACCTTGAAATCGAGTGTAACCTAAGGTTTCCCCTCGGAAACTCTTGTAATACTTCACTCCATAAACGATGATGGGCCGCCGCAGGATATGAGCCAGAACAAATATATGAGTCTGCTCCAAACTCGCCCCGGGCTGCAGCGACAGAAAACGGGAAGATTGAGCATGAACACTCAAAGCATCAATCACAGGATTCATTACTGTAATAACAGCCAGTGTAGTGTGTGTTTGATTCCTGTTCAAAACACAATTCTGACGCTATTTCCAGTCTGAGATCAGAGAGAAACCTCTATGAATCACATCAAAACAGTCCCATAAAACATGAGAGGGTCATATTACACCCAAAATTAAAGTAAAAACAAGAACTGCTCAAAAAGAAAATAAATGGACTCAAATTCTACATAAAAGAAGCTTAAATTCTGCATAAAGAAATAAAATCAATACAACAATGAAAATAAAGCCTAATTTAGGTTTTTGCGTGTTGCGAGTGTGTGTGAGTTTGAGTTTGTGTATTCGTGTCTGTGTGCAAAGAGTGAAATTATTTCCCTATGAAATGAATTCCTCATGAGGCCAAAACTCAGGAACTCTCACAAAACCGATGCCATGTAATAAAACCATAAAACTAATCTGGAGAAGAGATCTCCAAAGAGAACAAACAACAACCCTGACCAGACTTATCTCCTTGTTCATTTACGACCCCCTCCTCTCCTCTCCTCTCCCCTCCCCTCCCCTCCCCTCCCCTCCCCTCCTCTCCTCTCCTCCTCTCCCCTCCTCTCCTCTCCCCTCCTCTCCTCTCCTCCTCTCCCCTCCCCTCCTCTCCTCTCCTCCTCTCCCCTCCTCTCCTCTCCTCTCCTCTCCCCTCCCTCTCCTCTCCCTCTCCTCTCCTCTCCCCTCCTCTCCTCTCCTCTCCTCTCCTCCTCTCCTCTCCCCTCTCCTCTCCCCTCCCCTCCTCTCCTCTCCCCTCCTCTCCTCTCCTCTCCTCTCCTCTCCTCTCCTCTCCTCCTCTCCTCTCCTCTCCCCTCTCCTCTCCTCTCCTCTCCTCTCCCTTCCTCTCCTCTCCCTCTCCTCTCCTCTCCTCTCCTCTCCTCTCCTCTCCTCTCCTCTCCCCTCCCTCTCCTCTCCCCTCCCTCTCCTCTCCTCTCCTCTCCCTCCCCTCTCCTCTCCTCTCCTCTCTCCTCTCCTCTCCTCTCCTCTCCCCTCCCTCTCCTCTCCTCTCCTCTCCTCCTCTCTCTCTCTTCTCTCCTCTCCTCTCCTGGAGAGGAGAGAGAGGAGAGGAGGGAAGAGGAGAGGTGCAGCCCCTCTTCATGAGGCGACAGCAGCAGAAGATCGTCTGCATACAGGAGGCATGATATCTCTGCCCTCGAGGGTCAGACCAGGACAAGAGGACTGATCAAGTGCTGATGCCAGTTCGTTCATATAGATACTAAACAGAGTCGAGCTGAGGCTGCAGCCTTGACGGACTCCTTTGGTCTGACTGAAATAATCAGTTCGTCTGTGATTGATTTTGGCACAGCATTTGTTCCCGTTCTATATGTCCTTTATGATGTCATATGTCTTTCCTCCTATTCCACTTTGGATAAGTTTTAGGAAAAGTCCATTGTGCCATACCGAATCGAAGGCTTTTTGGAAATCAATGAAGCAGCCAAATATTTTTCCTGGTTTTGTCTGCTGAAGGTATTTTTTTATGAGTGTGTGGAGTGTGTAAATGTGATCTGATGTTCAAATTCAATAATTGATCTCTTCTGAAATCATTTTTTCCAGTAGATTAGAGTTGTAGTCTAGTGTTTCCACAAATCTGCGTCCAGGACAGATCATACTGACGTACCAATGAATGAAGCAGGGGCTCGTCATTAGGGATCTTCTGATTTCTGTCTGTCACTGACTTCAGTTACAGTTTTCGTGATTATAGAAAAATACACATTTTATTATGTGCTAGCAGGGTGCAGTCTATTTAAAGGTATTATAATCGTCCTGTATCCTCTGAGTAAGATCAGCTGGCGAGTTTGTGCCGTGCGTTCACAGTTAAAGAGTGACTTGCTAAGCGACGCTAGGTCGCTAATGAACGAATAATTGAAAGTATGGGATTTCTAGAATACTCAAATATCCAAATTAATAAACAATCGATATTTGTGATCAGTTTTTAATTAAGAATACTGCCTAAATTTAATGATCACTTGAAATTGGAGTCAGATTTAACACGGAGCTAGACTATAATTGAAACTAAATCCAGATATATTCAAAGGCGCAAGTAAAAGACCGAACATGCATTAAACCTTCAACCAGGCCGCTGGATTCCGCTTTTTGGGTTGGCGGGTGGAACCTTGCGTGTGTGTGTGTTTGTGCATTTGTGTGTGTGTGTACCTGACTGGCAAGGCTGAGGATGAAGGCCCAGTCCTCCTGCCACTGTTCTTCTCTCAGAGAGAAATGAAGCCCAAAACTCTGAGAATACCACGATTCCCACTCCTTCCAGCGCGAGTAGAACCTGCACACACACACAAATATAGATCCAAATATGATACAGCAAGAGAATCTGTCCATGTTGTGCACATAAAGACACTTGTGTGTGTCTCACCAGTGAGAGCAGTCGTGTAAACTGTCATGGAGAGCTTTTCTCAGCACAGAGTCTTTATCATAGATGCCCCATGTGGCCTGTAGAACAGAGTCCAGCAGACAGTCTCCAGCGGTGCGGTTCCACAGCGCATACAGACGGCTGTCCAGACGCGTGCCCAGCTCCAGAGACCAGTTAATGACCGCAGACTCCTCCTCCAGCTCTGCACACACACACGCGGTCAGCGCACAGACACACACACACACGGTCAGCGCACAGACACACACACACGCGGTCAGCGCACAGACACACACACACGCGGTCAGCGCACAGACACACACACACACGGTCAGCGCACGGACACACACACACACGGTCAGCGCACAGACACACACATGCGGTTATGCACCAGCAGATCACGTCTCACCCTTCTGGACATCGCGGTCGAGGACTTCATCAAAAAGCTTCTCTTGAACAGCAGGAGGCAGATCTTCAATATCTGTTAAGTCAAGAAACTAACCGTCAAACTCAAAACATGCACACGTGTGTTCATACAGTGATCACCACAGACATGACACTGCACTCTGTACTGATTATGATATGGACAGAATTACAGAATCCAGTCATAAAAATGTAATTTACAGTATAACATGGAATGTGATGGAATATATTAATGAATAAAACAAAAGTTGTAGAATGAATCGGATTGAAACAGGGTTATGCACTAGTGTCTGTGACTGCTGTGTAAATGTGAATCTGCATTCACTTTGCTCTATTACACACACTGAAGCACGCGTCACGCTCGTCTGCGTCTCACTATATCAACTGAGCTGCTCTGAGAGTCAGCAGCTTTACATCATTTAATTTGAGAAAAACTACTGTCAAATACACACCAATACCATCAAATGTGTAAGTATGTACACTGCCGCTCAAAATTTTGGGATCAGTAAGATTTTTTATGTTTTGTAAGGGAGTTTCTTCTGCTCATCAAGGCTGTATTTATTTGATCAAAAATACAGAAAAAACTGTAATATTGTGAAATCTTATTGCAATTTCTAATAGGTTTCCTATTTTATATATATACTTTAAACTGTAATGTATTTCTGTGATCTGCAGCTGTATTTTCAGCATCATTACTCCAGTCTTCAGTGTCACATGATCTTCAGAAATCATAATTATATACTGATTTATTATGAATGTTGCAACTGTTGAGCTGCTTCACATTGTTTTTTTGGAAAGTGATACTTTTTTCTTTGATTCTTTGATGAATACAAAGTTAAAAAGAGCAGCTTCTGTTCAAAATAGAAATCTTTTCTAACAATATAAGTCTTTACTATGATTTTTTATTCATTTAACACATCCCTCCTGAATAAAAGTATTAGTTTCTTAAAAAATGTATCACATTAATATTGTGTCAAGATGGCGTCACTGATGGCAGCCTTTGTGGCGTCGTCCGCAGTTGTTTTTATGTTTTTGTTAGTTTGTCCTGTCTTTAGTCATATCCCTGCAATCAGTTTCACCAGAGACGAATTCCTGGACATTCAGAAGTACACACCACCTGATTTTTCACTGGTCTATTCTGATGTTTTGGTGGAGCAGCGGTGCGGTTTAGACGCTTCAGGACCCGCAGACGGGGGAAGCAAGCCGGCGCACTCGTGAAACTCAGACAGCGTGGATTCCGGACAGCACTGCCTAGCATCCATCTGGCGAATCTCTGCTCTCTACCTAACAAAACGGACGAACTCCTTCTGCTTTCCCAGTTAAACAAGGATTTTTCAAACTCTGCTGCTCTGTGTTTAATGGAAACCTGGCTGAACAGCGCCATTCCAGACAGCGTGCCTCATCTTCTGTACTTTCAGCTGTTTAGAGCTGATCGCGACGCAGAATCAAAGGGGAAATCACACGGCGGCGGGACATGCTTCTATATCAATGAGAGGTGGTGTACAGATGTAACTGTGTTAAAGAAGATTTGCTGTTCTGAGCTAGAAACGCTCTTCATTAACTGCAAGCCGTTCTATTCGCCGCGGGAGTTCTGCTCGTTCATTCTCGTGAGTGTCTACATTCCTCCGCAAGCACATGTGAGCTCAGCTTTACAGAAACTCACTGATCTGATCACAGAGAGTGAACAACAACACCCGGACTCTGTTTTAATCATTCTCGGGGACTTTAATAAAGCAAATCTCTCCCATGAACTGCCAAAATACAGACAGCACATCACATGTCCCACCAGAGACAGTAATATATTGGATCACTGTTACACAACAATAAAGGAGGCATATCACTCTGTTTCACGAGCAGCTTTAGGACTCTCTGATCACTGTTTGGTTCATCTTATTCCGACCTACAGACAGAAACTGAAATCTGTGGTAAAGACTGTAAAGAGATGGACCAACGAGACAGAGCGGGATTTACAAGCCTGTTTCTCTCTCACTGATTGGACTGTTTTTGAGGCTGCAACAAATGATCTGGAAATGGTCACTTCATATATCAGTTTCTGTGAGGATATGTGCATTCCTTCCTGGACTCAGACAGCTCCGTCAGGCCAAAGAAGATGCTTACAGAAAAGGGTATAAAGTCTTGTATAAACAGGCCAAATACACACTGGAAAAGGAGATCAGAGCGGCAAAGAGGAATTATTCTGGCAAGCTAAGGAACAAATTCTCTTCCAGTGATTCTGCGTCAGTGTGGAAAGGTATGAAAGATATCACCAGTTACAAGACACCATCCCTCAGCACTCTGGAGAATCAACACCTGGCAGACGACCTGAATGAGTTCTATTGCAGGTTTGAAAAAAAACACCCCACACCCGCCCTGAACACCTCTCCACACAACCATTCACACCTCCAGCAACCCCCCTCTCCCCCACACCTACAATTCAGATCAGTGAAGACGATGTGCGCCAGATCTTCTGGAAGCAGAAGAGAAAGAAGGCACCAGGCCCAGACGGTGTGTCACCAGCCTGCCTAAAATCCTGTGCTGACCCGTTGGCCCCCATCTTCACACAGATCTTCAACAGATCACTGGAGCTGTGTGAAGTCCCCTCATGCTTCAAACGCTCCACCATCATCCCCGTCCCAAAGAAACCCAAAATTACTGGACTTAATGACTACAGACCTGTGGCTCTAACGTCTGAGGTCATGAAGTCATTTGAAAAACTGGTGCTGGCCCACCTGAAGGACATCACTGGACCCTCGCTGGATTCTCTTCAGTTTGTCTACAGAGCAATCAGGTCTGTGGACGATGCAGTCAACATGGGACTACATTATGTTCTGCAACATCTAGACAGACCAGGGGCTTATGTGAGGATCCTGTTTGTGGACCTCAGCTCGGCCTTTAACACTATCATTCCAAACCTCCTCCTGCCCAAACTAACTCAGCTCTCCGTCCCCACCTCCGTCTGTCAGTGGATCACCAGCTTCCTGACAGATAGGCAGCAGCTAGTGAGGCTGGGAAAATACACATCCAGCACCCGCACCATCGGCACTGGAGCTCCTCAGGGCTGTGTTCTCTCCCCACTGCTCTTCTCCCTCTACACCAACGACTGCACATCTAAAGACCCCTCTGTCAAGCTCCTGAAGTTTGCAGACGACACCACACTGATCGGCCTCATCCAGGACGGTGACGAGTCTGCTTACAGACAGGAGGTTAAGGAGCTGACTGTCTGGTGCAGTCTTAACAACCTGGAGCTTAACACGCTCAAAACAGTGGAGATGATCGTGGACTTCAGGAGAAACCCCCCTGCTCTCCCCCCACTCACCATCATGAACAGCACTGTGACTGCAGTGGAGTCATTCAGATTCCTGGGCACCACCATCTCTCAGGACCTGAAGTGGGACAATTACATTGACTCTATTGTCAGGAAGGCCCAGCAGAGGTTGTACTTTCTTCGCCAGCTGAGGAAGTTCAACCTGCCACAGGAGCTGCTGGAACAGTTCTACTCTGTCATCATTGAATCCATCCTCTGCACTTCAATAACTGTCTGGTTCAGCTCAGCTACCAAATCTGACCTCAGAAGACTACCGAGGGTAGTCCGGACTGCTGAGCGAATCATTGGTACAACCCTCCCCACTCTCCAAGAGCTGTACTTATCCAGAGTGAGCAAAAGGACTGGTAAAATCACTCTGGACCCCTCACACCCAGCACACTCCCTCTTTGAAGTGTTACCGTCTGCTCGACGCTACAGAGCTCTGAGCACCAGAACGACCAGACACAGGAACAGTTTCTTCCCTCAGGCAATCCATCTCATGAACACTTGACAATAATTATGGTAAACACACTATTTATACACTTATTTATCTACCACACACATACTTAGTCTACATTTCAATTGCACATAATATACCTGTACATACAGAACTGCCTGCTGTTATACACCTGTACATACAATTGTCAATTTGTATATTGTTATTCCTTATTTACTTGTTCTTTTTAATTCTTTTTATTATCTGTGTTTTTTGTTCTGTCACTGTCATTCTGTTGCACTGCGGTAGCTTCTGTCATTAAAACAAATTCCTCGTATGTGTAAACATACCTGGCTATAAAGCTCGTTCTGATTCTGAAAAAATAAATAAATAAAAAAACATGTACTGACCCCAAACTTTTGAATACCATTGTATATTGTAATAATTGTTTTTTTTAAATAAATGCTGTTCTTTTTAACCTTTTATTAATCAGAGAATCCTAAAAAAAAACAAAATAATAAAATAAAAAAATCACAGGTCCCAAAAAATAAAAATAAAAAATGAAGCAGCACAATGGTTTCCAACATTGATTATAAATCAGTATATTAGAATGATTTCTGAAGGATCATGTGACGCTGAAGACTGGAGTAATGATGCTGAAAATTCAGCTTTGATCACAGAAATAAATTCTATTTTTAAGTATATTAAACTTATTATTATTTTAAATTACAATAATAGCCACAGCCATATCACCCTGCAGCCCAAGAGCGGTTGTCCACTGAAGCTAAGCAGGGTTGAGCTGGTCAGTACCTGGATGGGAGACCTCCGGTGAAAACTAGGCTGCTGTTGGAAGAGGTGTTAGTGAGGCCAGCAGGGGGTGCTCACCCTGTGGTCTGTGTGGGTCCTAACGCCCCGGTATAGTGACGGGGACACTATACTGTCAAAAAAAGCACTGTCTTTCGGATGAGTCATTAAACCGAGGTCCTGACTCTCTGTGGTCGATAAAAATCCCATGGCACTTCTCGTAAAGAGTAGGGGTGTAACCCCGGTGTCCTGGCCAAATTCCCTCCACTGGCCCTTATCAATCATGGCCTCCTAATAATCCCCATACACTTGATTGGCTCTCTCTCTCTCTCTCTCTCTCTCTCTCTCTCTCTCTCCTCTCCACCTGTATCTGGTGTGTGGTGAGTGCACTGGCGCCGTTGTACTGTGGCTGCCGTCGCATCATCCAAGTGGATGCTGCACACTGGTGGTGGTTGAGGAGAGACCCCCCACATGATTGTAAAGTGCTTTGGGTGTACAGCAATACACAATAAAGCACTATATAAATGCATCATTCATTTCATAAAAAAAAAAAAATCTGTATTTTTGATCAAATAGATACAGCCTTCCTTAAAAAACATTAAAAATCTTATTGATCCCAAACTTTTGATTGGCAGTGTATATTGTGTGTGTGTGAGTGTGTGTGTGTGTGCTTGTGAGTGTGTGCGTGTGTGTGTGTGTGCATGTTTATGTGGTTTATGAGGACACAAATTTGTATAATGACGTGGGTATGACAGAGGTATTACAATATGAAGGTGGTTTATGAGGACACTGTCTATGTCCCCGTAATTCAAAACACTTATAAATCATACAGAGTGAGTTTTTTTGAGAAAGTAAAAATGCACAAAGTCTCCTGTGAGGGCTAAGTTTAGGTGTAGGGTTGGTGTAGGGCAATAGCACACACAGTTTGTTCAGTATAAAAACCATTACGCCTATGGAGAGTCCACATAAACCACAAAAACCGACATGTGTGTGTGTGTGTGAGTGAGAGTGTGTGTGAGAGTGAGTGAGAGTGTGTGTGTGTGTGTGTGTGTGAGAGTGAGTGAGAGTGTGTGTGTGTGTGTGTGTGTGTGAGTGAGAGTGTGTGTGAGAGTGTGTGTGTGTGTGTGTGTGTGTGTGAGTGAGAGTGTGTGTGAGAGTGAGTGAGAGTGTGTGTGTGTGTGTGTGTGTGTGTGAGTGTGTGTCCCACCTGCCGGCAGTGTGAATGTGACGAGGTCTGTCAGGAAGTAGCAGTTGAAGTCTCCCTTGCGCTGGTGCAGTGATGCACTGATCTCTCTGCGGATCTGCTCCGTCAGTTCAGGACAAACCATCGCTGGGATGCATTTGACGGCCTGCTGGGAAACCTGCGACCAAACAAGCCTTCAGACACACTTCCACATCATCAGAGCCGCACAATTATCACCCAATCAGAGAGGAACACACACACACACGTTGGTTTTTGTGGTTTATGGGGACTCTCCATAGGCGTAATGGTTTTTATACTGAACAAACTGTGTGTGCTATTGCCCTACACCAACCCTACACCTAAACTTAGCCCTCACAGGAGACTTTGTGCATTTTTACTCTCAAAAAAACTCACTCTGTATGATTTATAAGCGTTTTGAAATATGGGGACATGGGGCAATGTCCTCATAAATCACCTTCTCCTTGTAATACTTGTGTCATACCCATGTCATTATACAAATTTGTGTCCTCAAATGTCACAAAAACACACACACACACACACACACACACGCATGCACACACACCTCGGTCAGCAGAATGGCCAGCATGTCCTGTCTCTGGAAGCGGATGGCGAGGTGAACGAGAGTGAAGCCGCTGTCAAACGCTGAGGATTGATTGAGCAGACGCACCTCGTCGGAGGTCAGCTGACGCCCGATGTCTCCTCCTGAGGACTTGTAGGCCTCCACCGCAGACAGATCGCCTTCGATTACACCTGCACACACACACACACACACACACACGAGCGCAGCAGGTCAGCTCTCATACGTGTCACCACACTGTCATGATTTATAGTAACCAAACGATCATGTTTTCAATGAAGAATCACACAATCAACATCAGGAGCTTCTCCAAACATGACACATGAGCCAAACCCTCATCAGGACAGAAGTGAGTCGCTGCACACGTGTGGATGAGGAAAAGTTCATTAGAATACTAATTAGTCATGGAGATTTGTTAGTTGGTTAACGAGTTCTAAAGTGATTGAGGGCAGCATCTGAAGTGGTCAGTCCATGTGCCGGTCACTGACACCAGACGTCAGCTGTCTGTCTGAAGATCTCCACATGCCAGACTGACCCAGAACATGAGCGCACGGACACACACACACACACACACGCGCTTCTGAATCTGTGTAAAGGTCAGTCACACGTGTGTGTTTACTTGTTGATCTGCTGAAGGATATTTATAAATCATTTCAGTGTTTACAGCTGATAGAATGACACCAAACATCAGATACTGACTGAGGTGAAAGACTTTAATAACCCATTCAGATGATTTGTGCATTTAATTGTCTGGTAATATATAAATATATTTAATTAATATTTATTATATTTTATTATATATAAATATAAAAATATATTTGTGTGTAATGACAATATTTTTTATATTTGTTGTATTCGTTTTTATCCACAATGGTAACTACAACAGTTAAAAACATTACACGTTATAATTATTCAATAATAATAATAAATAATGAATAATAATATCAGTCCGTCACACCACTTGCAACAGCAGTGTCATGGGTTTGATTCCTAATGAATGCGTGAACTGATGAAAAGTATAGCTAAAATGCAAAGCAAGTCACTTTAGATAAAAACTATGATCTGGCAAATGCATGAACGCAAATGCATAATAACAAGGCAGCTGTCTAACGAAATACCGTGTTTTTACCATGAGTAACACATTTGCAATCAATCCAGCTGCATGAACACCATCAGCAACACAAAAGACATCTTACACACGTTTGTCCTCATATTTTCCATAAATGTCCACATCTAGTGAGACGCTGAAGGGCAGGAGTCATGAGT
Source organism: Barbus barbus (assembly GCF_936440315.1). Lineage (NCBI taxonomy): Eukaryota > Metazoa > Chordata > Actinopteri > Cypriniformes > Cyprinidae > Barbus > Barbus barbus. Next base: position 27,986,188 of record NC_136716.1, read on the forward strand.
CCAGCAGCATGAGCATCAGCTCAGACAGAAGACAATGAAGCCATGATGACATCACCGCGAGGAAACACAGCCAGACTCTACAATACAAAGCTGCTGGAATACAATGGTCAGCTCAGTCTCAGACGGCGTCACTCTGTTCTCTGACCTCTCCTGAATGCAAACACTCGCAAAAATCACAAGATCTAATACGACTAGAAATACACACAGACCTGGAAACAGTATCAAGCCCAAGACAGAAGTTTGTGATCGTATCAAATCATTGACAGTCTGGATTCTGAGTGTCATGTGAAGGACTCACTTTGTGTTGCACGCTTACTTTTTAAAAATCTAACCAAACCTTATTTGGTTGAATGCACACCCGAGGTGTAACGGCCACTTCACCATCTATTTTCTAATGATTCGTCAATTATTCGCCCGTCATGTTATTGATGTTATTATTCATTATTTATTATTATTATTGAATAATTATAACGTGTAATGTTATTATTATTTTCTAATAATTGCTCCCACAGTTGATTTCTTCACACCAAGCTGCTGGCCTATTGCAGATTCAGTCTTCCCAGCCTGCTGCAGGTCTACACTGTTTCTGGTCTCCTTCGACAGCTCTTTGGTCTTGGCCATAGTGGAGTTTGGAGTGTGACTGTTTGAGGTTGTGGACAGGTGTCTTTTATACCGATAACGAGTTCAAACAGGTGCCATTAATACAGGTAATGAGTGGAGGACAGAGGAGCCTCTTAAAGACGAAGTTACAGGTCTGTGAGAGCCAGAACTCTTGCTTGTTTGTAGGTGACCAAATACTTATTTTACCGAGGAATTTACCAATTAATTCATTAAAGATCCTACAATGTGATTTCCTGGATTCTTTCCCCCCATTCTGTCTCTCATAGTTGAAGTGTAGCTATGATGGAAATTACAGGCCTCTCTCATCTTTTTAAGTGGGAGAACTTGCACAATTGGTGGCTGACTAAATACTTTTTTGCCCAACTGTAAATGTGTGGGAAAATGATTATTTTCATACCCTCTCTCTAAAATGACCTGTTTTAAGGAGCGTGTCCTTTAAAGCTTCTCAGTAATCGGTCACTGTTATGATTGGCTAACGTCACTGCATAGGAAACAGTATCAACACCCCCTCACTACTGCATGTGTGTTTTGACAACATTAAATAAAAAGGTCATTTCCAGCACTATCATTTACTTACGGTTTGTGAATGATGCAGCTGCGGTCAGATCTAGCACCGCTTCATCTTTCAACAAATGTTTCTTTGTGACTCTCCATGACACTGTGCCTCGTTTACAAAACACAATCCTCCGACACGATCCAGGGTGCCGCTAAAAATAAACTATCCACTTATTCCTTACGCTGGGATCCTTCTGATATCTGTACAAAGCTGTTTAAACCAAACGCGTCAAAGCGAATGCTCTTTTGCTCATTTGTCCTGACGACAGACTCGAGCGCTGGACTGTGTCAGAAAGTGAACGCGCTTCTGTAGACTGTATCCAGTGTAGACAAGATTGCGGCAGTGATTGTCATTTCTATTTGTTTTTGCACCCATGACGTAAACTTGCCGCTTCAAAACTAACCAATTTTGGCGCTTGATTAAATGAATGCTTTGTTCATAATGAGGAGGACGTTTCAAGCGATTAAACTTGCAAGATGTTTTAATGGTACAAAGACCTCTTATATGCCAAAAGTTTAAGGCAAATTTGATTTCTCATGTCACGACCCTTTTCAAAGTTGGCACAGAAGCGCTTCTGACATGACATGTAAGTGTCTTTACACATGCTGCTCAGAGATTGCATGAATGCATTTACACTAGGGGTCGACCGATTATCGGCCTGGCCGATTATTGGCACCGATATTAAGCATTTTTATGATAATCGTATCGGTCATTTTCAAAACCGATGTGCCGATAAAATTATTTAATTTTGAAACGCGCTATTTGGCTCTGATGCAGCCTGTCGGAACTCACCACTCTGTGGCCTAGAGCAGTCTCCGCCCACCGCGCATCTGATTTGTTGAGAGTCAGGAGTCCGACCAATCAACGTGGAAGACTAAAGGCACTCTCTCAACGAAAGCGCTTGCTAACTGGTGCTGCTTCATCACGCATCAGTTCTCTCTCAAAGGCAGCAGCAGACCTTGCACAAGTTGCAATAAATTACAATCCACTACACTGAAGTTGTAAAAACCTCAATATTATCTATTTATGGTTTCCGAGATGGGGGAAACGCAGGGGGAATCGCGGAATCCAGTCATATGAATAGCATTTACTGTATAACGCGGAGTCACGGAATTAGTCAAAGTTTGGATGAATTAATCAAAAGTAGGTCAGTACACTTAAATCGACTCATGATATGGACTATCTGTAAACATTAAGCTGCAAAAAGACTATTTAAATATGAATTCTGCATGTTCGGCGTGTCTCTGTATATGTGAATGGCACAGACGCGCGGTTTTGACACACACACACACACACACACACACACACACACACACTGAAGTGCGCGACGCTCGCGGTGTTTTCCGCATCTGCCATGTCACTAAATGAGGACATAAATACATGAACATCATCCCCAGAACTGCTCTGAGAGTTACTTCATGAGCATTTGACTGTTTCGTTTGAGTAAAACGATCGTCATATCATAAATAGGCTACAGAAACTTAAGAGGTCCTCATGGCAACCCGTCAAAATAAAAGTTCGGTTTATTTACTAATGCTACTACAATTATTACAACTTTTGTTTAAAAGAACAATCACACAATATGCTATTTCTTACATGTTTTAATTTTAATAGTAAACACATTTGTTTGCCAAATTTGAGTTTAACTCTCATTTGATTAAAAGATAAATGAAATTAATGTTTTATGCCTTCATTTGCACTGCTCTGTAAATGAAAACTAATGGAAATTACTGTCACATAGGCCAAGATTAAGATACTGTCACGTAGGCCAAGATTAAGTTATTGTCACATAGGCCAAGATTAAGATACTGTCACGTAGGCCAAGATTAGGATGACGGAAATTGGGACATTTCAATAGGCTATTGAACCAAGTGAGCCTATAACAGGCTATTAGTGTTATAGTTTCATTAAAATAGCTGCGGTCTTCTTCGCAACTTCTACAATGGTGCTATGAAGACAATTAAATTATTTACACTTATTATATACATTGCGCTTTTTAAATTAATCAACTGATGTGCATTAGATGATGAATTGAATAGTCACCTCTTGTAGGTTATGATTTAGTCAACCGAAAATAATTAATGAAGAATTATGAGAGGTTATGCTATTACACATACATTTCTAACATGTAAATTATTGAAGCCAAATACTTACATTTCCCCAAGCTGTTTAGCTGTAGTATTTAGTATTCATAGGCTTAATCATGAAGCATACAGTGGCCCCACTTTTAACTCTCTCTTTATATATTACCCTTATTGTAGATGGATGCATGGGGGAAGACAAGAGTAAGAAGTGCAACCAACACTAGGGAAGGCCGTTTTTGTCAGAGCCCTTGTTATTCTTAATTTTGACATTCATTTTCATTTTTACACAAGACATATATATCGGTTCAATATATCGGTTATCGGTCTACTTGGTCTGTAATAATCGGTATCGGCCCTGAAAAACACATATCGGTCGACCCCTAATTTACACAATTACAGCTGTGTACTGTTATACTAACGGTACATTATGTATTAATACTGAATTTCTGAGCTGGCACAGAGCAGCCTTAAGTGTATAAAGACACCTTAAGTCAGTGAAGCCCTATGAGAGCAAGTAACTCACCAGCACAGGCGTTGAGAAACAGCCAGTCTGTTTTCCTCATGCGGTTCTTGATCTGTTTGAGCTTCTTGAAGTCCATCTCTATCTCCTCCTTACCGCTCTGAGCTCCAGCAGCCAGCTCGATCTGCAGCTCCGCCTCGCGTTTAGAGGAGGAGGGCGAGTGCCGCTGCGCCCCGCCACGGTCCCGCTCGTTAATCATGGACCAGGGCTCGTCAGGCTCGTGCGGCTGGAAGGCGTCGTTGGGTCTGGGGTGGTCACACACCACGCAGCGAGAGGACTTGGGCCAGTTCTCATAGGTGCAGGCCGAGCAGGTCCAGCACTGCACTCGGGTGTTGAGTCGGTTCCGGTCGTTGTATTCCTCACACAGATCCGCTGGAGGGCCAGTTCCGGACGTCTGTGGGGTTTCTGTGGAGCTGCACAGACGCTGCCGGACACTGTGGCACTGGGTGCAGCGGATCGCTCGGGGCCAGTTCAGGTAGGTGCACACCTGGCACGACCACTTGCCGGTATGCTCGGAGGACTCGGCCGGGCGGACGCGGGGCCGGGCGCTGGAATCGGGGCAGATGAGCAGGCTGTCGTTGCACACGGGGTCACTCCGGTGTCTGGCACCCCTCGGGAACAGTTCCTCTGTTATGATGGTTGCGCTGGGCCGCTGCGCCCGGCACATGGTGCACTTAATAGCAGACGGCCAGTTTTCATAAGTGCAGTACTCACACGACCACTTCACACACAGATCTGTCATGATGGATCAGCTCACTTACTCACACTTGCTCTCGCTCGCTCGCACACTTACACTCACTCTCTTGCACACTCGCTCGCACACTTACACTCGCTCACACACTCTCTCACACACTTACACTCGCTCGCACACGTACACTCGCTCGCACACGTACACTCGCTCACTCACTCTCTCGCACACTTACACTCGCTCGCACACGTACACTCGCTCACTCACTCTCTCGCACACGTACACTCGCTCACTCACTCTCTCGCACACTTACACTCGCTCACACACTTACACTCGCTCACACACTCTCTCGCTCACTCACTCTCTCGCACACTTACACTCGCTCGCACACGTACACTCGCTCGCACACTTACACTCGCTCACTCACTCTCTCGCTCACTCACTCACTCAACAACACACACTTACATCAGGGTCACACATTGATACGGAGACAACCAATCTGCAAACACAAAATCATATGAGACATGTCAGAAATACAGAACACAAGAAATTATATCTTTAATACTCTAGACTTCAATACTTCCAATAATACTACCAATTATAATGTCAGCGATGTAACATATGAGCATTAATAATATTGTCAGTTAGCATTTCACAGCACTGACAGGATTAATATTGCTATTGACACTCATATCTGACAGAATTGACAGTATTAATATTATTGACACCCACTGTATGGATATTATTTATGTTATTAATGATAATTGTAACTGATAGTATTAAGGTTATTAGTGATACTAATATCTCGCAGTATTCATTTTATTTTTATATTTGTAATTGACATTATTATTATTATTAATACTTAAATTTCAGAGTAAATGTTATTTTTACTTACAGTATATCTCACAGTATTAAAGTTATTAGTGATACTCATATCTATCAGTATGAATGTTATTAGTGATACTCATATCTCAGTATTAGTGTAATTTGTAATACTCATATCCCACAGTACTGAATGCATTAATGTTATTAGTGATATTCCTATCTCACAGTATTAATGTTATTTGTGACAGTATTCATGTTATTAGTGGCAGTATTAATGTTATTAGTGGCAGTATGAATGTTATTAGTGATACTCATATCTCAGTATTAGTGTAATTTGTAATACTCATATCCCACAGTACTGAATGTATTAATGTTATTAGTGATATTCCTATCTCACAGTATTAATGTTATTTGTAATACTCATGCCTAAAATGATTAATGTTATTAGTGATACACATATCTCACAGTATTAATGTTATTGGCAATACTCAAATCTCACATTATTAATGTTATTAGTGATACTCATATCTGAGTGATACTCATTTCTCATAGTGCTGATTAGTATTAATGTTATTAGTGGCAGAATGGTATTAGTGGCAGTATTAATGTTATTAGTGGCAGTATTAATGTTATTAGTGACAGTATTAATGTTAGACAGTATTAATGCTATTAATGGCAGTATTAATGTTAGACAGTATTAATGCTATTAATGGCAGTATTAATGTTATTAGTGGCGGTATTAATGCTATTAATGGCAGTATTAATGTTATTAGTGGCAGTATTAATCTTATTAGTGACAGTATTAATGTTAGACAGTATTAATGCTATTAATGGCAGTATTAATGTTATTAGTGGCAGTATTAATGTTAGACAGTATTAATGCTATTAGTGGCAGTATTAATCTTATTAGTGACAGTATTAATGTTAGACAGTATTAATGCTATTAGTGGCAGTATTAATGTTAGACAGTATTAATGTTATTAGTGGCAGTATTAATGTTATTAGTGGCAGTATTAATGTTAGACAGTATTAATGTTATTAGTGGCAGTATTAATGTTATTAGTGGCAGTATTGATGTTATTAGTGGCAGTATTAATGTTAATGACAGTATTAGTCACAGCACTGACAGTGTTACTGACACCCATGTCACACTACAGATGTTATTACTAATATCTCTCAGCACTGACACTACCATATAAATAAATCACAGTAATACTCCGACAGACCCGCATTACTCCTGAAACATGTAAATACTCACATCGCTCCGCGCAGCTCCTCATTAAAGACACTTAAATCACCTCAGTCTGGCTTTATTGTTGTTATTCGACCTCCATTGTGTTCTTTAATCTCTACGCTTCATATCAATCGTTGAACAGTGTTTTTATGTCGCCGAGTACTGTTTGTATCTCTGAATGTTGATTTAGATGCGGATTTAATGGCGGCGCTGACAAAATAAAAACGACCAGCGTCTCTCGCAGCGTCACGCGCACGTGATCAAACGCACCGCCGCTGATTGGACGGCTCCACAGCACGTGAAAACCAACCCTAGAACGGGACATTCATTACTACATGTTAAAATAAATCATATTAAAACTGAAATAAAAACTATATACTCATACATTTAAGATTGAAAAAGAGTGGACCTTTTCCACATTTCCGTGTTTCTCAGCAGCGGAAGTCGTCCTAGTATTTAGTAGCACAAATATATTTTTTGCATTC